>NW_026908524.1:319960-639921 GCF_028858725.1 Colius striatus | reverse complement strand
TGCCAACCTGGAGAGACAGGGGTGGGGAATGAAACAGTGGAACTGCCAACCTGGAGAGACAGGGGTGGGGAATGAAACAGTGGAACTGCCAACCTGGAGAGACAGGGCTGGGGAATGAAACAGGGGAGCTGCCAACCTGGAGAGACAGGGCTGGGGAATGAAACAGGGGAGCTGCCAACCTGGAGAGACAGGGATGGGGAATGAAACAGTGGGGCTGCCAACCTGGAGAGACAGGGCTGGGGAATGAAAACAGTGGAGCTGCCAACCTGGAGACACAGCTGCATTTGAGCCTTTTCCATTTGATGAGCACTGGTCAGTTCTGGGGAAAAGACAAAGACAAGACACAAGACTTTGCTCAGAGAATTGCGAGGTCCAAGAGCACAGACATCGTGAGCAAAGAGCAATTTGGGATGCAGTCTCAGGGCATGGAGATTGAGTAGGAAACCAATAGCAATATCTCCTGTGACCTTGGTCAGTTGTTGGGAGGATCAAGACTTCTGACCTAAATTTAGCCATGCCATGCTGGATCCCATCTGTGCCTACAGGAGAAGGGAAGAGACTGTTCTCAACTCATGGGATGCTCTGGCCTGTGTCTCTGATGGACAGAGCACAGAGCTAAGCAACAGGGCTGACTTTGGGGAAAGGGCTGGAAGAACCTACTGGAGCTCTTTGAAAGTCAGGGACTCGTCCTTATGTGAAAAAAACCCAAAGGAGACTGTGCAGAGAGCTGTTAAATGTCAGCTACAGCACGTGGAGAGACACGTCTTTAGTTACTGAACCCACAGGCAAGAACCAGCTCTGTCTGCAGCATCAAATCCCGCGGAGCCATTGGAATACAGACCCGAGGGAACGGTGCTGAGGGGCAGGTTTGGGATCCCAAAGCCGCAGAGCTGAGGTGCTGAGGGCCACGGTCAGTGGTGGCCGTGGCAGGGTGAGGGCAGGGCTTGGACTCCAGCAGAGCCCCGTCGGCAAACGCCCGGGCGAGGAGCAGCCCCAGGCGGCCGCGGGGCCGGGGCTGAGGGGACGCTTTGTCACTCGGGGCTGCGGCCGCACACTCACCCAGCCCCCGCCTCTGCCGCCCGGCCCCGCTCCCAGTCTGCCCCGGGAAAGGGACACGAGCGGGGCAGAGACTGGCACCGTCACACACAGACACCAAAGGATGGGGTCAACAGAAGACTCTAGAAGCCCCTGTGATGCTGGAAGGAAGGAAAACACTGGAAAGCAGCAAACGGATCCAAATGGGCTCAGAAAGAACAATGACAAACCAAAGGGTGTCGGGGAACTGCAGAAAAAGGGATGAAATGAGGACAGAAAGCATGGGCACAGCAAGAATCGTTCTGCTGGGAGCGGGGCCAGCACAAAGCACACAGGCACCGAGTCAAAAGGAAACAGGGGCAGTTTTATTGACAACTAAAGCACTAAGAGAACCAGCGAAATAACACAACAAACGGAGCCCAGCGGCAGCGTGAGGAAGGCAGAGCCCCTCACTTGAACTCCAGTTACCCAGAGAAAATACATTCAAAACAATACCTAGAAAATACATGAAGGAAAGGACACGAGCAAACAGCAGTTATCACTGTCCACACCTGCTGTCCCTGCTGTCATCTGAGGCTCTCCTGATTCGCCATCCTCCCATGCACCCACACTCTGGAAATGCAGCTGCACGTTGGGTTTCCCCAGTTGCTTGTAACAAGAACTTTGATGTAAGGAAAAGCTCTGGGGAGCGGCGTGTTCTGTGAAGAGAGACAAGGAAATGCAGGCGTTCAGAGCAACAGTGCAGCCATATCTCCCCCTGCCAGCCCCGCTCCTGCTCAGGGATCAGGCTCCCCAAAGCAGCTGGGCATCCTCTGCACGCCGGCCCCGCTGGGGCTGCGCCTCCTTCCCTCGGCCCTTTGCCTCTGCTGCTTGCTCTGTGCTGACAGAGAGGCCCAGGAGGGGCGCTGACGTGTAGGGCAGCTGCTGGGCAGCCCCACCAAGCTCCCGCTGTCCCCTGGGCTCGCCTTCCCCTGCAGCCTGAGGGCAGGGGACAGAAGGGGCTGTGCTGGGAGGAGAGGACACTGTCCCACCCGCCACAGGCCACAGGACGCAGCGCTGGTGCTGCCCGAGGGCTTTTGGCACTGGGCACCCCTCTTTCTGCAGGGCACAAAGGCCTTGTGCAGTGTCTGTGTGTGCAGCTGGCTCTGCTGAAGGCAGTGGCTGCAGCCAGAGATCTCTCAGAGCTTGTGCTCCCACCCGCCCGATCCTGCCCGTGTTCTGCTTTTGCTGCCACCACCACACGCTGCTCAGCTCTCACAACCCCACCAGGTCTCTCTCAAAGCGAGCCAGTGCCCAGAGAAACAGCATTCACACGCTGCCTGCTGTGCACTTGCAGGCAAACCCTTTTTGCTCCATGGCATCTCTCCCCCGTGCACAGGCCGTGCCTTCAGAGGGAAGGGCTGAACGGCCTCTTTTGCCACGTCGTACGTGAGGGTCCCAAGCTGAGTTTCCTCTTTTCCCGACGCCTCCAGTCCCTCGGGGCAAAGCACAAGGAGAGCAGCTCAGATTCATGTCAACAAAGAGGCAACGTGCAGAATCACAGAACCAGAGCATCTCAAGGGTTGGGAGGGACCTGGAAAGCTCATCCAGTGCTACCCCCCTGCCAGAGCATGACTCCCTAGAGTAGGTCACACAGGAACCGGTCCAGCTGGGTTGGAATGTCTCCAGAGAAAGAGACTCCACAGCCCATCTGGGCAGCCCCTTGCAGTGCTCCCTCACCTCAGCAGGGAACAAATTCCTCCTTCTGTTTCTTTGGAACCTCTTCCGTTCCAGTTTGTCCCTATTGCCCCTTGTCCTGTCATTGGCCATCCCTGAGCACAGCCTGGCTCCATCCTCCTGACACCCACCCTTGATGCCTTTGTAACATGAATGAGGTCACCTCTCAGTCTCCCCTCCTCCAAGCTACAGAGCCCCAGCTCCCTCAGCCTTTCAGCACAAGAGAAATGCTCCACTCCATCATCTCTGTGGCCCTGTGCTGAACTCTCTCCAGCAGCTCCCTGTCCTTGCACTGAGGGGCCCACAACTGGACACACTGTTCCAGATGTGGTCTCACGAGGGCAGAGGAAAGGGGGAGCAGAACCTCTCTCCACCTGCTCACCACAGTCCTTCTAATCCAGCCCAGGATGCCATTGGCCTTCTGGGCCACGAAAGCACATTGCTGGCTCATGCTCATCCTGCTGCCCACCAAGACCCCCAGGTCCCTTTCCCCTACACTGCTCTCACAGTTCATTTCCCAACCTGTGCTGGTACATGGGGTTGTTCTCTCCCAGGTGCAAGACTCCACACTTGCCCTTGTTGAACTTCCTTAGAGTTCTCTCTGCCCATTCTCAGCCTGTCCACGTCTGGTTGGATGGCAGCACAGCCTCTGGGGTGGCAGCCACCGCCCCAGTTCAGTATCAGCAGCAAACTTGCTGGCAGTGCCTCTGTTCCCACAGCAAGGTCACTAATGAATAGACTGAACAGTACCGGGCCCAGCACCGACCCCTGAGAGACTCCACTAGACACAGGCCTCCAGCTGCACCCTGCCCCATTGGTCACCACTCTGCCTTCTGCCCTTCAGCCACTTCACACTCTACCTCATGATCTGATCATCCAGCCCACACTGCCTCAGTTTTGCTGCCAGGATGCTGTGGGAGAAGGTGCCAGATGCTTGACTGAAACCCAGATAAACCACATCTGCTGCACTGCCACCATCTATCCACCTGCTTACATCTTCAGCAAAGGCTCTCAGGTTGGTCACACATGACTCCCCCTTGGTCAAGCCACGCTGATTGCTCCCAATGACCCTCTTGTCCTTTAACTGCCTGGAGACAGCGCCCAGGAGAAGTTGTTCCATCCTTCCCAGGGATGGAGCTGAGGCTGACCGCTCTGGAGTTTCTCAGCTCCTCCTTCTTACCCTTGTTGCAGACTGGAGTGACATTTGCTCTCCTCCAGCCCTCAGGCACCTCTCCTGCCCTCCATGAATTACTGAAGAGGATGGAGGGCGGTTCAGCAATGACTGCCTCCAGCTCCCTCAGCACCCGCGGGTGCATCCCATCGGGGCCCATGGATTGATGCACATCCAGACTGCTCAGCTGATCCTGATCCCAGTCCTCAGCAACCAAACACAACTCCTCCTTCAACCTGACTTCCTCTGGAGTCTGGGGCTCCTGAGGGCAGTCTCCAGCAATATACACAGAACAATGGAGGCATTCAGGAACTCTGCCTTCTCTGTCTCCTCTGTCACAAGGGCACTCACCTCGTTCAGCACTGGGCCTGCATTGCCTCTGGTGTTAGTTCTACCTGCAGTGTATTTGAAGAAGCCCTTCTTGTTGTCCTTGTCCTCCCTTGCAAGGTACAACTCCAATGAGGCTTTAGCTTTCCTACTTGCCTCCCTACATCTTCTGACAACAGCCTTACATTCATCCCAAGTGGCCATCCCTTCCTTCCATCATCTCTAGACTCTCTCCTTCCACTTGAGTTTGCCCAACAGTTCCCTGCTGAACCATGTGGGTCTCCTGGCTCCCTTCCTGGACTTCCTACCCGCTGCATGCTCTGATCCTCAGCCTGGAAAAAGGGACCTTTGAATACAGACCAACTCTCTTGGGCCTCTTTGTCCTCTAACACCCTGTCCCACAAGATGTCCCCTAGCAATTGCTTGAAAAGGCCAAAGTTGGCCCTGCTGAAGCCCAGGGCTGTGATCCTGCTTGGTATTCTGTTCCTACCACACCAGATCCTGAACTCCACCATCTCATGGCTGCTGCAGCCAAGGCTGCTCTCGATCTCCACCACTTCCACCAGACCCTGCTTGCTCATGAGCACAAGATCCACTAGTGCTCCTCTCCTAGTTGGCACATCCACCACCTGCGTCAAGAAGTGATCATCCATGCACTGAAGGCATCTCCTAGACTGTAAGTGGCAGCCATGTAGGTCTGCCAGCAGGTGTCTGGGTAGTAGGATGTGCTGCACCAGCCCTGGTACCCACCCGCCCTCTCCTGGCCAATAGCCACAGCCTACTGCTGCCTGGGGAGGAGCTCAGTCTCTGCCTTGAGCTTTGGTCAAAAACCCTGAGGGGCTTTGGTCAGAATAAGTCTTGAGAGGGGTGAAAGCTCTCGAGCCCCTGAAGCACCTGGCTAGGGCACTGCAGTGCTCAGCAGAGAGCAGGGCAGCAGCCTCAGAGGGGCACAAAAGCAAGCGAGTCCCTGCCACGTCCCCCCAGGGCCAGATGCAGCCAGAAGCACCCAGCACACACTTACAGAGACAGCCACGTCTCTGGGAGCACTGCTGACAGCCACGGACAAGGAGCCTTCCTCAGGGACGTGCTGCAGAGCCACGGCACTCAGCTGGACTCGTGCTGGCAGCCTGATGACAACCTGGCCAGAATGCCCTGGGAAACACCAGCGCCTGCCCCGGGAGACATCCGTCTGCAAAGCAGCACAGGACAGCACTGAGACAGAAGCGAGTGCTGGGGCCAGCGCCGCTGCTCCTCTGGCCTGGAGCACAGGCGCCGTGTGCCTGGGGCTCTGCTCCAGCTGCAGGAGGAGGCACTGCCCTGGCCTTGGGTGGAGCTGCTTTTTGCTTGGCAACAGGGGAAGGGAACTGCAGCGCTGTCCCTGTAAGCAGCTCTCAGAACATGCCCTGGATCTGAGCTGGATCCACCTCCAGCCCGGCCAGGCCAAGCTGGTGCCTCTGCCATCACTACTGAAGAAGCGAAATCTAAGCCAGAAGAGGAGGTGGTACAAAATGGAGCAGAGCATGGGGATCCCAGTCAGAGAAGGAGGAAGGAAAGAGCAGCACTGGACCAGAGACCCCTCTGTAGCCCGTGGTGAGAGAGCAGCTGTGTCCCTGCAACCCGTGGAGAGCAACGGCAGGGCTGAGAGGCACCAGCAGCTCTGGGTCAGTGCACTGGTAGGGAAGAGGGTGGCAGCGGGGTCACAGCAGGGCCCCTCAGTCCTGCTCCGCTCCCTTCCTGAGGGAAACCGCTGGTTTCTAGCAAGCCCTGCCCTGTCTTGGGGCTCTGGTTTCAGGAACCTGACCAACGCTGTGGGCTTCCACAGGAGCAGTGGCAGGCAGGCAGGCAGGCAAGCAGCACTGATGGTTTCTGCTACAGTACCTGCAGGATGGTATCAGGCCCATCCTCAGGGTACCTTCTGCTCAGAACAATGTTGAAGATGCAATTCCAGCTGCACCTGTAGGTCTTGGAAGTTCTTGTCAGGTCAATGGTGGCACCTGTGAGGAAGGGAGAGCAGATGACTGCAAGAGCCACAGATCAGGAGGCCTCGGTGCCCCGAGATCAGCTGAGCAGCTCCAAGCCTGTCACTCCTGTCCCTGTGGCAGGACAAGGGCTGAGGGTGCTGGGAGACAGCAGGCGCCCATGTGGGTGTCAGCAGAGCAAGGCTGAGGGCCTGCTGCACCAGCAGCAAAGATGACCCAGCCAGTCCCCTTCCAACTGCCATGGAGAGGAGCAGAGTCCCTCCATCAGCACAGGAACGTGTGTGGGGGCAGCAGCAGGGGCACACATGGGCTGAGGGCAGGCCTTCCTCTTGGGCTGCAGCAAGCGTGGCAGCTCCCCCACTTTGGAGCAGTGCCTGGAGCACAGTCTCCTTGGGGCTTGCTGCACACAGGCACGGGGCAAGGAGATGGGGCTGCCTGTGTCCTTACCCAAGCTTTTCAGTGCCCAGTTAGACTTGATCTTTCATACTAGAAAATGCTGTGGGACCTGGGGCTGTTTAGTCTGGAGCAGAGGAGACTGAGGGGAGATCTTGTTAATAGATACAAATATCTAAAGGGTGGGTGTCAGGAGGTTGGGGCAGCACTTTTTTCGATGGTATCTAGCCACAGGACAAGGGGTGATGGGATGAAGCTGAAACACAAAAAAGTTCCACTTAACCATAAGAAAAATGTCTTTCAGTGTGAGGTGAGGGAGCCCTGGCCCAGGCTGCCCCGGGATGGTGTCGAGGCTCCTTCCCTGGAGCTCTTCAAGACACATGTGGGACATGTTCCTGTGTGACCTGATCTAGGTGGGACCTGCTTCTGCATGGGGGTTGGACTGGATGATCTCTAAAGGTCCCTTCCCAACCCCCACCATTCTGTGATTCTATGTGAAGAGCACTGGGCAATGGGGCATGGGAACAGTGGGATAAAGATGTAGCAGAAGCCACTTGGGTGGTTAACAGCAGAGGTTCAACGGACCGTCCTGGTCCTGCCCAAACAAAACCCCTGCACACTGTGGGAGGAGAAGAGGTCCCTGGAGTGCACCCAGGGCAGTGGCTGAGGAAGGCAGGATGGGCTGCACCTTGTAGGAAGGGCTCCTGGAGCCTTGCTTCAGGATGGGTTTCCCACGCACTCACAGCCTCCTTCAGGCATCCACCCGCTCCAGCGTGGGCTCCTCCATGGGCTGGGAGTGGCTCTCTGCTCCACCAGGCACCTCTCTGGGCTGCAGGGACACAGCTGCCTGAGGTGAAGCACAGAGAGATGCAAAGTACTGACAAGAAACACCAAGCGTGAAACCTCCTTTGTTTTTTCACGCATGCCAAAGAGATTTGCATTCTCATGTAGGCACTTGGAGTGGAAGCACGTGCACAGATGAGCTGCAAAGCTGTGCACAAGCAGAAAAAGGGCTGCAGGCAGCTGGCTGCTGATGGGAGCTGGAGACAGAGTCCTCCTTGGGAAGAGGCAAGAACTGGACTGTGGTTGAGTCAGAGAGACAGTCTTTGACTTGTGTGAGCTGCTGCTGCCGCCAGCTGCCGGAGGCAGCACGGCCACGTTCTCGCCAGGCCCCCGAAGCACAGTCTGTGCTGCAGTTTGTTGCGGGAGGGGTGTCCCATCCCTGCTTGTGCCTCCCTCCCCTGCTGGCCCCCTGCGTGGTGCCCCAGGCAGAATGGCCCCCGCCCCAGCGCCCGCAGGCAGCGGCTCTGTGACATCAGCCCCGGGGCCGAGGTGCCGCGGGCAGCGCCAGCACTGCGGGCATTGCATCGGCCGCAGCGCTGCTGGGCACGAGCCCTCCCTCGGCTCTGGCAGCTGCCGCGTGTTGCCGCAGCAATGAAGCTCGTGCTGGTCTTTGTGCTGCTGGCCCTGTGCTGCTGGCCTGCGAGCGTGGCAGGGGACAGCTGTTGGTAAGTGGCTGTGGGAGGGAGCTGGGGCAGCCCTTCCCTGCAGGGTGCGCCGGTGCCACGAGCTGTGAGCCAAGGGTTCCCCAGCGGCCCCGCTGCCCGTGCGGCGCCCGCTGGGGAGGGCAGACGGCTGCCCTGCAGCCCCAGCAGCAGCCAGCCCTGGAGCAGGACACTCCTGACTTGCTCTTTGCAGGGGGAGCTGCGGCACCCGGCCCCTGGCTGAGCAGCCGTGGCGCGTGGTGGGTGGCGTGAATGCCCCCGTGGGGGCCTGGCCCTGGACCGTCAGCATCCAGAATCCCTGGGGAGCGGGCACCGGGCATTTCTGTGGAGGGAGCCTCATCCATTCCCAGTGGGTCCTGACCGCAGGACACTGCGTCGACTTCTACCGGTGAGTAGGAGCAGGGCAGGGCCGTCCCCCCGGCACTGGCAGGGGCCCTGTCTGCGGCCCGGGCTGCCGCTGGCGTGCCAGGGATGGCGTGTGCCGGGCACGGGCTGGTGCCGCCGCTTCCCGGCAGCCTGGGGCCGGCGCTGCCTGGAGCCCAGGGCACGCCGGGGCAGCCGTGCCCTCCGCAGCGCGGCTCGCCTCTCTCCCTCGGCCAGCAGCAGGCAGGGCACCGCTGGGCTGGGCCGGGCTGCAGCGCACGGCTCCGCTCCCTCTGAGCCCTCTGCTCCCCTTCTGCCTTCCAGGAGACTGCCGTGGTTTCAGGTGGTGGTCGGGGCCAACCAGCTGACTCTGACGGGCCCCGAGGTGCAGGTGCGATACACCACGCGGGCGCTGCTCCACCAGAGCTACTTCAACGTCACCGACTACGACATTGCCCTGCTGGAGCTGGACCGGCCCGTGGAGTGCAACCAGTACGTGCAGGTGGCCTGTGTGCCTCACCCCGCCGACGTGGTGGTGTCCCAGCTGAGAGACTGCTACATCGCTGGCTGGGGCCACACCACCGCACGAAGTGAGTTCCCCTGGGGAAAGCGCTGCTGTGCCCAGGGCAAGCCTGGCACGCTGGGGAGACGGCTCGGGCTGCCGCGGAGCCCAGGCGGGAGCCAGAGTCAGGCTGCGGGGACGGGCGGCTGCAGACGGGCCTGAGCTCCCTCAGGCTGCCACGGTGCTCAGGGCTCTGGGACACCTTTCTCGTGAGGAGAGCACCTGGAGCTCTCTGACCTTTGAGAGGAAACCTTCTCCATGCTGAGAGATAGCTCAAGGGCTGGGGTTTAGAGGCTGGGGCCAGGTTGTTTTGGCTGGGGGCCAGTGACAGGACGAGGGGTAAGGGGCACACGCTGGAAGACGGGAAGTTCCCCTGGAAGAGGTGGAAAAATGTCTCTGCAGTGAGGATGCTGGAGGCCTGCACAGGCTGCCCAGGGAGGCTGTGGAGGCTCCTTCCCTGCTGGTTTCCAAACCCACCTGGACACGTTCCCCTGCCTCCTGCTTGAGGAGAACCAGCTTGAGCAGGGGCTTGGGCTGGATGAGCTCTCGAGGGCCCTTCCCACCCCCAGCCTTCTGGGACGCTGTGATTCTCAGCCACGGCCCCAAGGCAGCCCCACGGGAACGATGTGTCCGATGTCTCTTTGGCAAGGTGCAAAGCCAAGGCCCAGGGAAGGGCTCTGGCAGCCAGGGGAGGGGAAGTGTCCTGCAGCTGCTGGGGGCTAATTCCTTGCTGTGCTCGCAGCCCACGGATCCGACGTGCTGCAGGAGGCCAAGGTGCGCCTCATCGATGCCAGGCTGTGTAACAGCAGCCAGTATAACAATGGCTCCATCCACAGCTACAACCTGTGTGCCGGCTACGCGCAGGGCGGCATCGACGCCTGCCAGGTAGGAGCAGCCGCGAGTCAGCCGCGGCAGCAGCCGCAGCCCTGTCCCACCTGGGGCTGCTGGGGCTCCCCAACAGCCCCCTGAGCCTCTGTGCTGTGCTGCAGGGTGACAGCGGGGGCCCGCTGGTCTGCAGAGCTGCGGGCGCCAACTTCTTCTGGCTCGTGGGCGTGACCAGCTGGGGGAAAGGCTGTGGCAGAGCGCACAGGCCCGGGGTCTACACCTCCACCCAGCACTTCTACTACTGGATACTGGAACAGATGCGCTCAGCAGGAAGGGCTGCTGCTCTCACCCGGGCGTGGAGACGTTTTCCCAGCGCCTCATGGCCCTTTCACCGGCCAACACAGGCACCAGCCGCGGCACCAAACCCGGCGTGGAACTGGAATCCAACCAGCTCAGGACCCTTTACCTGGGAAACATTTGCCCCAACTGCAGCACCAACACAGGCACCAAACCCATCGTGGAACTGGAATCCAACCAGCTCAGGACCCTTTACCTGGGAAACATTTGCCCCAACTGCAGCACCGACACAGGCACCGGCCCTGACACAAACCGCAGCACCACCAGCAGCGGGCCAGGTTGGGTCCTGCCCATTTCCCCTCCAGAAGCTCAGGGATTTCTTTAGGCGGGTCCAGGAGCTCCTGCAGGCCATGAAGGGACAAGCGGCTTGAGCAGCAGGACGCCGCTGGAGGTGCAGGCCTGGGCTCTGCCCCTCTGCTGCAGGTCTTTAGCAGTAGCCATTAGGTTGGAGGAAGTAGAAGCTGTAGTTGCAGTGTGTCTGGTATCTTGCCCTGGCTTCAGCCAGGATCGAGTTCAGTCTCCCTTTGTGGTGTTCTATTAAACTGTCCTTGTCTCAACCCGTGTTCTCCTTTTGCTGCCACCACCACACATTGCTCAGCTCTCACAACGCCGCCAGACCAGGACCAGCAAGAGTAGGTCACACAGGAACTCCTCCAGGTGGGTTTGAATGTCTCCACAGTCCATCTGGGCAGCCCCTTCAGGGCTCCCTCACCTCAACAGGGAAGAAGTTTTGCCTTGTGTTCCTTTGGAACCTCTTCTGTTCCAGCTTGTGCCCGTTGCCCCTTGTCCTGTCATTGGCCATCCCTGAGCACAGCCTGGCTCCAGCCTCCTGACACCCACTCTTGATGGATTTGTAAACATGAATGAAGTCACTCCTCAATCTCCTCCAAGCCCCAGCTCCCTCAGCCTTTCATCACAAGGGAGATGCTCCACTCCATCATCTGTCTGGCCCTACACTGAGCTCTCTCCAGCAGCTCCCTGTCCTCCTGCAACTGAAGAGCCCAGAACTGGACACAGTATTCCAGATGTGGTCTCACGAGGGCAGAGGAGAGGGGGAGGAGAACCTCTCTCCACCTACTGCCCACAGCCCTTCTAATCCACGCCAGGATGCCTTTGGGCTTCTTGGCCACCATGGCCCACTGCTGGCTCATGCTCACCCTGCTGCCCAACGGCATCCCCACATCCCTTTCCCCTACACTTCTCTCTGAGTTCGTTCCCCAGTCTGGTGTCTGGGTAGTAGGATGTGCTGCACCAGCCCTGCTACCCACCCGCCCTCTCCTGGCCAATAGCCACAGCCTACTGCTGCCTGGGGAGGAGCTCAGTCTCTGCCTTGAGCTTTGGTCAAGAACCCTGAGGGGCTTTGGCCAGAACAAGTCTTGAGAGGGTGAAAGCTCTTGAGCCCCTGAAGCACCTGGCTAGGGCACTGCAGTGCTCAGCAGAGAGCAGGGCAGCAGCCTCAGAGGGGCACAAAAGCAAGCGAGTCCCTGCCACGTCCCCCCAGGGCCAGATGCAGCCAGAAGCACCCAGCACACACTTACATAGACAGCCACGTCTCTGGGAGCGCTGCTGACAGCCACGGACAAGGAGCCTTCCTCAGGGACGTGCTGCAGAGCCACGGCACTCAGCTGGACTCGTGCTGGCAGCCTGATGACAACCTGGCCAGAATGCCCTGGGAAACACCAGCGCCTGGCCCGGGAGACATCCGTCTGCAAAGCAGCACAGGACAGCACTGAGACAGAAGCGAGTGCTGGGGCCAGCGCCGCTGCTCCTCTGGCCTGGAGCACAGGCGCCGTGTGCCTGGGGCTCTGCTCCAGCTGCAGGAGGAGGCACTGCCATGGCCTTGTGTGGAGCTGCTTTTTGCTTGGCAACAGGGGAAGGGAACTGCAGCGCTGTCCTTGTAAGCAGAGCAGCCCCACACGAGAGGCAGAGAGGAGCTGCAGCATTTGGAGCAAATGAGCGTCGGAGCAGCCAGTGCAGGGCTGCCCTGTGTGTGAGGGACCCCAGGGGCTTGCAGGGAGGACGGGTGCAGAGCCCACCTGCCCTGAGGAGGGACAAAGGGCAGAAGCTATGGTGAACAGACTGACTGAAACCCCCACTCACTGGCCTCCAACCCCCCCAAGCCATTCGGGGTGTGGAGGGGGTAAAGACACTGGGATCAGGGCTCTGAACCAGGGAAGAGGAGGGGAGGTGTGGCAAGAAGGTGTTCTTAAAAGGGCTGGTTGGACTCTTCATTGTTGTATTCATCTGAGTTGTTTTATTTTGGCTATGTCTTGGGTTTTGAGGTTATGTTTCAGTTGATGTTGCATTCAATTATTTTCTGTTTCCTTCCCCAAGCCCAGTAGCCTGCTCTGTTTTGTCCTGAACCTTAAGTTGCAATTAAGCTCTCCCTGTCCTTTGGCAGTTCTCAGCCTCTTCAGTACTTGAGGCTAATGGTGGCCTTTTGTTCCCTGATGGGCCTAAACCAGGACAGTGACCCACAGTGTTCCCCCTCCCCTGGGATGGCCTCTGCAATCATTCCTGGCAATCATTTAGAACTTCAGCTTCTACTAAAGGCACAGCACTGTTCACACTGTCAGCAAAAGTCTAACACTGAGCAGGGCTGCAGGGAGGAGGCAGCTGGGGTGCAAGAAACCCACTCCACAGTGGCTCCCTGGGACAGCAGCACGGAGGCTGGGACAGAGTGGAGACTGCGTGGGCAGCCCTGTGAGCTCTTGCAGAAGAAGGGAGCTGCAGGGTACTGTGGAACTCACAAGCTGCATGTTTGTGATGCCAGGAAAGTGCCAATCAGGACTCAGTAGCCAATGTGACTATCAAGCAGCCCTTTCTGGCAGCGCTGGGCACACAGGGGATGGCTCCACCAAGTGTGTGCCCTGCTTAGAGCAAAACTTTCCACATGTCCCAGACTAGATCTGCATGTTCATTGCACCTTTTCATGAGTTCCCCCCATGGCCCTGCCTCAGCCCGCCCAGGTCACAGCTCCCTCACGCCTCCTTCGCTGAGCCACAGGGGCCTCTGAGGATGAAGATCTGAGTCTTCCTCACAGTGTATTTCTCACCTTTGGCTTCCTGGTGTTTGTCCAAACCACAGAACAGGCTTGAGCGGGTGCTGATTCATTTGTCTCACTCTGATGGGTCCAAGATAAGTTCTGCTCTTGCCAGATCACAACAGGAGTGAGATGTGCTGCAGTGACAGCTTCTTGTGACTCTAAGAGATCAGCCATGTCCTGAAGCTTGCACTGCCACAAGGGTAACAAGTTCCTAATGGCAATATTTCAAACGGTTACAGATGTGTGCTTGCAGTTTTCTGGCCAAATGCTGCTTCTGTAACATCTGCAATTCATTGGACACCCTGAGCCAAGAGTCTGTCACTTTTCTAGCAAGCGCTGGGCTTTGGGTGCACCTTGCTCATCAGACTCTCATTATCATGGGGCTGTTTAGTCTGCAAAAGAGGAGACTGAGGGGGGATCTGATGAATAGTGACAAATATCTCAATGCTGGGTGTCAGGAGGCTGGGGCAGCACTTTGTTGTGTCTAGCAACAGGACAAGGGGTGATGGGATGAAGCTGGAACACAACAAGTTCCACTTAAATAGAAGCAAAGACTCTTTCAGTGTGAGGGGAGGGAGCCCTGGCCCAGGCTGCCCAGGGAGGCTGTGGAGGCTCCTTCCTTGCAGGTCAAGACCCGCCTGGGCATGTTCCTGTGTGACCTGCCCTAGGTTGACCTGCTCTGGAAGGGGCGTCGCACTGGATGATCTCTAAAGGTCCCTTCCAACCCCCACCAATCTGTGATTCTATGATTCTAATACCCAAACACAGCTCCATCCCAAAGCCCACCCACCTCCAAGCTGCCACCAGCCCTCACTGAGCGTGTGCTCTGCATTCTCCTTACCCCACACCTTTAAAAGCAAAGCGAGAGCATTTCCCAGCAATCCTGATGAAGGTCTGTGTGCCCAGAGTCACTCCAGCCCCACCTCAAAGGGAAGAAAAGACTATAAAATGGCTTAAGAAAGGGGCTGTTGGGGAAGACACCATCGTGAATAAGTCAGGGAAGGTTCCATCTCAGGCTGCCTCTGACTCCTGGGAGCAGCCAACGGCTGCAGCTCCCTCCCCCCACAGGGACGCCTCTGGCTCAGAGCTGGTTGTGCCGAGGGCTGGCTGGGGAAGCTCAGAAATCCCTCTGCACAGTCGCTTCTCTCATCTCCTGCTGCACCATTCGCAGTCTCAGCTTCTGCCTGTGCTTTGACACACGCTGTGTCCACCCCCAGCAGCCCACCAGCACCTGGGGAACCTGTTGCTGCCAGCAACTGCACCGTGGCTTCAGCTGGGTGTCAGAGTCTCAACGCAGCTGGGGAAGGGTCACGAGAACCGGTGTGATGAGGAGAGGCTCAGGGAGCTGGGGATGCTGAGCCCAGAGGAGAGGAGGCTGAGAGGACACAGGATCACTCTCTACAGCTGCCTGAAGGGGGTTGTAGTGACCTGGGGGTCGAGCTCTTCTCATTTTTAGCTTGCAAAGTGGTACCTTTTGGAAGAAAGCCTCATTTTCACCATCCAAAGTGAGAGTTTTCTCTTCCAAACCCTCATTTGGGGGCCCATACCCTCCTTTTTAGCTTCCATTGCCTTCTTTGGAGGCCTAAGCCTCCATCTTAAGCTTTCAAACCTCACTTGGTGACCCAAACCCTACTTTTTGCTCCCAAAGCCCGATTTTCAGCTTCCAGACCTTGGGTTTAGATTGCAAATCATCCTTTTCTACATCCAAACCATCATCTTTACTTTCCAAAGTCTCATTTTTGTGTTCAAACCCCCATTTTATGCTTCCTAACCCTCATGTCTTAGCTTCCAAACACTCAATTTTAGCTTCCAAATGCTCGTTTTGTGGCCCAGATGCTCATTTTTAGCTTCCAAAGCCTCTTTTTTGCCTTTTTCAACCTTATTGCCTGGATCCCAGCCCTCAAGGTTTTGATTCCAAAGTCTCACTTTGTGGCCCAAGTTCTTCTTTTTAGCTTTAATCTGTTCCTTTTCAGCTTTCAATCCCTCATTCTCGGGTCTCAACCTCAGTTTTTAGCATCCAAGGCCTCGTTTTTAGCTTTCCAAAGCATCCTATTGGGTAGATTTAGACCCAAACCCAGGTGTTATACACCTAAAAGAAGGATTTAGACCCTAAAAACTAGGCTTTAGGCCCAAAAAGTCAGGATTAAGACCCTTAAACCAGGAGCTTAGACCCAAAAAAGATGATTTAGACCCTAAAAGCTTGGGGTTAGACCCAAAAATGGGTCTACAACTGGGGGTTTAGATCCCAAAAACAAGGCTTTAGACCCTAAAAGCTAGACTTTAGATCAAAAAAATGAGGGTTTAGACCCCAAAACTAGGGTTTTAGCAATAAAAAAGAGGGTCTAGACCCTAAAACTAGGAGTTTAGACACCAAAAATGAATATTTAGATCCTGAAACCAGGGATTTAATTCTAAAAATAAGGATACAGACCCTAAAACTGGGAGTTTAGACCCGGAAAACAAGGATTTACACCCTAACAACAGGGTTTAGTCCTAAAAACAAGGATCTAGACCCTAATACTGGGACTTTACACACCAAAAAAGGGGATTTAGAACCTAAAACCGTGGGTTTAGACTAAAAAATGGGGATTGAGACCCTAAAAGAGGGGTTTTAGACCGAAAACAAGGATTTAGACCTTAAAAACAAGACTTTAAGCCCAAAAAATGAGGATTTGGACCCAAAAAATGAGGATTTAGATCCTAAATGTTTGGGGTTAGACCCAAAAATGGGTATACAACTGGGGGCTTTTTAGGTTCAAAAAGACCTGCTCCTTTTTAGCTTCCAAACTCTCATGCTAGGGCCCAGGTTTCTCTTTTTGTCTTCCAAAGCCTTGTATCTAGGTCCAAACTTCTGGTTTTAGCATTGAAAGCCTCGTTTTTAGCTTTCCAAAGCATCCCATTGGGTCAAACCCCCTCCTTTTGAGCTGCCAAGGCCTCCCCTTGGAGGGCACAAGCAGGAGCTGCGCAGATGCTGCCCTTGTGTGTCTCTGTGCCCGTGCGGCCGCTGCGTGCCGCGTCCCCTCACACCCCAGGCTGCACATGGGCAGTGCCTGGGGGTACCCAGGGAGGGCCTTGGGTGGCTGCCCCTGTGTCAGCGTGTGCCCGGCACCCCGTGTCCCGTCCCTGCCCACCACACAGCACACACCGGCCCCAGCCTCTCGCCCCCCGCCCTGCAGGGAGCCCTCAGCGCTGAGAAGGGCCCCTGAGCTCAGCCTTCTCCTCTGCAGGGCCACAGCAGCTCTGGCTGGGATCTCTGTGCTGTGTCAGTGCCCCACAGAGAGCACAGACACACTGAGGCACAGACAGTGCTGCTGGGCGGGGGAAACGAGCCGTCAGTGCCCTTGGCTGGCCGTGGGGGGCTGAGAGCTTGAGCAAGGGCGAGACACGGAGTGGTGTGAGGGGGATCCCTCTGCTCTCAGCAGGGGCTGGGGCTGTGCAGGCTCACAGGGGACGGGCACAAAGGGGCAGCAACAGGGCGCTGGGCACCAGGCAGGGGCACAGCCCGGCTGCCCTGGCTCTGCTCTCACCCACAGCCCGTCCTCTGGCCTCGCAGCCCTCGCTCAGTTCTCCCTGAGGGCAGCAGAAACGCTGAGGGCTCCTGTGCAAATCCATCCCTGCACAGACACTGCTCTCTCCTGCTACACTCAGTGCAACTGAACCCCCCTCAACGTCCCGTTTCTGCTCTGTCGCCGCTTCCTCTCAGAGATGCAGCGAGAGAACAGAGCAGGTCAGGAGCAAGTCCTCAGCTGTTTGGTCTCTGCTGCACAAGTACCACAAACACAAAGCCTGGACTACACTCCTTCCTTGAACCATCAGCCGTCAGGAGAGGAAGACAGCTTCAGCCAGTCGGTGCACCCCTGGTATTACATCTGGGCACCAGAGACAGGACTCCAGTTTGGCAGCAAGAAACAGCTGCATTAGCTTACGGCAAGATCCTCCCCAAAAATGTGACACAGAGATGCCAGGGCACACGGCAGGCTACAGGAATGGCAGCCTTGGTGGTGACCTGCTGATCTGTGCTGATCCACCTGCTCATACACAGAGAGAAAGGGAACCGTCCTCAAGAAATAAAACCCCATCTGCCTGAGATCAATGCTGTAACCATGGCTCACAGAAATGCCACCATGAAGTACTCGGGTCACTGGGCCAGTTCAAGGAACGCAGCATTTGCTCTGGCACACCACGCTGGGGACGGGGCTCAGGATGAGGAGGGAACCCCAAAACACCCCAAAAGTCTTCGACACCCCCCAAGACTCTTCAAGGATTCAAAACAACCCAAAAGGCCTAAAAATGTCCCAACTCCCCTCTCCAAAGGCTCCCACATCCTCCCAGTTTATCCCTCAGTAGCCTCCTCTCAGTAGCTCCCAGAAGTCCCAAATCCCTCCCCAGGAACCCCCAGTTCACCCCTAGCGGTCCCCAGTAGCTCCCAGTGACTCCCAGTTCTCCTCACTGCAGCCCCTTGTGCCTCAATGAGCCGCCCAGTCATACCCAGTAGCTCCCAGTTCACACCCAGTAACTCCCAGTACTTCCCAGTGCCTCCCAGTAGCCACACAGTTCACCCCTCAGAAGTCCCAAACAGCTCCTCACCAACTGCTCCAGCGTGGCTCCTTCCCACGGGCTGCAGCTCCTCACCGACTGCTCCAGCCTGGGGCCTGCCATGGGGGCAGCTCCTCACACCCTGCCCCAGCGGGGGTCACCCACCGCCACAACAGTCCCACGGGGACACACTGCTCCAGCCCGGGGCCCTCCCAGGCTCACAAGCGCTGACACAAACCTGCTCTGCACGGCCACCTCCCCACAGGCTCCCAGCCGCTGCCAGGAGCTCGCTCCAGGATGAGCTTCCAGCACAGCCACAGCCTCCTGCAGCCCACGCCAGCGGGGCACGAGCAAGGGCTCCGCGCGGGGCACGCTGGGAAGCCGAGGCCCCGCCCCCTCCGCCGCACGCCGCCTCCTGCCGGGCGCCGCCGCACAACTACAGCTCCCGGCACGCACCGCGGCTCCCGCCCGCGGCTTTGGGCGGCAGCGACGCGCTGGGGGTGATGGGAAATGGAGGCTGCGGGGCGCCTAGTTTTAGGGACTAAATTCTCTGTTTTGGTCAAACCCCCCTGTTTTAAGGTCTATCTATACCACCTAAATCCCTAGTTTCAGGGTCTAAATCCTTCTATTTGGGGATCTAAACCCACTGTTTTAGGGTCTAAACCCTCATTTTTGGGGTCTAAACCCTCATTTTTGGGGTCTAAAGTCTAGATTTTAGGGTCTAAAGCTTTGTTTTAGGATCTAAACCCCCAGTTGTATACCCATTTTTGGATCTAACCCCAAACTTTTAGGATCTAAAGCCTCGTTTTTTGGGTCTAAACCCACAGTTTTAGGGTCTAAATCCTCATTTTTTGGGCCTAAAGTCTTGTTTTTAAGGGGTAAATCCTTGTTTTCGGTCTAGTCCCCCTCTTTTATGCTCTCAATCTCCATTTTTTAGTCTAAACTGACACTTTTAGGGTCTAAATCCTCTTTTTTGGTGCCCGTGCAGAGCAGGTTTGTGTCAGCACTTGTGAGCCTGTGAGCTTGGAAGACATGAAAAGGAGAGACAAACTTAAAATATCCAGAAGTCTGTTGTAATGTGGCAGATAAAGCTCTTGGCAGCTTCTAAGTTCAAGATCCTGGCATCCTTAGGGTGTTCAGGATCAGAACCAGTGCAAAAGCTTTTGAGATTCCTTGGCCCAACATGTAGACTAATTCACCTCTTAAAAGCATTCCAGTGTCAGTCAGGTTGTTCAAGGTGGGGAGAGCACATAATACACCTTTCCCCACTAAGTATGTGGAGGAGAATACAGTTATTTGCTTTATTGCTTTAGTTTTCCTGAGTATTTCTGTGTCTTAGTACATCTACTGCAATACAACAGCATTTTGAAGAGAGAGCTTAAGGAACCAATTTCACAATCAGCATCTTTATTGACACAAAATGGCAATATTTACAATCCTTAATCAAATTCTGACATGACAGCTTTCTGCAAGTTCAAGTCATTTTGTTGCAGGCTTCGACTAGTTGTATAGACTTGGGTTTTACTTTTTATGATGTCTGAAAGACTTTCATTTTTGTCTAAATATCATCATGGTTATTTCTCTGCTAGATTTAGTTTAACTGTAGAGTAACTTCTATAGCCAAGCTGCTCAGAAAGTGACTTTGCTTTCCTGTGTAATAGTCCATTATAATGATGATGACATCTAGATTTCAAGTTAAAATCTGAACTACTTTGCTAACTCCTGAAAAATCTCTTCTTCTGGACACTGCATAAAGACAACATCATGTTTTAGATAAGATGAGCTGGTTTACATTCCACTCTCAATAGCATTTCAAGTGCTGTTAAATTTTACCAACATCAGGACATTTTTAATTGTGCTTCTACTTGTGGTGGTTTAGCCTGATGTCCACCCAGTCATTAAATCACTCCCCCTCCTAAACTGGAGAGAGAGAGAAATATAACAAAGCACTTGTGAGTTAAGGACAGAGAGGTCACTCAGCAGTGAGCGTCACGGGCAAAACAGACTCAACTTGGGGAGAAAAGGTTTGATTATTACAAAAGAAGAGCAGGGAGATGAGAAATAAAACCGTCTGAAAAACCCCTCCCCCCACCCCTCCTCTGCCCAGGACTCCCCTTCCTTCCCCCCAGCAGCGCAGACCATGGGGCTTGTGCTCAGTTCATCACAGATGGACTTTGCCGCTGCTGCTGCTCAGGGAGAGGCCTCCTCACGCTTCCCACTGCTGCACTGTGGGCTCCCTCCCACGGGAGACAGTCCCTCACCAACTGCTGCAGCGTGGCTCCTTCCCACGGGCTGCAGCTCCTCACCCACTGCTCCAGCCTGGGGCCTGCCATGGGGGCAGCTCCTCACACCCTGCCCCAGCGGGGGTCACCCACCGCCACAACAGTGCCATAGGGACAGACTGCTCCAGGCCGGGGCCCTCCCAGGCTCAAACAAGATTTAGAGCCTACATGTCTTCTTTGTCATTTGACATCCATGGCAGTCCTGCAACAGCAGCTGCAATGCTAAAAGCCCACGGTCCCCCAGAGGTGCTGTGACTCACCTGCTGTATCATCTCTTTGCATCTCATTTGGACTCCTGAGAACTATCCAGGAAAATGTCATTCCATGGTTTTCATGGAGACACAGAAATGGTACTCTCAATCTGAGTCTTGCCTGAGAGATTGCAAAGTGTGGAGTGCAAGAGAAAAAGGTTCAGGGTGACGCCACAAAATCATGATCAAAACAATCTGCTAGTGAATGGCTTCCCCTGATACACAGTATGGTTGTAGGATGAACTAAAGTATTATGCTGGTTTTGACTTTGTCATGCACATTTCACTTCTCTTCATACAGTGAGGGTCATCTAGGTGTGTGTAGGGACTGACTAACCTGGAAAAGCTTAATTAAACTGACCTTGCTATGCACTCTGTAGAAGCTGTCTTAAAGCCAGCAGTAGAACAGTCAATATATGAAAAACCTTATTTCCCCTTCAGGATGTGGTTAACTTGTTTTTCAAACAAAGGGGGATTTAGTCTTGCCTGGTGTAACTTAGTCATAAGGTTGACCACAGCATCCTGTCTGTTGCTAGCGAGAGAAAATGAGTCGGGGGATGTGTATGTTGGGGTCTTTTGAATAACAACCAAGTTGCTATGGAAACTGTTTTTCCATCACACCACCTTACATTAATTCCTCTTGGCCTGTTCCTAGTCTCAATGAGTGGAAAAAAACAGGATGCTTTTTTTTCTGAAATGTGCATTTTCCTTCCTCATACTCTTATCAAACTGTCTTTTAACTGATTGCTCCTTAGACATGTGCCTTTCTGTTACCATGCAAAAGAAAGATGCATCAGAAAGGCCAGACCTCATTTGAATTTCTATTCTGACTGATCATTAGGTCAGTTGTGTTTCAGCAATCTCCATCTCAAAGTCATAAGAAAAAGCACAGAACAAACCACAGCATTTAGGCTTAGTAAAGCTTTCTTTTGGTCACCACTTCTGTAGCCTAAACTGCTGTGTGCCACACATTTTGCAGAAGAAATGCAGGTTTAATAAAGAAACACTTCCTTGGCTGAACATTATCTGGTTGAATTGAATCACTTCACATCCAACACAGGTCTCATCTACACTATAAAACTGCTGATGCTAAAGCTATCTAAAAATCATTAAAGCTATAAATAGCATCTCCTCTGCCTGAATTCTCTCAGCAGTAATACATCAATAATGCAACATGCCTGTAAATGCTGTTTTTAAAGGGTCATATATCTATGAGGACTGGATTTTTCAAAGCTATTGAAGTGATGCAGAGCTTTATACTAACATGTACTAATAAACCTTATACTAACTTATCGCAATAGTACCAAGCTTATTTTTTCAGACAAAATAAATTCACACAGGAGCTGTAAAAAGGTCGTGGTTATCTCCTCACACAACCTCCCGGGTGCTCCAACTTCCTTGAGGGCAGAAACCGGTTCTGCAAGGGGCCAAGTGATATCTCAAGTTGCCCAAAGATCAGGAGTGAGAAAGCCTCAGGACTTATCAGCCTTCATCTCCCGAGGCCCCAAAGACCATCACCGGGAGACACCACGCAAAGGAAAGGAAGAAAAGACCTAATTTACATGCCAAATCGGGGACAGGTTGTGTCTTTGTCTAGGTGGATAATGTCACCATACGATTTTGTGACTTTGTAACAAATATAAGTCAAGCAAGTTGCCCAGGCGGGTGGGCAAGTTTATACACCCCCTGCCCCCACCGTGCCGAATAAACATCCTTCCTTATCACTCTTGGAGCGACAGAGTCTGTTTCCGCAAGTCAGAAGCAGGTTGGATGCTGCTGTCTAGACGTGAGAACAGTGGCGTGATCAACTTCTACTTAGCAGGGGGTTAAGAAAAAATACAGTCTCCTCAGTTCAGAGAAAAAGAAACAGCAAAAGCAGCTACAAGTCTTGAAATGAAATCCACTGGCCAGGCAGGACTCGGCAGTACGGAAGGTCTGAAGGGGAGGGTGCTCTGTTGTCTTCTGCGTGGTTGTTGTCAGTAGATTTGACGTTGGCCGTTTGACCCGTTGTGCTGCTGGGACAAGCTCTCCAGCTGCTCTTCACAGTGCTGCTGCCTTGTTTCCACATCGGCCCTTTAATGCAACCGGGACTACATGCCATTGTCTGACAGCTGTGAGATCAAGACAGGTAGACACTCACAAAGCTTAACCTGGACTATCTTTTGTGCCTCTTTGTATACCTTAATTTAAAAAGCCTCCCCTCTCCTCTCTCTCCTCCCACTACTTCACATGTCAGTGTTTTCAGAGCCTTGCTTTTAACCCCTTATTTGTGTTCATTTTTCTCCAGGCTTTGTGCTCTACCACTTGAAACAGTCAGTGAGATCTCTCTCAGGCACTTCTGGTAATACCTGAGTTTTTCTGGCAAAGAAAGTTTGCTGCAAAGAAAATCTGGGTACCAGACAGCAAGAACTGAGCTTTGGATATGAAAGGGGCTGTTTTCTTGGTGGTTTGGGAGTGACAATGGGACGATTTTCAGGTGGATTTTTTTGGTTGTTGTTGGGGATGAGGTTTAGATAAGCATTGTGCTTTTTCCCAGAAACCTACAAGAGTTATTTAAAGGGAGCAGGAGCAGGTGAACAGGTATAATGACAGAGAACTACAAAAAGACAAGGGGTCATTCCTGGCATGAGCTTCCAGTTTTTCTATAGATCAAGCTATGTGCTTCCTTACCTCAGAAAAGAAACAGCTTGATGCTCATGAGTGCATTGAAGGCAATACTTTTTGCCAGCAGGACTCTCAAGCCCAACACAGTCACAGAGAGCATGTTTGTTTTCTCCCCTTCAGCATCTGTTCAGTGATAGAGAAAAGATGAGAGAGATCATGGTCTAGATTTGGATATTGTGACACTGTCAGAAAGTGGGAAAAAAACCAAACCCAAAGGTTATCGATTCAGGGGAAGATGACAGAGATACATGACAACAACATGGGAGGAGGATGTCTGTCTACACTGGGTTTTGCTTTATGATGCTTGTCTGCTGCTAAAGCAGCTGCCTTTTAAAGCAGCTGTATTTTGATTCCCCTACCCCTGAGAAAATAGATTTGCATGCATTTACCACCAACATTGTCATGTATCTTCACAATCTATTAGGTAACTAACCTTGCATAGAGATGTCTGTGGTGTTGCAAATGTTCCCTGTTACTGATTCTTCAGCCTCCTTTTCTGTAGCATGATAATAAAAAAACGTTACAAATGATAGTCACATTTTTAAAAGGATTAAACAAAATGTTCACATGACCCTTCCCATAGGAACACTGGGCAGTACAGCCTGAGGCTCCGCTGCCCACTCACTAATTCTAAGATTAATGAAGAGGAGGAGATTTCTCCATGCATTTGCAGAAAACAGAAGAATTATTGAATTGCTTTGGGTTTAGTGTTTGAATGAGTAAAAAAATCAATCCCCTTTTTCAAGAAAAAGAAACAAAATCCCACCACTGTAACTTTTTGCTGTGTTTACAAAGGCTATTTCAGGCTGTGCCAAGATGTTTGCTTCCAGGGGGAAACTATTTAGTCATAACTAAATGTGCATTTTTAAAAAAGACTGTGCCTTACTTTTCTCCCAAAAAAAGTAACTCCAAGTTGTTAAACAGTTCAGATTGTTTATGCTTTTAAACATCTGTCATCTCCACTTGCTCATGTACCAGATGTCTTCCCCATTTCTGCTGGTTACCCAGCACAGCACTCACTAGCAGGAGAAACAGCAAGCATCAGAAGATGCTGCCTCCAGAAATAAGCTGCAGCTGTACCACAAAACTGTACCTAGCAATGCTTCTTTGCCATCGTGTTTGGCTGTGCAAGCCACCTCTGTGCCTTTTGTTGCACTGACCACCTTAATGGTATCGTACAACCCTTCTGATGTCAAAACGGGGGTATTTTGCTCATATATGGCTTCATTAGAGGACACCTCCAAGATGACATTCTTTGTATAGAACTTCCTTGCCAAACAAGCTACTTTCTCGGAGTTGCCATCTTCTTCCAGTTTCTCGACTTCATCACAATGACTTGTGGGTCAGAACTCCTTATGTTGTCTGTAAAAAAAATAAAGCATTGTTTGGGCATGGTTTGGTTTGATGGCCAACTTGTCTGAGGTGCTGTCACTTAAAGTTCATATATACTCCAGCTGTGACTAATTCCTGGCTTTATCAATGACTAACTGCCTTTTCTTCCTCATTATTTCTTACTGCTGCTTCTAAAAGATCAGATCAAAGGCAGAGAGTAGGGGGTTTTATGGGAGCTTTCAGTTCACAGGATTCTAAGCCTCCTTTTTTCCAAAGCTCATTCTTTATTTATAAGTAAAGGACTTGCAAACCAGAAGAGAACATTTATTTATTCCCTTCCAAGAGTCAAATTACACCGCTTTCTCAACAATTTAATTCCTAAAAATAACACTTTGATCAAGGACTGTCTTGCATATTCCAGAGACATAGGAGAATAACTGGTTTTCCTTAACTCTCCCTCCCCTCCCCCAAATCTTCTCCTGATGTGGCTAAAAGGTTTAACCACAGCAAGAGTAACAGGACAAAGAGATGTCAGTTTGTTGCTTCACTATTGTGCAAAGTTACCCCAACGAATGACATTGCAGAAATGAAGTGCTGCTGCTGGACTGGGGACAAGGTTGATCTTTTCTAGAACAAATGCTCAGATGCAAGAACGACTTTTGTCTCTAAGATGGGGAAGTAGGAGAGAAGCAATCAGAAGTCTGTGAATTGTGGATCTCCACTTCTCCAGGAGTTCCTGACAAGGTCAAGAACTTTCAGCTGTGGGGAAAGTTTTCCTCACTAGACATTGCACGTGCTGTGAGCTATTCCGACACATCAGGAGACAATGAAAAAGAGTAATACTGGTACTTGGTTCAACAAAAATTCTTTTGCTTGTTCTGAAAAGTGTGACCTTTCTCATCCATCTGCTGTGACATACTGTTTGTTCCACAGCTCCAGGGGCAGTTAGAAGTATAATGCAGAATTGGTATAATAAACTGATTTGAAGGGAAGAACAACCCGAGGCCAATGAACTTCTGATGTCCATGGACAAATCTTCTTACAAGCTTCCTTAAATTAGTGCAATAACCTTCAGAGGTAATGTTTTAGTGTTAAGAAACCAACAAACTTCAAGGCATGACAAATGTGCCCGAGCATTGGAGCTTTGAAAGAGCTTAAAAGATGCTGATAAGCTTTCAGAGGATTTGAAATCCCTGCTCTCTCATCTTTCCAAAGAGTTACTCTGAAACTTTTATATACTTTTCTTTTTCAGTTTCGAAGGCATTTTAGAGTTCAGTTCCCAATTCCAAGCAACACACATGAATGATAAAGGTTTCACAACTGCAGAAGCCTTAATTTCAACTACACAGCAGCAGCCTTCTCAAGGAATTTCTTATGACATACAAGTAATGAAACATGATTGCTTAAACTTGAAAGAGATGTCTTTTCAGGAAACAGTGGTCTCAAAATGATTCAGTAGCCAATAAATCATTGTGATTTCTTGAAAAATAAAATATCTTTGCCCTCAGATCATAGATGGAGAAACCAGGCTGGTTCCACATACAAATGTCAGGACAAGATTAGCAACATGAATTTTGATAAAATTAAGAAACTGCAGGGAATCATCCAGCGTGCTTCCTTGCCAGCCAGAGCTCAGCTTATGAAGGCTGGTTAGACAGACAAGAAAAGATTTACATGTCCAGCTTGTCAGGAGCATGCTGATGGATCTCTCTGCTAAAAAGAGGTGCATTAGGCTTTGAATTTTGCATGGCATCTGCCTTGCAGGGTGGTCAAAAGATCTTTCAGGTGTAACATTTTTCTCAATACAGGACACTTTTTTAAGGTTGGATCAAGGGGCTCTGATTTTACTCTCTTTGCCACCAGTACCCCAATACTGAACAACTGAGGTGAAAGCCAAGTAGTACTCTGACATAGCTTCACCTACAGCAAACAGATACCAAACAGGAATCAAACATTCACTGAATTCAGTTGACCTATTCAGTTTAACCCCAACTCTGAATAATTTAGTGTCAGGAGGTTGGGACGTCCCTTTTTTCTATAGTAAGTAGCAACAGGACAAGGGGTGATGGGATGAAGCTGGAACACAAAAACTTCCACTTGAGTACAAGAAAAATCTATTTTCCTGTGAGGGGAGGGAGCCCTGGCCCAGGCTGCCCAGGGAGGGTGTGGAGGCTCCTTCCTTAGAGCTCTTCAACACCCACCTGGACATGTTCCTGTGTGACCTGATCTAGGTGAACCTGCTTCAACAGGAGGGTTGGACTGGATGATCTCTAAAGGTCCCTTCTAACCCCCACCTTCTGTGATTCTGTGATTAAACTAGTACAGAAATGTTCATAAGGCTCCATTCAATGCTTTTGTATATCATCCTTCTCTCGTCTCAGTGCTGTGTTTCTGATTCTGACATAATAGAAATTCTTAAGGACTTAAATGTCAGCCTGCACAGAAACTTTATTTCCCTTTAAACTGTCAAAGCATGACTTTAATACTTAAATCATCTAACTGCATATGAGAATGTAATAGATAGAAAGCCTACAGTCTAAGTAGCTACTTTAAGGCATTAGGGAGTGTGAGTTACAACTCAGACAAGGTTAGTACATAAAGGACATCTACTTGGCTCCACAGTCAGTTGAGTGCTGTTCCCAAAAACAAGCGCAGCTCTAACAGTTTAAACATGTCAATCAAAAAAGGCTCATTTTGCTATTCCTCCCACATGCATTTCCTTTCCAGGTGCTGTAACATGGTTCTGCCAGAGTCTGCCAGTCCTGTGGTTTCTTTGTTATCTGAGAAGAGGCTTTTCATTTTTTCTCATCTCCAGCATTTTTAAACAGTCAATGTACTAGCAAGCTGCTTCTCTGGCATGATGCACTGGGTAAGACTTTCAGCAGGAGCAAATGTACACAGTGCAATTGTGGTTGATAAAGAGAATTATTTCCAAAAGCATCAACTGAGCCCCATTATTTTGCATTATCTGAAAACACATACACAAATCCCTACAACTGCTTGCTTTTGGGAGGGATTTATGTACATACAGGACTCTTGATGTGAGAAACAAGAGCATCATACCAGCATTTCTGTGAATGTCTGAAATGGCAACACCACTGCTCAGTCTTCCCTCTCCCTGTCTTTTGTTTCCTTCTTGCCACATTCTACTATTCTCTGTGGCATATTTTGCTTCTTTCAACAAACAAACAAGCAAATATCATCTTCCAATCAACGTAGAGTGATGTTAAAATAATGGAATCTGGCAGTTTTGTCTGGCCCTACACTTGCAACTGAGGATTTGCTGGTTGGGAGGAACAAATCTTTCTCCAGAATGATAACTTTGTATTCCTTTAGCCCTTTGGAATTTGAAATGGACTTAAATTGTTCCAAAGCAGACATTTATTCCCATGCAAGACACCCAACAGACCTGGACAGATATTAGGCAGCACCTAAGGGAGTCCCATGACTTTCTGGAAGGAGAGCAGGATGTTTTAGATACGTAACATTACATGGGACATTTTTGCAGCACTTTAAGGACATGCAGACCTCTAAAAGCATCGTAACAAGTCTTAAGGTATGCACCTGGACGTTCAGGATAACGAAGATCTACTTAACAAATTCATCTCCTGTCCCATTATTCATACTTCCACAAAAAACCTTGGGGTGACATCCACCTATTCTTTACATCATAAAATTCCAAATAGAGCTGGGAAGAACTAAGGCTTGTTATAATCCCTGCTCATCACATTTGCATTTTCAGAGCCTAGGCAACTTCACAGCCAATTTTCTTTCATTCTAAGCAGTCTTAGACATGAGGCAGCTGTGAAAATTTAAGCCCAAGGATATTGAAGCTCCTTTCTCCTCTGTTTCCATGCCAGTGGAATTATTTACCTGGTGAAACTATGAATGTGGTGTTAGTGTCACTTATGTTAAAGCTAAACATGAAGAGAAATAACAAAATAACTGCCATGCTCCATTCATCTCC
Organism: Colius striatus; assembly: GCF_028858725.1. Classification (NCBI taxonomy): domain Eukaryota; kingdom Metazoa; phylum Chordata; class Aves; order Coliiformes; family Coliidae; genus Colius; species Colius striatus. The sequence goes on along the minus strand of NW_026908524.1, from coordinate 611,611 downwards.
TCTTCAGAGGAGCCTGAGGGGTGACCTCATTAATCTTTACAAATCCATAAAGGCTGGGTGTCAGGAAGATGGAGTCAGGCTCTTCTCAGTAATGTCCAATGACAGGACAAGGGGCAATGGGTATAAGCCTGAACATAAGAGGTTCCAAAGAAACAGAAGGAATAATTTCTTCACTGTGAGGGTGAGGGAGCACTGGAACAGGCTGCCTAGGTGGGTTGTAGAGTCTGGGAACATTCAAAACCCACCTGGATGAGTTCCTGTGCTTCTACTCTAGGTGGTCCTGCTCTGGCAGGGGAGTTGGACTGGATGATCTATCGAGGTCCTTTCCAACCCTTAAGAATCTGTAGTGTCAAAAACTAACTTCTTATACCAGAGAGCTAAAGATCCATCTGAAAACATCTCTCCACTGTCAACTCATGACTAAGTTGTTCATTCCTGCTCAAAATGATTCAGTGAAAATCCACTGGAGGGTAAGACACTTCACAGGAAATTTGGGCCAAATTGCTATCCAGTTAACACGTTAAGTAATGTGAGCCAGCAATGTGCCCTCGTGGCCAAGAAGGCCAATGGCACCTTGGGATGCATCAAGAAGAGTGTGGGCAGCAGGTCAAGGGAGGTTCTTCTCCCTGTCTACTCTGCCCTGGTGAGGCCTCATCTGGAGTCCTGTGTCCAGCTCTGGGCTCCTCAGTTCAAGAGGGACAGGGAAGTGCTGGAGAGAGGCCAGTGCAGGGCCACCAAGATGATCAGGGGACTGGAGCATCTTTCATATGAGAAAAGGCTGCGGGACCTGGGGCTGTTTAGTCTGGAGCAGAGGAGACTGAGGGTGGATCTCAATAGTTACAAACATCTCAATGGTGGGTATCAGGAGGTTAGGACATCCCTTTTTTCTATAGTAAGTAGCAACAGGACAAGGGGTGATGGGATGAAGCTGAAACACAAACAGTTCCACTTAAATATAAGAAAAATCTCTTTTCCTGTGAGGTGAGGGAGCCCTGGCCCAGGCTGCCCAGGGAGGGTGTGGAGGATCCTTCCTTGGAGACTGGACATGTTCCTGTGTGACCTGATCTAGGTGGTTCCTGCTTCTGCAGGGGTTTTGGACTGGATGATCTCTAAAGGTCCCTTCCAACCCCACCATTCTGTGATTCTATGAAGTAATGCACACCCAGTGCTTGGGGATGATGGAGCAATAGCAATATATAGAGGCAGCCTTCCTTAGCAGACTCAAGCTGAGGATTCACCTGGAAACCCTGGACAGAGTGATTATTGCAGCAGAAAGTTCTTACAATGAACCCAAACTGTTAGATTCCTTCATCCTCCTCCACATTAACAACATTTTACAAATAACATAATGACACTTACTTGGCTCAACTGTGAGAGTCGTCCCTCTTCCAAAAATAAGCTTATCTGTCCTCACACTGCTGATACTTACTGCAATCAATCACTCTTTCCTTGTGGTATTCAAAAATGTTTTAAGAACAGGGGTTGAAAAGCCAGATATTTGTCCTAATCATCCACATGTGCAATCCCATGAGGATTTCCAGATCCACATTTTCTTCCAAAACTGGAAAGGGAAAAACAATAATGATTTCAAAGTGAGGACAGAATTTCCAGCTTCTACCTTTCGTCCACCTTTTAGAGACCCTTTGAGCTCTATTCCCAGGATAAACAGAAATATTAAAAGAATGTTGCATTTGCCTCCTTAATCATTTCAGTCACTCAGCTGCTTTTTTCCCCAAAATATGTTGCCTTTTTTCCTCCTCTAGGTTTTTGTACAGGACCCTATGCTGTTTATATCATGGTGGTGACCCAGCCACCACAGTGATAGATTTCATTGCAAAAAACTGTCACTTCCTGCTTCTTTACTACTCAGAATTTGGATTCTAGTCATGTGACTTCTTGAGTGGTTTCTGATGCAATACACCACATAAAGAAATGTGATATCAGTAAACAGTAAAGAAACATGAAAATCCAGCACTTTTAGTGCTATCTCAAAGCATTTATGACAATCTGCTTCACCTTGAACCTGGTTTCAGTTCTCAGGAGTTTATCTGAGCTCTTATCTGGGCTCTAAAAGTTGGTGTCTGAGGGTCATTTAGTGCCTTAGAAAGTCTTTATGCTGGTTTGAGACAAGGAAGCAGGCAAAATGATTGTTCATAAACACAGACTTATTGTGCACTGTTTGAGCTCAGGATCCAGAGAGGAGAAGACAATGCAGAAAAGCAGGACTGGAGCCCTGGACTTCAGGAGAGCAGAATCTGGGCTCTCCTGCTTAGAAAAATCCCATAGGTTATGGCCTGGGAAAGAAGAGGGCCCTGGAGCTGCTTGATTTTCAGAGATTAACTCCTCCAAGTTCAAGAATGTTTCATCTTGACGATGCAGCAAATGAAGAAACTTTCAAGAACATCTGTGGACCAGTTGCCCCAATCTTACCAATTTCTAACTACTTTCATTCTAAATTTCCTAACTCTTTCTGGACTCTCCAGTATTTATGGTCTCAAAACCTGTTTTCATGGGAAATGACAAACATCACATTTATGAATTGTTAAAACATTCCTTTGGATTAGCTGACAGTGGTTTGATGGAATCTGCCTTGATGTGCTAAAGCTGCTTATGCACTCAGGTATCTGATTTTTACTATCTCTTGAGTTATTTTTATAAGGGTTTTGGAAGGATTTTCCCAATTACTCCTGCACCTTTTTTTGTTTCTCAGTTTCTTTGCTCTTGTGAGCTAGATTATTTGACCACAGTGTTGGCTATTCTGTGGGCTATTATTTATTTACCTAAGCCCTTGGCTGAGCTTGAAGGGGGAAATATCTAGTTATGACTGACCAAAGCTGGCTTTTTAATTGGATCATGGAGCAGTCTCTGCATCTTCACACCCAGTTCTAAGACACAAAACGAAACAGCATTACTTCATCCTATTCACAAATCAGTGACTCCCCACTGATACAGTGGTTCCCCACTGGATTACTCCGTGTTTATTTGCATTACTGTTGTCATTACTCTTTATTGTGTTTAAGTGTTTTCTCCTCCTTATTCCCTCATTCCTCCCAGGAAAATGTTGAGATGTCTGATGTGATACTTTCAGTCTCTTGAAATGTTGGCAGAAGAAAGAGAACAAGCTCTAAATGCCTCCTGTAACAGACCTGGGTACATCCAGGTGCCTCTCTCACAGCCTTTGCCTGCTGCCAAGTCTTCCCAGAGCAGTGAGAACACACCCAGTTTGTCACTGGGCTCTCAGATGCAACTGAACAGCCTTTTCCCTTTGGGTGGCCACAGAAACACACTTGCCATCACAGCCTCCCACAAGTTGTTGCAGTACCTCTATGCCCCTTGCCAGGAAAGTCAGCTCAGAGAGGTGTAGCAAGTGCCTTGCCTTGAGGCCAGCAACAACCATCCATGATGGATTTAACCCCCCTCTTTCCAGGTCTGCTCTGGCCCTGCCTGTGTTGCAAGCACTCTGCCCTTTTCAGCCCTCTGCTGCTGCAGAAACAGGGTAGTGAAGTGACACTCTGTTTCCATGGGGCACCAGAAACCATGGTGTCTCTTTCCCCAAGATGCTGTTTGCTGATGACTCCATCAGCCTCCCACACAATCAGTTCCTTCATCTTGCTCAGAGGCCACCTGGCCAGTGTCTCTCTGCTTCAGTGAGGAGCAATAAACTGTGATCACTCCAAGGAGCAAAGACTGGAGTGATGCTGGTGTAGCATCAGACACTGGACTGGTAGGAGAACTAAATGGTTCTCTGTGAACTCAGCAGAAAAAGTTTAGCAGAGAAATAGAGCTGGCACCAGGAAGGAGGCAACACCTTCCCCTCTTCTGTGTCAGACAGGAGCTTTTTCTGATTTTCCCATTCAAAACAGTAAGTGCATCTGAAGGACAAAGCCCTTTCTTTCCCAAGCTGGGATGGTGAGGAATCCACTCTCCTGCCCCTGGAATGGCTCTGAATGAGCACAGCAGGGACAAGGACCTCTCACAGGCAAGCAGGGAACAACTACACTGCCCTCCTGAAACCTGTTTTTTTTAAGATGGGCTGCAGTGCCCCATGAGCAGTTTCCAGCCCCAGTTACACCACCAGCCCACAAGATGAGTGAGCAGCAGGTTGGTGCATCCCCATCCCACCTCTGCAGAGGCTGGTCAGATGTCCAACACTGCTGTGCCCTGCAGGGATGGCAGGAAGGGAGCCAGGGGCAGGTCAGGCTGCAGCAGCCAGCACAGCTCCACAGAGCCCTGCAGAGTACAGGGGCAAGCTCAGTTCCCAGGAAACATCAACCCTTTCACTTACCTGTGATGGGGAACATCAGCACACACACGGCAGCACACGTGGCCAGAGCCGCTCGCTCTTGCCTCTCTGCCCGCAGATCAGCTCTGCCCACATCTTCCCTGCCTCAGCTTTGGTCACTGTACTCACCCCAGGCAGTGCTACAGGCTGGGACAGAGAGGCTGGAAAGCTGCTCAGAGGGAAAAGACAGGAGTGTTAATTGGCAGCAGCTGAATATGAGCCAGCGGTATGCCCAGGTGCCCAAAAACGCCAATAGATTCCAGGCTTGGGTCAGAAATAGTGTGGCCAGCAGAACCAGTGATGGAGGTAACGCCTCTGTGAAGAACAGATTTGAGAAGGGAGGTTGTTGGTCAGTTGCAAAACTGCAGCAGCCACAGGGAGGGAGAATGTGAAAACATCTGGGCAGACCCCAAGGTCAGTGGAGAAGGAGGGGGAGGAGGGTGCTTGGGCACTGGAAGAAAGACTCCTCTGTGATATGTGGTGAGGACCATGGTGAGGCAGCTGTGCCCCTGCAGTCCATGAGGTCCTCAGGGAGCAGAGACCCACTGGCAGCCCGTGGAGGAGCCCAGGCCGCAGCGGGTGGATGCCTGCAGGAGGCTGTGACTGTGCTGGAAGCTCATCCTGGAGCGAGCTCCTGGCAGCAGCTGGGAGCCTGTGGGGAGGTGCCCGTGCAGAGCAGGTTTGTGTCAGCGCTTGTGAGCCTGGGAGGGCCCCGGGCTGGAGCAGTGTGTCCCCGTGGGACTGTTGTGGCGGTGGGTGACCCCCGCTGGGGCAGGGTGTGAGGAGCTGCCCCCATGGCAGGCCCCAGGCTGGAGCAGTCGGTGAGGAGCTGCAGCCCGTGGGAAGGAGCCACGCTGCAGCAGTTGGTGAGGGACTGTCTCCCGTGGGAGGGACCCCACAGTGCAGCAGTGGGAAGTGTGAGGAGGCCTCTCCCTGAGCAGCAGCAGCGGCAAAGTCCATCTGCGATGAACTGACCACAAGCCCCATGGTCTGCGCTGCTGGGGGGAAGGAAGGGGAGTCCTGGCCAGAGGAGGGGTGGGGGAAGGTGTTTTTCAGACGGTTTTATTTCTCATCTCCTTGCTCCTCTTTTGTAATAATCAAACCTTTTTCTCCCCAAGTTGAGTCTGTTTTGCCCGTGACGCTCACTGCTGAGTGACCTCTCTGTCCTTAACTCACAAGTGGTTTGTTCTATTTCTCTCTCTTTCCTGTCCCATTTAGGAGGGGGAGTGATTTAATGACTTGGTGGACACTGGTCTAAACTACCACAACTCACCTGGCAGCAAAACCTCTCTGGGCAAAAAGAGATGTGCTGTAGGGCCACCCCAAGTTTTCTCTGGAGCAGCACTGCACGCCGTTGCTGCTGGGATTCTGAAGATGGCCCCACAGCTCTCAAGCTGTCCCTTGCTCCTGTTACAGTCTCAGATCTGGGAAAAAAAAAGCACAAATTCCCTATTCTGCTCCAAAGCTTCCAAATGACACTGTATTTCCCTCATTTTCTCTACCCAGTCCTCAGGCAGCTAAGTTGTGGGCTACACTGAGTGAGCCTGAGCCATGCCCAAAACCACAGCAAGGCTATTTACAGACCCCACCAGCTGGGCCATGGCTGGGTGGGAACCAAAGCTAACAGCAAAAACTGTTTACAAAGGCCAAAAGGTTATGGAGTGTGACAGGGGTAAGGATCAGCCTGAGACATGGGGAGATGGCAATCAGAAGGGTCAGGACAGAAAGGGACAAAACCAACTGAAATGACCCTTTCAGAATCAACACTGGAAAACTGATGCTGTAACTACACAACTCTCCGGGGAGCAGCACTGAAAAAGTGTGGGAATAGTCCCCAGTTTTGAGGCCCAGAGTTGGGGCAGTGCCAGGAGGTTTCTGATGAAACTCATTTACATTTCCCGTCCCTGTGTGTGCGAACAGCACAGAAGTAGCGGGCAGAGTCCTGTGGGCTCGGGGCACTTAGAGACAGAGCTGTCCTAAACCGGGAATTGTCCCGGGACACAGAGGCTCGACCATTCACTGCCGGTGCACGTTGAATCAGTGATGAACTAGGGGAGATAAAGGACACCCACTCCAGCCTGCCTCCGGGTGCCTGACGGTACCATCTCATTGCACATGTCCCGAAGTCGAAGCCGTGTCCGCGGCAGAAGAGGAGCACGGAGTCCCCGGGCGCTCGCTGCCCTCCGCCGGCCTCCACCAGCCTCAGCTGCGCCCACACGCCTGCGGACGGACGGACGGACGGAGAGCGCGGGCACCGGGCACGGCGCGCCCACGGCCCGAGGACGGGCACCCGCCGCCCCAGCGCCCCCCGCCCGGCCCGGACACAGCCGCAACAGCGGGGCAAGCCCCGCACCCGAACCCTCCCTCACCCTGCTCTTCCCTCTCTCCTTCTCACTTTCCCTCGCCCTCTCCCGGCTTCTCCTTCTCTCTCCACCCGTCCCTCTCCCTGTTCTCCCCCTCCCTGTCCCCCTCCCTCCCGCTGCCGCTGCCCCCGCCCCGGGCTCGCCGCCCTCCCCGCCCGCCGCCTCTCACCTGCCGGCCCCAAGGCCAAGCCCGAGCCCAGCAGCCACGGCCCCGGCCCGGCCGCCATCGGCGGAACAAGGGCCCGGCGGGGCCGCACACGAGCCGAGCGGAGCCGAGCTCGGGCCCGCCGCTGCCCGCCCCGTCGCCTCGGCCCCTCGCCGCCACAGCGCCCGCGCCTCTGCCCGAAGCCCGCACAGCCGCCCCGGCCCGGCCCCCCGGCGACAGGGCCCCTCCGCGCAGGAGAAGGGGCGGCGCCACAGCACCGGCGCGGGCTGGCCCCCTGCTCGGCCCCAGCGCTCCTGCGCACACGCTCAGCCCCTGCCGAACGGTGCTGGCGAGCTTCAGAGCTGCAGGAAACGAGGGGACGGTGCCGCAGATGACCCGACGGCATCAAAAGGCTGCTCCGTTCCATCGGCGCTAAGAGCCGCGGCAGAGATGTGGCGGGGGGAGACGTGCGGGAACGGACAGCATTTGCCTTCAGCACATGTGCGGCTGACAGCGCTCTGCAACGAGCGGCTGATCCAGCGCAGGGTTGTGCTGCTGATAGCCTGAGGCACCTCAGCCGGCTGCAGCAGTGGGCTGCCAGCAGCCTCACAGAGCTCAACAAGCACTTAGGACACATTGCTGCACCGGGAGCAGAACAGCCCTAAGCACCAGGACAGTCCATGCTCACCCAGCTGGAAACAGCTCTGCAGAGAAACACCTCGGGGTTGTGGTGGACACCAAAGTTTCCGTGAGCCAGCAACGTGCCCTGGCGGCAAGGGCAGCCAGCGGCATCATGGGCTTCTCCTCTCTCTACTCCTCCCTCTCCTCCCCGCCTGCGCGCCACCAACAGCCCTGCGCAAGGGACGGGCTGTCAGCCGCCAGCGGCAACTCGCGGGTGTCTCCCCGTGCCCCGCACCCCCAGCCCGCTCTCTTTGACAACTTCCATCTCTTCTATCAGTTTCTAACCATCCTTTGACCAATTCTGTCTGTCTCTTTAGGATCACCCCAATTCAAGCTAACTTGAGGCCAGGCTGATTTGTTCAGGCTATAGGGTTTATGGCACATTCCTGCCAAATCTCTTCTCTCTGGACTGAACAACTCTCAATGGCATGTCACCATCAACTCAAGCTTTGACCTTGAACAAATATTGGAGAATGTTGACACACATTACCCACATTTTTCCTGACCCTGAACACTGATTTCCTCACACACATCACACCAGAGGGGCTTCAAATACCCTGGACACTGATTCCCTCACACACATCACACCAGAGGGGCTTCAAACACCCTGGACACTGATTCCCTCACACACATCACACCAGAGGGGCTTCAAACCTTTTATGTTCACACACTGGGCACAAATCATTTCCCACAGACACACACTGGCTGTTACAGAACAGTGGGGAGAGCAGCGGGGAGGGTGCTGCAGAGGCCGGCTCTGCAGGACGCCTCAGTCTGATCCCTCACCAGTGACCTCTCCTCCTTCCTCTCCTTCCTTCCCCTGTTGCCATGTTGGGCTCCCTGGCCTCACCTTCCCTCTGTGCCCTGAGGCGAGCCCGCCTCTGATTGGCTGCGGGGCTGTCACTGCCCTGGCTGGGCCCGCCCTCCCTGAGGCAGCGTTTTCTCTGATTGGCTGAGGAGCTGTCACTCTCTCCTGGGCTGGGCCCGCCCTCCCTGAGGCGATGGTGTCTCTGATTGGCTGCGGGGCTGCCACAGCTGTGGCTGGGCCCGCCCTCCCTGAGGCACCGCCGCCTCCGATTGGCCGCGGCGCACACGTCAATCACGGCTGTGCCCGCGTCCTGGGCTGCCATTGGCTGTGCGGGGCTCTGGCTCCCCTGTGGGCAGCCGCTGCCAGGACAGCAGCTCTGCCTCTGGGCTCGGCGCTGCCCGAGCCAGGCTGTAACAAAGACGCGATGGACACGGAGGGACAGGAGAAAGCCCCCAGCCCTTCAGGAAGGTCTCAGAGCAGCCTGTCAGGCAGCAAGGGCTGGGAGGGTGGAACTTGGCTGGCTGACATGGATCCTAGGACCTCTCTACAAGGGTAGGACACCCGGGGCTGAGGGCTTCCTTCTATCCCTCAGCGTCCTGGCGTTTGCAGGGTGGGCTGAGCAGACTCGCTGTGCACCATGAGGGACACCTCACACCGCAAAAGAGGGAAGTGAGGCAGAGCTTGGCTGGCTGAAAGGGTCCCCTGGCATCTCTCTGGAGGGGAAGGAAAGCTGCGACTGCCGGCGTTCCTCTGCCGCTCAGGCTCTGCCGCTGATTTCTTGTCTCCGAGCCCCTCCTTCTGGCAGAGCAGCCGTCCTGCATGCGACTGACACCCCTCCCGCAGCCAAAGGGACGAGCAAAGTCCCTCACAGCCAGCCAGACTCCACATCTTGTCCCACAACACTCCAGCAAAAGACACCTTTCCCCTCAAAAACCCACCTGAACCCCACTTTTCCCCTCAAAACCTCACCCAAACGCCACTTTTCCCCTCAGAATCAGGAATTGTTTGGTGGTTAAAGCCCCTGAAGCTGCTGCAGTCCCAGCGCTCCCCACACCCTGCCCAGCCCAGCACTGACCCACGGCCTCAGCACCTCAGCCCCACGGCTTTGGGGTCCCTCCAGGGCTGGGCACTACCCCAGCTCCCTGGGCAGCCTGGCACAGGGGCTCACACCCCTCTCAGGGAAATGGTTCTGCCTCAGCTCCAGCCTCAACTCCCATCCAAACTGCACTTATTCCCCTCAAAACTCCACCAATAACTCCACTTTGCCCTCAAATCTCTACTAAACTCCCACTTTCTCCCTCAAAACTCCACCAAAAACCCACTTTTTCCCCTCAATTCTCCACTAAACTCCCACTTTCTCCTCAAAACTCCACCAAAACCCCCTTTTCCCCTCAATTCTCCACTAAACTCCCACTTTCTCCTCAAAACTCCTTGAAAACCCCACTTTTCCCCTCAAATCTCCACTAAACTCCCACTTTCTCCTCAAAACTTCTTAAAAACCCCGCTTTTTCCCCACAAAACCCCCAAAGCCCCACTTTTCCCCTCAAAACTCTAACAAACACTTTTTCCTCTAAATTCCAAGAAATCCTTTTTTTCCCCCACAATACTCCACCAAAATCCTACTTTTTCCCTCAAAACTCCTTCAAGATATGACTTTTTCCCTCCAAAACACCACAAAAACCCCACTTTTTCCTCAAAACTCCACTGAAACCCCTTTTTTCCTCAAAACTCCATCAAAATCCCACTTTTTTACTCTGAAAGCCCCCCAAACCCCCAGTTTTTCCCTCCAAACTCTGCCAGAATCTCAATTTGCCTTCAAAATTGCACCACAACTCCATCAAAAACCCCCTTTTCCCCTCAAATCTCTACTACCACTTTTTCCCTCAAAACCCCTTCAAAACCCAACTTTTTCCCACTAAAACACACCTTTTCTCCTCAAAGGTCCACTGAACTCCACCTTCTCCCCTCAAAACCCCCCTTTTATCCCTTAAGACCCCAAAACCTCCCCTCTTTCCCCTCAAAACCTCCGTTTTTCCCCTCAACCCCCCCTTTTCCCCTCAAAAACCCCTCTTTTAACCCTTAAGACCCCAAAACCTCCCATTTTCCCCTCAAAACCGCATTTTTTCCCATCAAACACCCATTTTCCCCTCAAAACCCCTCTTTTATCCCTTAAGACCACAAAAACTCCCCATTTTCTCCTCAAAACCCCCTTTTTGCCCTCGAAGGACCCCTTTCATCCCTTAAGATCCCCAAATCTCTCCTTTTTCTCCTCAAAACCTCCCTTTTTCCTCCTAAAACCCCCTTTTTCCTCTCAAAAACTCCTCTTTTAACCCTTAAGACCCCAAAACTTCCCCCTTTTCCCCTCTAAACCCCCCTTTTATTCCTTAAGACCCCCAAACCCCCCTTTATCCCCTCAAAATCTCCGTTTTTCCCCTCAATGCCCCCTTTTTCCCTTCAAAACCTCTCTTTTATCCCTTAAGATCCCCAAACCTCCCTTTTTTCACCTCAAAACCACTTTTTATCCCTTAAGATCCTAAAACTCCCCCTGTTTTGCCCTCAAATCTTGCCTTTTATCCCCTAAGACCGCAAACCTTCCTTTTTCCCCTCAAAACCACCTTTTATCCCTTAAGATCCCCAATCTCCCCCCCTTTCCCCTCAAAACCCCCCTTTTATCCTTTAAGACTCCACAACTCTCCCTTTTTCCCCCAAAAGTCTCCTTTTATCCCTTAAGACCACAAAATCTCCCCTTTTTCCCCTCAAAACCCTTTTTCCCCTCAAATCCTTCGTTTTTCCCCTCACCCCAGCCCTTTTTCCCTCAAACTCAACTTTTTCTCTCAAAACTCCACCAAAACTCCCCTTTTCCCCTCAAAACTCCTCTAAACTCCCACTTTTGCCTCAAAACTTCACCAAACCTCACGTTTTGGCTCAAAACTCCCCCCAAACCCCCCTTTTTCCCCTCAATACCCCACTTTTGCCCCTCAAGACCCTCAAACACCCCATTTATCTCCTCAAAACTCCCCCAAAACCTCCCTTTTCCCCCCTCAAAACCTCTCTTATCCCTTAAGACCCCAAAACCTCCCCATTTTCTCCTCAAAACCCCCTTTATCCCCTCAAAACCCCCCTTTTCGACTCAACCCCCCCTTTTATCCCTTAAGACCCCAAAACCCCCCTTTTTCCCCTCAAAACCCCTCTTTTATCCCTTTAGACCCCAAAACCTCCCATTTTCCCCTCAAAGCCTCCATTTTTCCCCTCAAACCCCCCCTTTTCCTCTCAAAACCCCTCTTTTATCGCTTAAGACCCCAAAACCCCTTTTTCCCCTCAAAACCCCCTTTTTCCCGCCTTTAGACCCAAAGCCGCCCCTTTTCCCCTCAGCGCCAGGCCCCGCCCCGCCCCTCCCCTCGGCCCGTCCATTTCTCACGGGGGGGGTGCGAAACAAACCCCCCTCATTTTATACAAAACCTTTATTCTGTAACAGTGTGTGTTGGGGTGGGGGGTCCCCCAAACCTCCCCCCGCGACCCCCCAACACTGAGAGGGGGGAGCACAGCGGGTGCCAAGGGGGGGGACACACATAGGTGCCCCCCCCCCCCCGCCATCATCCCGAGGGCCACAATGCCGCCCCCCCCCCCCCCCGCCTTAAATCTCTTGATCTACACAATGAATACGGCGAGGGGCGGCTCAGGCGCGGGGGAGGCAGCGGCGGGGCCAGGCCGGGGGGGCACAGGCAGCGGAACGAGCCCGCGGTGTTGAGGCAGCGGCCGGGCTGGCAGCGGGGGGGGCCCGAACACTCGTCCACGTCTGGGGAGGGCGGCGGCACAGAAGGGGTTAATGGGGTATTGGGGGGGGATGGGATGGGGGGTGGGGATGGGGAGGGCTCAGGGTGCTGGGGAGGGGGTTTGGGTGCTGAGGAAGGAGTTTTGGAGGGGGGCTGGGTGCTGGGGTGGGCTGGGTGCTGGGGAGGGGGTTTAGGTGCTGGGGAAGGAGTTTGGGTGCTGGGGAAGGAGTTTTGGAGGGGGTTTGGGTGCTGAGGGAGGGGGTTTGGGTGCTGAGGAGGGCCCTGGGAGCTAGGGAGGGGATTTGGGTGCTGGGGAGGGGATTTGGGTGCTCGGGAGGGGATTTGGGTGCTGGGGAGGGGGATAGGGAGGGGGTTTGGGTGCTGAGGGAGGGGGTTTGGGAGGGGGCCTGGGTGCTGAGGGAGGGGGTTTGAGTGCTGGGGAGGACTCTGGGTGCTGGGGAAGGGGACCCGAGTGCTGGGGAGGGGATCAGGGTGCTGGGGAGGGGGTTTGGGTGCTGAATGAGGGGGTTTGGGTGCTGGGTTGGGCTCAGGGTGCTGGGGAGGGGGATAGGGAGGGGCTTTGTGTGCTGGGGAAGGAGTTCGGGAGGGGGTTTGGGTGCTGGGGAGGGGGTTTGGGTGCTGGGGAAGGAGTTTTGGAGAGGGGCTGGGTGCTGGGGAGGGCTCTGGGTGCTGAGGGAGGGGGTTTGGGTGCTTGGGGAAGGGATTTGGGTGCTGGGGGAGGGCTCAGGGTGCTGGGGAGGGGGATAGGGAGGGAATTTGGGTGCGGAGGAGGAAATTTGGGAGGGGGTTGGGTGCTGGGGCGGGCTCAGTCTTGAAAGGGGGCTCCTGGTGTTGGGGGGTGGTCAGGGTGCTGGGGGAGGGGTCAGTCTGGTTGGGGGGGGTCAGACTGAAAGGGGGCTCAGGCTGATCTGAGGGAGTCAGGCTGGTTTGGGGGCTCAGGCTGGTGTGGAGGTGTCTGTTTTGGGGGGCTCAATCAGGTGTGGGGGTGTCTGTGTTTTGGGGGGCTCAGGCTGGTTTGGGGGGTTCAGGCTGGTTTGGGGGTGTCTGTGTTTTGGAGGGCTCAGGCTAGTTTTGGGGGGCTCAGGCTGGTGTGGGGGTGTCTATGTTTTGGGGGCTCAATCTGGTGTGGGGGTGTCTGTGTTTTGGGGGGCTCAGGCTGGTTTGGGGGCTCAGTGTGTTTTGAGGGGCTCAGTCTGGTTTGAGGGCTCAGTGTGTTTTGGGGGGCTCAGGCTAGTTTGGAGACTCAGGCTGGTTTGAGGGCTCAGTCTGATTTGGGGGTGTCAGTGTGTTTTGGGGGGCTCAGTCTGGTTTGGGGGCTCAGGTTGGTTTTGGGGGGCTCAGTCTGGTCTGGGGGGCTCAGTGTGTTTTGGGGGACTCAGGCTGGTGTGGGGGTGTTTGTGGTTTGGGGGGGCTCAGGCTGGTTTGGGGGGCTCAGACTGGTTTTGGGGGCCTCAGGCTGGTGTGGGGGTATCTTTGTTTTGGGGGGCTCAGGCTTGTTTGGGGGGCTCAGGCTGGTGTGGGGGTGTCTGTGTTTTGGGGGGCTCAGGCTGGTTTTGGGGGACAGTGTGTTTTGAGGGGCTCAGGCTGGTGTGGGGGTGTCTGTGTTTTGGGGGACTCAGGCTGGTTTTGGGGGATAGTGTGTTTTGGGGGGCTCAGGCTGGTGTGGCAGTGTCTGTGTTTTGGAGGGCTCAGGCTTGTTTGGGGGGCTCAGGCTGGTTTGGGGGTGTCTGTGTTTTGGAGGGCTCAGGCTGGTTTTGGGGGGCTCAGGCTGGTTTGGGGGACAGTGTGTTTTGGGGGGCTCAGAGTGGTATGGGAGTGTGTGTTTTGGGAGGCTCAGGCTGATGTGGGGGTGTCTGTGTTTTGGGGGGCTCAGGCTGGTTTTGGGGGACAGTGTGTTTTGGGGGGCTCAGGCTGGTGTGGGGGTGTCTGTGTTTTGAGGCGCTCAGGCTGGTGTGGGGGTGTCTCACCGACACAGTCGAGCTGCGCCGGGTCCAGCCGGTAGCCGGGGTCGCAGCTGCAGGTGAAGCCGTCGGGGAGCCGGACGCAGCGCCCGTGGTGGCACCCAGTGAGCACCCCACACTCCTCCCCTGGGCCTGGGGGGGTCAGGCTGGGGGTCAGCACCCCAAAATCCACCTCCCCTCCACCCCACCCACTCCCCAAACTCACCCTCCTCCTCTTCCTTCTCCTCTTCCTCCTCCACCAAGGCTCCGTGGGCTTGGTAGGACCAGGCGTGGGGGTCGGGGTGGGGTCAGGGTGGGGGTCGGGGGGTTCATAACGGAGTCCCCGAGGTCGGTGAGGGATGAAAGGTAAAGGGGGGGCCTCAAAATCATCCCCCTCGTACCGGGGGGGGGTGTAAAGAGGATCGTAAGCGCCGATGCCGCCAAGCCCCGCCCCGAAGGAGTAAGGGTCGTATTCGGAACGGGGGGGCAGAGTGGAGGGGGCGAGGTGGGACCCCCCCGAAATAGTCGGGACTGTAAGGTGGGGGTGGGGGGGGCATAAGGGGGGGGGTGCTCGAAGGGGGGCGCGGCGTAGCCCGGGGGGCGCAGAACTTTGCACAGGAACTCGAAGTCGTCTGGGGAAGGGGGAGGAGAGAGAGAGGAGAGAGGGGAGTTATGGGGGACCCCCACACACAGTAAACGGGAATGGGAGGGGGTTGGGGGGCTGGGGAGGGGGTTGGGGTGGGGGTTTGGATGCTGAGGAGGGAGTTTGGGTGCTGGAGGTGGGCTCAGGGTGCTGGGGAGGGGATTGGGGAGGGAGTTTGGGTGCTGGGGAGTGGGTTTAGGTGTTGGAGGTGGGCTCAGGGTGCTGGGGAGGGGGTTGGGAGAGATCAGGGTGCTGGGGAGGGGGTTGGGAGGGCTTGGGATGCCGGGGAAGAGGGTTATGTGTTGGGGGTTTGGGTGCTGGGGGTGGGCTCAGGGGGTCTGGGTGCTGGGAGGGGGTTGGGGGGGACAGGGTGCTGGGGAGGGGGTTTGGGTGCTGGGGGTGGGCTCTGGGTGCTGGCCCAGCACGTCCGTGTCACTGGCGTGAGATCATGGGCGCCCTGTCTCTGCACCCACATCTCTAGTTCCCCCTGCTCACTCCCCAGGCTGTGTGCGTTGGTGTACAGGCAACACAGGGGCTCCCTCCAGCAGATGGGTTTCCCTGGCCCCTGGCAGGCCACACCTTTCCCCACTCCTTGTCCCATCTACGGACGGGTGTCTCGATGCCTCTTCACAGTGAGTCACCCCCAAGGAGCAGCCCTTGCTTTTTACAGGGCCTGTTGCCAGGGGCACAGTTGGTGGTGTATTGGTTGTTGAGATTTCCCCACCCAGACCGTGTTCATTCATGACCACATTTATTAGAGCTACAAAGGTATAATTTATTGGAACACGGGAGGGAGGGTCACGAAGGGGAGAGGGTCGTGTACCAGAGAGTGGCAAAGCGGAGAGGGGAGAGGGTCGCGATGCGGAGAGAGTCTTGAAGTGGAGAGGGACGTGGAGAGTGTCATGAACATAGAGAGCCTTGTGAAGCGGGGAGTCCTGAAGCTGGAGTCCTGAAGCTGGAGTCCTGAAGCGGTGAGTCCTGAAGCTGGAGTCTTGAAGCTGGAGTCCTGAAGCGGGGAGTCCTGAATCTGGAGTCCTGAAGCTGGAGTCCTGAAGCGGGGAGTCTTGAAGCTGGAGTCCTGAAGCGGGGAGTCCTGAAGCGGGGAGTCTTGAAGCTGGAGTCTTGAAGCTGGAGTCCTGAAGCGGTGAGTCCTGAAGCTGGAGTCCTGAAATAGGGAGTCCTGAAGCTGGAGTCCTGAAGCGGTGAGTCCTGAAGCTGGAGTCCTGAAATAGGGAGTCCTGAAGCGGGGAGTCCTGAAATAGGGAGTCCTGAAGCTGGAGTCCTGAAGCGGGGAGTCCTGAAATAGGGAGTCCTGAATCTGGAGTCCTGATGCGCAGAGTCCTGAAGCGGTGAGTCCTGAAGCTGGAGTCCTGAAGCGGGGAGCCTTGAAGTGGAGAGGGTCACATAGTAGAGAGAGTCGTGAAGTGTAGAGGGTCGTGGAGGGGGTCGTGAACTGGAGGGTCTTGAAGTGGAGAGGGTCGTTAAGCGTGAGTCGTGGAGACAGTCTTGAAGTGGAGAAAGTTGTAAAGCTGCAAGGCTCTTGGAGAGGGTCTTGAAGTGGTGAGTCATGAAGCGCAGAGGGTGCCCGAAGTGCAGAGTCTTGAAGTGGAAAGGGTCATGAAGCAGAGAGTCGTGACCTTGAGATGTTTGTGAACTATAGAGTGTCGAGAAGCAGAGAGTCGTGAAGTAGAGAGGGTCGTGAAACTGAAAGGATAGTGGAGAAGGTCCTGAAGTGGTGAGTGATGGAGGGTCGTGGAGAGGGTCGGAAGCATCGAGTCTTGGAAGTGGAGAGGGTCGTGTAGTGGAGAGTTGTGAAGTTGAGAAGTTTGTGAAGTGTAGAGAGTCTTGGAGAGTCGTAAAGTGCAGGTGGTGGGAAGCACAGAGTGGTGAAGTGGAGAGGGACGCGAAGCGGAGAGTGGTGGAGAGAGTGGTGGAGACAGTCATGAAGCTGAAATAGTGAAGAGGGTCGCGAAACGGAGAGTGGTGGAGAGAGTCATGTACCTTAGAGTCCCGGAGTGGAGAGTGGGGAAGTGGGGAGGGTTGTTTACCTTAGAGTCATGAAGTGGGGAGTCGGGAAGTGGGGAGGGTCGTAAAGCAGAGAGGGTCCCGAAGCGGAGGGTCCAAGGTCTTGTGCTGCAATGGATTCTGACACTAGAGCGGCACTCTGACATCAATATTTCCGGGGTGTTGCAAAGAGGAGCCTTGGCATTCGTTTGTAGTGCCGGGACCCATACTGTGGTGGATCGACCTCCATGGGCTCTTCCCGATCCTGAGGTGGATCCACCTCCATGGGCTCCTCCTCATCCTTTGGTGGATCCACTTCCATTGGCTCCACCCTGTCAGCTGCTGGAGGAAAAGCCATTGCAGCAGGAGCAAGAAGAGTTGCGGGAGGAGGAAAAAATGGTGCAGTAGGAGGAAAAGGGAGGGGAAAGGCAGCCATCGGTGCAGGGGGGCAAGTCGTTGTTGCAGGCATTGCTGGAGGAAAGGCAGGAGGTGCTGGAGGAGGAAAGGTGAACGTTGGTGGTACAGGAAAAGCCATTGGTGCAGGGGGAAAAGCTGGCGGAAAGGCAGGTGCTGCTGGAGGAGGAAAGGTGAACATTGGTGGTACAGGAAAAGGCATTGGTGCAGGGGGAAAAGCTGGCGGAAAGGCAGGTGCTGCTGGAGGAGGAAAGGCAGGTGTTGCTGCTGCTTTGTTGATCTTGAGAAGTCTCTGAAGCCACATCTTCACCCTCCTGAACTTCTTCCCTTCTTGGCCAGGCAGAGATGAGCAACTGCTGTCTTTGGTGCTAAGGATCCCCGTCCAAGTGTGTGGAGGTCACGACGCCAGGAGCTCTGCAGCTGAGAGTCAAGTGCCGTGTGTCGGTTGGTATGCTAATGGGGTTAACGGACATGGCAGGAGACAGCGTGATGTCAGCAGCACACGCTGGGGTGAATGCAAATGTCCACGCGGCCGACTGTGATTGGCTCCTGTGTGTGTTGGCTTGGCAGCGTGAGCTTAGGACTAGATGATGGTCAAGGCCTTTTCCAAGCAAACTAATGCTATGATTTGATGAAAGGTAGCGTGGTGTGGGAGGAAGAGGAGGGCTGTGGAGGGGCAGAGGGCCCCTTCCTGGGAGTGTCCCCTCTGTGTCCATTGCTAAAGGAGGGCCGTAGCAGGGATTGGATCTGACCTGTGGTTTCTGGGTGTTAAGTAGGAGAAACACAGCACGTCACAAGGCAAGGCTGCTGCGGCTTTCAAAGCTACCCTTGAACTCGATTTGTGACTTAGGCACCTTGATCTTGTAGAGAGGGCTTGGATGGGATTGCCGAGTGGGTGGCCTCCACAGTGCTCCAAAATATGCCTTTCTTGGCTGCTGAGAAGTGCCAGTGGGCTGATGCTTCTTGTCCAAGTGGTGCTTTGCAGCCCTACTTTCCTGACTTTGGGCCAGAGCCCTTCCGAGTGGGCTTGTCAAGCCCCAGAAGTGCCTTCTAAGCTGCACTGGATCTCATGGATGTGAAGCCGTGCCGTTGGTTGCCTTCTCTCCTTTGGCACTTAGTGCAGGGAGCTTTGGCTGCTTGTCTGTCAGCATCAGGATGTTGTGAGTTCAAGGCTCCTGCCTTCCATTGGCTGCATCCTGTTGGCTCTGCAGACTGGGAGCAGGCTGGCATTTTTCAGGCAGGAGCAAGGTAGTTCTGATCCTCTGGCACTATCAGAAAGCATCAGTGTTTGTGCTGTAGCAAGACTGAAAAGAGTCCCCCGCAGAGAGTGACTGGGAAGAACAGGCAAGCTGCTGCTGCCAAGGAAGGCTACGTCTTTCTGTCCAGCAAAGGCTTTCACGTTTATTGCCAAGGCATAAGGTGCCCGTCATGCGCAAACAGTTGCAAGGTGTCTTTGGAAGGCAGCAAAACCTGTTGCTTCCTGATCTCGCTTGACGTCTCCAACGTTGCTCTGCATGAAGCATCTGAAGGGTGGAGAGGAGTGGGTTGGTATCTAAAAATCCATCCTGGTTTTGCTTTAATTCTAAAGCAAAGATATCCTTGTGTCCTCTCATCTGGAGAAAGAGGATCCTGTGTGTAGTCAAGCACATAGTTAAATACCTTTATCTGGTAAGGCCATTGTTGCTGCCTGCAAGAAGATAATGTGCCCAGAGCTGCTGGAGGTGGGATTTGAACTCCTTCTCTTGTTGCAGATGGCGGAAGCTGTGCAGACTCAAGATCAACCAATGGAGGAGGAGGTGGAGACCTTTGCCTTCCAGGCAGAGATTGCTCAGTTGATGTCTCTGATGATCAACACTTTCTGTTCCAATAAGGAAATCTTTCTGAGGGAGCTGATTTCCAACTGATCAGAGGTAAGTCCTTTAAGGTCTGCCCTCATTCATGTCAATAAAGCTGCTATAATGTTAAAAACCAGGCAATGCTAAAGCCTGCGTCTTCTTTTAAAGGCTCTGGACAAGATAAGGTACGAGAGCTTGACAGACCCAAGCAAGCGGGATTCTGGAAAAGACCTGAAAATTGACTTGGTTCCAAACAAGCACGATCGCCCACTGTGGATACAGGCATAGGGATGACCAAAGCTGACCTGGTCAACAACCTTGGTACTATTGCCAAATGTGGTACTAAGGCTTTCATGGAAGCACTGCAGGCAGGAGCTGATATGTCCATGATTGGGCGGTTGGGTGTTGCTTTCTACTCGGCCTACTTGGTTGCAGAAAAAGTGCCAGTGATCACCAAGCACAATGATGATGAGCAGGACGCTTGGGAGTGGTCAGCTGGAGGATCTTTCACTGTCAGACTTGATAATGGTGAGTATGAAATGTCTCTGCTCAAGTATGCTTTCTAGAAGGTTTTTGGTACTGGGATACCTAATGTATTCATTGAAAATGAAAGGAATTGGGACTAGTCATGTGTCAGGTGAAGCCCAGGCCCAGTTGTTCTCATACCATTCCTGTTTGAGTAGCTGTTGGTACCAAAGGGAATGCTTCATAATGAACAGTAAGCTTTCAAAGCTTGTAGATATCAATATTTCTGTAGGTTCCTACAGTTTATCTACAGAAACTTGAAAGAGACCATGTGAGTAGATGAATGAGTTTCAAATCTCTTAGACTTGCCTGAAGTACCTTCTAGGTACGGTCAGCCCGAGGAAGTGTCTGTGAGGCTGTTCCTGTGCCCAGAAGTTTCCCTTCTCCCAGTAAAGATACTGCAGGACTTAGTCAAAGAAAATCTGCTTTAGTATTCATTCCAAAGTCAAAGTGTAGGCTTCTGCTGCACAAATTAAAGCCGTCAACACCGTTCTAGGTGAACCTTTGGGCCATGGAACAAAAGTCATCCTGCATCTGAAGGAAGATCAGACTGAATACCTGGAAGAGCGGCGAATCAAGGAGATTGTGAAGAAGCACTCTCAGTTCATTGGCTACCCCATCACACTCTTTGTACGTACCTTGCTTCAAGTTTTTACAAGGCTATTAATACATTTCACAAGATCTAGGTAAGTCACGTCATTTTAAGGGTTGGAAGGGACCTGGAAAGCTCATCCAGTGCAACCCCCCTGCCAGAGCAGGACCACCTAGAGTAGGTCACACAGGAACGGATCCAGATGGGTTTGGAATGTTTCCAGAGGAGAGTCCACAGCCCATCTGGGCAGCCCCTGCCAGTGCGGCCTCACCTGAACACTGAAGAGGTGTGTTTCTTTGGAAGCTCTTACGTTCCAGCTTGTACCCATTGCCCCTTGTCCTAGAGCACAGCCTGGCTCTATCCTCCTCACACGCAGCCTTTATGGCTTTGTCAACATGAATGAGGTCACTGCTCAGTCTCCTCCAAGCTCAAGAGCCCCAGCTCCCTCAGCCTTTCATCACAAGGGAGATGCTCCACTCCATCATCTCTGTGGCCCTGTGCTGAACTGTCTCCAGGAGCTCCCTGTCCTTCTGGAACTAAGGAGCCCAGAACTGTGCTGCCCGTTCCCAAAGGAAAACACAAAACAACCGAGGTCGTTTCATGCGGTGCTTTATTGAGGGCCCTGGGGACCTGAGGACTAGTGTCCAAAGTCAGAGCCCCCACTAACAGAAAATTTTAGAGTTTGTATACTTTCCACAAATGATTACTTCATCAGGTGCCCGTGATGTTTACCAGTTTTCTTAGACTTTAGGATTATGTCGTGCTCTTTCATGTAGTTACTTGAGACTATGCTTATCTGAATCCACAGCCAGAAATTTCCATAGATAACAAACAGGTAAACATTCGAGATAACGATTTCTTTGAGAAAAACAAGATTCAGATTCAGCATTCTTCACTAATGTCTTTGCTTTGTTTAAGCAAGAATGCACAAGCTCAGCATGTCCCACTAGTTCCCTAGACTGCTAGGTTACATCAACATCCCACACTGCTCACTAGGCCTCGATACAGACCTTAGCCTAACTACTTCTAACTTTCCATATACAGTAATGCTAACAACTGGACACTATTCCAGATGTCGTCTCACGAGGGCAGAGTGGAGGGGGAGCAGAAGCTCAGGATGACAGTCTCCAAATCACTGAGAAAAATGAAACACATCTTGATGTGTTGTCAGTGGTAGTTGAGTGTAATTGAAAGGAGACAGTATAAATTACATCAGCACATGGAAATACACCAGCACTTGTGCCTGGGCACGCAGAATGCAAGGAGGAAAGTACCGTTTCCCTGGTGCCATTTTCAGGCCAAAGAAGAGAAAGCGGCCTCGTTATCCCAGGAGATTTGTCCAAGCAGGTCTTTGAAGAGGCCCAAGTCAGCTGGCCGAAGCCCAGGCTTGCAAGCCAGTTTGGCATCCTGCTGCTTCTCCATAGCAGCTGGAACTGCACCATTTCATGGTCACTGCAGCCAAGGCTGCCTCCAACCTCCACATCCCCAAGCAGCCCTTCTTTCTTGGTCAGCACAAGGTGCAGCAGCACACCCCTCCTCCTTGGCTCACAACATTTGTCCAGTGCAACAGCTTAGTGTTATTGCTTGTGTTTCCAGACCAGTAAGGAATGCACAAAGAGGTCAAGAGACTTGCTGGAGGGGAGGAGGAGCGTGGATGAGACAGCTGGCAAGAGACTTCAAGTCTCCTTCCTCCTATCCCTGTAGTTTTCCCTGAAGACCGTTGTTGTGCGTATGAAATAAGACGGGGACAAAGGCTGTTTTCCTGGTAGTCTGATGTAGTCTTGAGGTCTGTGTTATAAACCCGGAGTCTGTTAGAATTCCAGCATATAATATAAGGACCCTGTAATGAAATGAGTAATACAGACAGAGAGATATTTGTAACTGTTAATAAGGTCCCTACTCAGTCTTCTCTTTTCTAGACTAAACAGCCCCAGTTCCCGCAGCCTTTCCTGGTATGAGAGATGCTCCAGTCCCCTGATCTTCTTGGTGGCCCTGTGCGGGACTGTCTCCAGAAGTTCTCTGTCCCTCTAGAGCTGAGGAGCCCAGAACTGGACACAGGATGTCATTGCTGTGAGTTTCATCTTTAGAAACATTTCCCTTCAAGGTGTTTACATTGAAATTCAAGGTGTTCTAGATGTGCCAAACCACTCGGGAAAAACCACTGGGTTTTGCCCTCTTAAGACTCAGCTGGTGGTGTTGG
The DNA here is from genome assembly GCF_028858725.1 of Colius striatus. Lineage (NCBI taxonomy): Eukaryota > Metazoa > Chordata > Aves > Coliiformes > Coliidae > Colius > Colius striatus. Next base: position 589,385 of record NW_026908524.1, on the reverse strand, counting down.
TAACCTCAACCATCTTTTGAGATGAGTTGAGATAGAACTGTGCGTGCTCAGGTTCTCAGCTGTGCTCGTCACCAAATGTTCACTTGAAATATTCCATCATTCACTTCCTCTTCTCACTTACCTTGGGGTCTGCGTAGACACTTGTCCCTCATGCAACTCCTTCCACTTCCCAGAAAAATAAGCTTCCTCTACTTTCTTTGTCTGACAAAGGGGTTGTGGAGGGTGCCCAATTGGCTCAGCCCCAGAGGTGGGTCTTACTTAGAGACAGGGAAATTTTTGAGCAACTTAGCATTACCATAAGGACCAATATTACAGCTCCTTCCCTGGGACCAGAACCAGCTCTACACAGAGCCAAGACGTTAGCTAATGTTGTTCCTTGTGTGTGTTTGTGTTTGTTTGTCTTGTTATTCAACCAGTTGCAAAACCGTGTTTTCAAATAGAATCCTAGAATCATAGAATGGTAGGGGTTGGATTGTTGACGGATCCGCAATCCATGAAAAACTTCCCTACACAGGAATGCAGAGAAGCAGGCACTTCTTTATTATGCAGCGCTGGGAAGACACGAGGGATAGCTCCTCCATAGGTGCTTCCTTGTTAGTTACCATTTTCAGGGTTTTTACAGAGCTGAAAGAAAAGGATCACATTTGCCAACACAAGCATGCATAAAATGTCCATCTGTCAGTTTAGCCCTTCACCTTGATTGGTTCCCAACAAACACAAAATTTCCAAAACCACAGTGATTGGTCAAAGAAAGATATCAGTCCCTTTGTTTTAGTAACAACTAAGGTAACAGCCAAGGTAACCTAAGGAATACATTGACCAGGGTCTTGTAGTTAAGGTAACAGCCAAAGTAACCTAAGGAATACGTTGACCAGGGTCTTGTAGTTAAGGTAACAGCCAAGGTAACCTAAGGAATACATTGACCAGGGTCTTGTAGTTAAGGTAACAGCCAAGGTAACCTAAGGAATACGTTGACCAGGGTCTTGTGGCTAAGGTAACACGTCCCCATCAGGTGTGGTATGTAACTCTTGCAGTTTGATCCTTATGTGATTCAAAGGAATACTTACTTAATCCATAGGTGTGTGAGTTATTTGAAGTGCTGAGCTAACTGATTGGTCTCTTACTAACTAGGTGCTTAACAAGTACTTCTGGTGGTGATAAGTGGTTCACTAAAATAATTGTGTGTGTGCAACAAGAAGGGACCTTTAGAGATGATCTAGTCCAACCTCCCATGGCAAAGCAGGTCCACCTAGATCAGGTCACACAGGAACATGTCCAGGTGTGTTGGGAAGCCCCCCAGAGAAGGCTACTCCCCACCCTCCCTGGGCAGCCTGTGCCCATGCTCCGTCACCCTGACAGTGAACTAGTTTTTCCTTAGGGTTAAATCATAGAATGATAGAATGGTAGGGGTTGGAAGGGAGCTTTCCCCTTCTCCTTGGCTCCTTGACCACTTGTGAGAGTTGGTTGTCACGAGCACTGTGCAGGAAGCTCCTGGCCTGTGTGTGCTTGGCTGAGTGGCTTTGCCAGCAAATATCAGGGGTGTTGAGGTCCCCGTGAGGACCGGGGATGATGATTGTGAGGCAGCTCTGAGCCGTTTCTTCGAAGGCCCGATGCATTTCTTCTTCCTGCTCAGGTGGCCTAGAGTAAAGTGCCATAGTAGGATCACCCACACTAGCCTGCCCCTTTGTTTTCACCCAGAAGCACTCACCCCAGCCCTCATCCCCACCCAGGCAGAGCTCAATGTGCTCTAACTGCTCTCTCACCTAGAGAACAACTCCAGCCCCTCGGCCCAGTTGCCTGTGTTTCCTAAACAGCACGTAGCCATGGCTGGCTGTGCTCCAGCCCCGTGAGCTGGCCCAGCACGTCTGTGTCACTGGCGTGAGATCATGGGCGCCCTATCTCTGCACCCACATCTCTAGTTCCCCCTGCTCACTCCCCAGGCTGTGTGCGTTGGTGTACAGGCAACACAGGGGCTCCCTCCAGCAGATGAGTTTCCCTGGCCCCTGGCAGGCCACACCTTTCCCCACTCCTTGTCCCATCTACGGACGGGTGTCTCGATGCCTCTTCACAGTGAGTCACCCCCAAGGAGCAGCCCTTGCTTTTTACAGGGCCTGTTGCCAGGGGCACAGTTGGTGGTGTATTGGTTGTTGAGATTTCCCCACCCAGACCGTGTTCATTCATGACCACATTTATTAGAGCTACAAAGGTATAATTTATTGGAACACGGGAGGGAGGGTCACGAAGGGGAGAGGGTCGTGTACCAGAGAGTGGCAAAGCGGAGAGGGGAGAGGGTCACGATGTGGAGAGAGTCTTGAAGTGGAGAGGGACGTGGAGAGTGTCATGAACATAGAGAGCCTTGTGAAGCGGGGAGTCCTGAAGCTGGAGTCCTGAAGCTGGAGTTCTGAAATAGGGAGTCCTGAATCTGGAGTCCTGAAGCGGTGAGTCCTGAAGCTGGAGTCCTGAAGCGGGGAGTCTTGAAGTGGAGAGGGTCACATAGTAGAGAGAGTCGTGAAGTGTAGAGGGTCGTGGAGGGGGTCGTGAACTGGAGGGTCTTGAAGTGGAGAGGGTCGTTAAGCGTGAGTCGTGGAGACAGTCTTGAAGTGGAGAAAGTTGTAAAGCTGCAAGGCTCTTGGAGAGGGTCTTGAAGTGGTGAGTCATGAAGCGCAGAGTTGTGGAGGGTGCCCGAAGTGCAGAGTCTTGAAGTGGAAAGGGTCATGAAGCAGAGAGTCGTGACCTTGAGATGTTTGTGAACTATAGAGTGTCGAGAAGCAGAGAGTCGTGAAGTAGAGAGGGTCGTGAAACTGAAAGGATAGTGGAGAAGGTCCTGAAGTGGTGAGTGGTGGAGGGTCGTGGAGAGGGTCGGAAGCATCGAGTCTTGGAAGTGGAGAGGGTCGTGAAGTGGAGAGTTGTGAAGTTGAGAAGTTTGTGAAGTGTAGAGAGTCTTGGAGAGTCGTGAAGTGCAGGTGGTGGGAAGCACAGAGTGGTGAAATGGAGAGGGACGTGAAGCGGAGAGTGGTGGAGAGAGTGGTGGAGACAGTCATGAAGCTGAAATAGTGAAGAGGGTCGCGAAACGGAGAGTGGTGGAGAGAGTCATGTACCTTAGAGTCCCGGAGAGGGGAGTGGGGAAGTGGGGAGGGTCGTTTACCTTAGAGTCATGAAGTGGGGAGTCGGGAAGTGGGGAGGGTCGTAAAGCAGAGAGGGTCCCGAAGCGGAGGGTCCAAGGTCTTGTGCTGCAATGGATTCTGACACTAGAGTGGCACTCTGACATCAATATTTCCGGGGTGTTGCAAAGAGGAGCCTTGGCATTCGTTTGTAGTGCCGGGACCCATACTGTGGTGGATCGACCTCCATGGGCTCTTCCCGATCCTGAGGTGGATCCACCTCCATGGGCTCCTCCTCATCCTTTGGTGGATCCACTTCCATTGGCTCCACCCTGTCAGCTGCTGGAGGAAAAGCCATTGCAGCAGGAGCAAGAAGAGTTGCGGGAGGAGGAAAAATTGGTGCGGGAGGAGGAAAAATTGGTGCGGGAGGAGGAAAAAATGGTGCAGTAGGAGGAAAAGGGAGGGGAAAGGCAGCCATCGGTGCAGGGGGGCAAGTCGTTGTTGCAGGCATTGCTGGAGGAAAGGCAGGAGGTACTGGAGGAGGAAAGGTGAACGTTGGTGGTACAGGAAAAGCCATTGGTGCAGGGGGAAAAGCTGGCGGAAAGGCAGGTGCTGCTGGAGGAGGAAAGGCAGGTGTTGCTGCTGCTTTGTTGATCTTGAGAAGTCTCTGAAGCCACATCTTCACCCTCCTGAACTTCTTCCCTTCTTGGCCAGGCAGAGATGAGCAACTGCTGTCTTTGGCGCTAAGGATCCCCGTCCAAGTGTGTGGAGGTCACGACGCCAGGAGCTCTGCAGCTGAGAGTCAAGTGCCGTGTGTCGGTTGGTATGCTAATGGGGTTAACGGACATGGCAGGAGACAGCGTGATGTCAGCAGCACACGCTGGGGTGAATGCAAATGTCCACGCGGACGACTGTGATTGGCTCCTGTGTGTGTTGGCTTGGCAGCGTGAGCTTAGGACTAGATGATGGTCAAGGCCTTTTCCAAGCAAACTAATGCTATGATTTGATGAAAGGTAGCGTGGTGTGGGAGGAAGAGGAGGGCTGTGGAGGGGCAGAGGGCCCCTTCCTGGGAGTGTCCCCTCTGTGTCCATTGCTAAAGGAGGGCCGTAGCAGGGATTGGGTCTGACGTGTGGTTTCTGGGTGTTAAGTAGGAGAAACACAGCACGTCACAAGGCAAGGCTGCTGCGGCTTTCAAAGCTACCCTTGAACTCGATTTGTGACGTAGGCACCTTGATCTTGTAGAGAGGGCTTGGATGGGATTGCCGAGTGGGTGGCCTCCACAGTGCTCCAAAATATGCCTTTCTTGGCTGCTGAGAAGTGCCAGTGGGCTGATGCTTCTTGTCCAAGTGGTGCTTTGCAGCCCTACTTTCCTGACTTTGGGCCAGAGCCCTTCCGAGTGGGCTTGTCAAGCCCCAGAAGTGCCTTCTAAGCTGCACTGGATCTCATGGATGTGAAGCCGTGCCGTTGGTTGCCTTCTCTCCTTTGGCACTTAGTGCAGGGAGCTTTGGCTGCTTGTCTGTCAGCATCAGGATGTTGTGAGTTCAAGGCTCCTGCCTTCCATTGGCTGCATCCTGTTGGCTCTGCAGACTGGGAGCAGGCTGGCATTTTTCAGGCAGGAGCAAGGTAGTTCTGATCCTCTGGCACTATCAGAAAGCATCAGTGTTTGTGCTGTAGCAAGACTGAAAAGAGTCCCCCGCAGAGAGTGACTGGGAAGAACAGGCAAGCTGCTGCTGCCAAGGAAGGCTACGTCTTTCTGTCCAGCAAAGGCTTTCACGTTTATTGCCAAGGCATAAGGTGCCCGTCATGCGCAAACAGTTGCAAGGTGTCTTTGGAAGGCAGCAAAACCTGTTGCTTCCTGATCTCGCTTCACATCTCCAACGTTGCTCTGCATGAAGCATCTGAAGGGTGGAGAGGAGTGGGTTGGTATCTAAAAATCAATCCTCGTTTTGCTTTAATTCTAAAGCAAAGATATCCTTGTGTCCTCTCATCTGGAGAAAGAGGATCCTGTGTGTAGTCAAGCACATAGTTAAATACCTTTATCTGGTAAGGCCATTGTTGCTGCCTGCAAGAAGATAATGTGCCCAGAGCTGCTGGAGGTGGGATTTGAACTCCTTCTCTTGTTGCAGATGTCGGAAGCTGTGCAGACTCAAGATCAGCCAATGGAGGAGGAGGTGGAGACCTTTGCCTTCCAGGCAGAGATTGCTCAGTTGATGTCTCTGATGATCAACACTTTCTGTTCCAATAAGGAAATCTTTCTGAGGGAGCTGATTTCCAACTGATCAGAGGTAAGTCCTTTAAGGTCTGCCCTCATTCATGTCAATAAAGCTGCTATAATGTTAAAAACCAGGCAATGCTAAAGCCTGCGTCTTCTTTTAAAGGCTCTGGACAAGATAAGGTACGAGAGCTTGACAGACCCAAGCAAGCGGGATTCTGGAAAAGACCTGAAAATTGACTTGGTTCCAAACAAGCACGATCGCCCACTGTGGATACAGGCATAGGGATGACCAAAGCTGACCTGGTCAACAACCTTGGTACTATTGCCAAATGTGGTACTAAGGCTTTCATGGAAGCACTGCAGGCAGGAGCTGATATGTCCATGATTGGGCGGTTGGGTGTTGCTTTCTACTCGGCCTACTTGGTTGCAGAAAAAGTGCCAGTGATCACCAAGCACAATGATGATGAGCAGGACGCTTGGGAGTGGTCAGCTGGAGGATCTTTCACTGTCAGACTTGATAATGGTGAGTATGAAATGTCTCTGCTCAAGTATGCTTTCTAGAAGGTTTTTGGTACTGGGATACCTAATGTATTCATTGAAAATGAAAGGAATTGGGACTAGTCATGTGTCAGGTGAAGCCCAGGCCCAGTTGTTCTCATACCATTCCTGTTTGAGTAGCTGTTGGTACCAAAGGGAATGCTTCATAATGAACAGTAAGCTTTCAAAGCTTGTAGATATCAATATTTCTGTAGGTTCCTACAGTTTATCTACAGAAACTTGAAAGAGACCATGTGAGTAGATGAATGAGTTTCAAATCTCTTAGACTTGCCTGAAGTACCTTCTAGGTACGGTCAGCCCGAGGAAGTGTCTGTGAGGCTGTTCCTGTGCCCAGAAGTTTCCCTTCTCCCAGTAAAGATACTGCAGGACTTAGTCAAAGAAAATCTGCTTTAGTATTCATTCCAAAGTCAAAGTGTAGGCTTCTGCTGCACAAATTAAAGCCGTCAACACTGTTCTAGGTGAACCTTTGGGCCCTGGAACAAAAGTCATCCTGCATCTGAAGGAAGATCAGACTGAATACCTGGAAGAGCGGCGAATCAAGGAGATTGTGAAGAAGCACTCTCAGTTCATTGGCTACCCCATCACACTCTTTGTACGTACCTTGCTTCAAGTTTTTACAAGGCTATTAATACATTTCACAAGATCTAGGTAAGTCACGTCATTTTAAGGGTTGGAAGGGACCTGGAAAGCTCATCCAGTGCAACCCCCCTGCCAGAGCAGGACCACCTAGAGTAGGTCACACAGGAACGGATCCAGATGGGTTTGGAATGTTTCCAGAGGAGAGTCCACAGCCCATCTGGGCAGCCCCTGCCAGTGCGGCCTCACCTGAACACTGAAGAGGTGTGTTTCTTTGGAAGCTCTTACGTTCCAGCTTGTACCCATTGCCCCTTGTCCTAGAGCACAGCCTGGCTCTATCCTCCTCACACGCAGCCTTTATGGCTTTGTCAACATGAATGAGGTCACTGCTCAGTCTCCTCCAAGCTCAAGAGCCCCAGCTCCCTCAGCCTTTCATCACAAGGGAGATGCTCCACTCCATCATCTCTGTGGCCCTGTGCTGAACTGTCTCCAGGAGCTCCCTGTCCTTCTGGAACTAAGGAGCCCAGAACTGTGCTGCCCGTTCCCAAAGGAAAACACAAAACAACCGAGGTCGTTTCATGCGGTGCTTTATTGAGGGCCCTAGGGACCTGAGGACTAGTGTCCAAAGTCAGAGCCCCCACTAACAGAAAATTTCACAGAGTTTATATACTTTCCACAAATGATTACTTCATCAGGTGCCCGTGATGTTTACCAGTTTTCTTAGACTTTAGGATTATGTCTTGCTCTTTCATGTAGTTACTTGAGACTATGCTTATCTGAATCCACAGCCAGAAATTTCCATAGATAACAAACAAGTAAACATTCGAGATAACGATTTCTTTGAGAAAAACAAGGTTCAGGTTCAGCATTCTTCACTAATCTCTTTGCTTTGTTTAAGCAAGAATGCACAAGCTCAGCATGCCCCACTAGTTCCCTAGACTGCTAGGTTACATCAACATCCCACACTGCTCACTAGGCCTCCATACAGACCTTAGCCTAACTACTTCTAACTTTCCATATACAGTAATGCTAACAAGTCCCCCCTTTTGAGCATTCTTCTATCTTGCAAGGATGCTCAACATCATCTGTTTCTATTGTCCGTGTCTCAAGTAGTGGTTTCCTTATATGATGGAGGAGGAGACCCATTTCCAGTTCCATTTCTGGTCATCGCATTCGTTAATCTGCAGGTGTTGAGCTTTTCTCTGGTAATGGTTCCTAAAATACACTTGTAAACTAGATAAATTATCATCAATAGTATAACAAACATAATTACATATTGGATGACTGAGGAAATCCACCCAGAGACCTGGAGCCCCAATGAATCAAATATTGCTCCTATCCAATTATGTTGAGCTTCTTCTTCAATTTCTTTGGCTTCAATTTCAACCTTCTCCAATTGTAAAATATCTTTTTCTACTTCGATTGTCATGTTTGGGATTTGGATACAGCAGTGATCAATTCTTTTGCTCAGGTAACCACAGACCCCATGTTCCCGCAGCAGCAACATGTCTAAGGCCATTCTATTCTGCAAAGTCATTCTGCTAGTTGCCTGTAGCTGCAAATTCATATCCTTAAACCCTTTCTTGGTGGCTGCTGCTAATCTTTTAGTTTGGCCCAGTAGCTTATACAACATTTCCCTATTACGGTAGGATGCAACCTGTGCAAACAAAGACTCTAAAGCCCAGCCAAAGTTTACTCCATCACTTGGTTCATGCCACTCATCTTCTACCTTGATATCATCACCTATTTCCCTTTTCTTCCGAGCTATCCTTGTTTCTAATTTAGATTGTCTCCAAAATGGGCATCATGTGGGAACTCCCAAGGTTATTTGAGTTACTGGACCATCAAATGGTAAATGGGTGGTCCATTGCCCATGACCCATAACCCAAACTAAGTTTCCTGGACTTCTGATTGTGGTGGATTTACAATTAATGACCCTTTTTCCATACATCCCTTTCTCATGTACATCTCCCTTTATTTTGTCTTTAATCGTATGATTGTATCCCCGACATTCACACCCCCATTTCAGCAGAACTCTAACAGGGACTAAACCTATCTGACTCTCTGGGGAGTCATAAATAAAAACTTTCGTACAGTTCCATATTTCTTTCTGATCTCTGGATGGTCTCACGGAGGTGTATGTAGCCATCACACTATCGTGAGTCTGATCTTTCTCCCCTGTCCATTGTATACACCATTGTACTGGACCTAGGTAACTATATGATTCCAACAAACCAGGTCCCCATACTGTGTCCCATTCATCTTCCAAGTTTGTTGTTGTGTAACATTCTGGAAGATCTCTTCATTCCTGATCTTTTCAACTTTTATACTTGTGCTACTAAACCAATATCCAATTATTGGAATAGTACCATCTACTGTACAGCGACCTTTAATATTGCCACCTCTCCCATAAGGACCTGTTCTAACCCATCTATAATACCCCGGCAATGATCTACACTCCTTTTCCGTTAAATCCCCCTTTATTAAACACCCATTTGTCCACTCTTCATACTTTATTGATACTTGCCTGCAGTTCCAAGTAAAATTAACAGAGGTTTCTGGCATGGTTGTTAATGGAATAATTCCCCAGGGTATAGGTTCACCTGCAGCCTGAGGTAGTGGCAAACATGCTGTAATCTTAGATACATTCTGAATCATTCCAAAATCTCTAATCAACCCGACCACTAAGTTTTCCCGTCCTTCATCTCGATGGAAGTTTATTGTCCCATTTCCTAGATCCCGTATTCTCCTTCGGCTATATTTGCCTCTAATTAATGATACTAACATCCTAGAGTGGGCCTACCACGCATCTTTGGCTATCCAACACCAATACATCCCTTCATCATCTGACTGTACATCATTTATTATTAATACTATGGTGCCGCCTAACCTCTTCTCTATCCGATATTTCCTTCCAGGCTGTATACTGCTATCTCCAAACCACCACCCAAAATCTGAAAAACTCATTCTGGGATTCACTTTACATGTTAAAATAACTATTTTCCCTTCATTGGCCTGATACACCCCTTGTGTGGCCCTAATTCCTTGATTCAAATGAGGTCGGCCCTGCACATTTCTTTTTCCATAATTAGAGCAGGGTCCACATACAACTACACATAGATATTGTCCATCCACCTTACCCAACAGAGGTTGAGTATAATTCAGCCATCCTATCCCTCTGTTCCCCACATTCCACCAAGTGATTCCTTCCTCGATCCTGTCCCACAATCCTTGATGTCCCATTTTCCACCATTTAACTTGAACCGGGGCTTCACATTCTCTTTGTGAAGTAAAAGCACAGTTTATCCTCAAGGGTGGGCCATCCCACATATCCACTAAAGCTATTTTTGGTATTACTTCTACTCCCTCCTGAATCGGGGACCAAGGTACTACTCTCAAATCTATTCGCTTATAATCAAAATTTTCCCGAATTAACACCAAACACATGTATACTCCTGCTTCTCCTAACGTTAAATTAGTCAATTGCAAGGTAACACTTCCTTTTTTGGGTATCCTTATTCCAAACAGTAACAATACTTGCAGTCAATCTGGTTTGTCCTTGTTTCCAAATCGCAATTATTTCCTCAGCTCCAGCTCCTTGGTCATCAGCAATGTCACAGGTTAAATTGTCACAGGTTAAATTGACATCCATCCCTTCCATAACAGTAACCACAGGCTCTGTAACAGTGACAAATACAAATCCATTGACCGATACCATTTTCAATAATATCAACAGTACAACAGTTAAGAATGCGGTTTGGCTCGAAATATCATTCGAGTGGGGGATACCACTTGGGTTTCCCATTCGGTTGGAACCTTCTTGACTCGAGTGTAGTGGATCCAAGCGTCGATTCCCGCTACCTTTATGGCTGTGAAAGTTGTCAAGATCACTTGATGGGGACCGTCCCATGTCTCTCTCAGTGGGTCTGTGAACCAATTCTTCACATAGACCTGATCTCCCGGTTGAATATCATGCACTGGATTTTCCAGCGGGAGCGGCCAATTCCATTGAAGGGCACCCCGTAAGGCGTTGAGAACTCTATTGAGCGACATAACATAGTTAAAAATCACCTGGTCTCCCAATGCATGCGGGTCTCCTTTTAACACGGTGGCATGATAAGGCTTGCCGTACAGTATCTCGTACGGACTTACTCCTATCCTTTCCCTAGGCTTTATCCTAATCCTAAGTAACGCTAACGGCAAAGCTTGGGGCCACTGAAGTTTGGCCTCCTGACATATCCTTTTGATCTGATTTTTCAATGTTTGGTTCATCCTTTCTACTTGACCACTAGACTGGGGTCTCCATGGAGTGTGTAAATTCCAGGTAATGTCTAACGTCCTAGCCACCTCCTGAACTATCCCTGCCACAAAATGTGGGCCTCTATCTGATGATAATCCCAGTGGTACTCCAAATCTAGGTATTATTTCTTTCAACAAAGTTTTCACCACTTCCTTTGCTTGGTTTGTTCTACAAGGGAAGGCTTCTGGCCACCCTGAAAAGGTGCACACATACACCAACAGGTATTTAAGTCCCTGAGCCCTTGGAAGTTCTGAAAAGTCGACTTGCCAATAATCTCCAGGCTCTGGTCCTATTTGTAATTTTCCCAACTGCACCTGTTTCCTTACAATAGGATTATTCTTTAAACAAACTGGGCACATGGCATTCACCCTTTTCGCCAGCGTTAACATTTGGTTGGAAATTATTTCCTTTTTCAAAAATTTTACCAACACCTCTGCTCCCCAATGGCATTTATTGTGTCCAGTCTCTAATATGGACTTCATAACATTTTTGGGCACCACCACTTGTCCCATTGTCGTTACATACCATCCAACTGCATTCTTCTGGGCCTTTAGATATGTTGCCAATTTCTCATCATCGGCAGAATAGCTCGGTTTCCGAATCATATAACAAGAAACAGGGCTCACCTTGGTTGGTATTAAAGCCATCTGAGTCCAAACCTGTCGAGCAGCTTCTTTAGCAGTGATGTCTGCTAGTTCATTCCCTCGATATATCTTTCCTTCTTCTTTACAATGTCCCCTGATGTGCATTACTGCTGCCTTTTCTGGTTTATGTACCGCATCCAACAGGGCGAGAACTTCCAATCTATGTTTTATCATAGTCCCTTGTGAGTTTAACAGTCCCTGTTCTTTCCATAAGGCACCGTGAACATGTACAACTCCAAAGGCATATTTCGAGTCAGTCCATACATTTACCTTTTTTCCAGTACTCAAAATTAATGCCCCGGTAAGTCCAATTATCTCTGCCTTTTGAGCAGATGTCCCAGGGGCTAAAGCCTTTGCTTCAATCACTTGTGCAGCTGTGACCACCGCATATCCCGCATACCTGGTTCCATTTTCCACAAAGCTGGATGCATCGGTAAAGAGATCCCAATCTGAATCTTCTAACGGTGTGTCCTTTAGGTCTGCTCGGCTCGCATACACCTGTTCAGTTGTTTCTACACAATCATGAACCAGCTCCCCTTCTTCCTGTTTGCTGTGAAGAAATTCTGCTGGGTTGATATGGTTAGTTATCTTAAGTTCCACATCATCTTGTTCTCTTAACATAGCTTGATATTGTAACATTCTGCTGGATGATAACCAGTGACCCCCCTTTTGTTCCAGGACAGCCAAGACCATATGGGGCACAAAGACCTCCATTTTCCTTCCCAAAGTCAGTTTTCGGGCTTCCTGTATGAGGATCACTGTGGCCGTAACTGCCCTCAAGCATGACGGCCAACCAGCACTAACATTGTCCAGTTGTTTTGAAAAATATCCCACTGGGCGTTTCCATGACGCTATTTTCTGGGTCAACACTCCCAGAGCCAGATTCTGCCTTTCATTTACATAAAGCTGAAAATCCTTATTTAAGTCCGGCAACCTTAAGGCAGGTGCTTCGTCTTATGAGCAGGCACCCATACCAGAAAATAAAGCCCCTATGGGCTTACCTTATAGCAGTCGTCCGCCAGGTGCGGCGGTCGGGCACGAACCGATGACTCCCCGAGAATCTCTCGGTGCCGGCGTGGAGTAAATCAGCACGCGAAGCGCCCCAGCTGCCTTCGGAGTCCTGCCGCGTCGCCAGAAAACTGCTGCCCGTTCCCGAAGGAAAACACAAAACAACCGAGGTCGTTTCATGCGGTGCTTTATTGAGGGCCCTAGGGACCTGAGGACTAGTGTCCAAAGTCAGAGCCCCCACTAACAGAAAATTTCACAGAGTTTATATACTTTCCACAAATGATTACTTCATCAGGTGCCCGTGATGTTTACCAGTTTTCTTAGACTTTAGGATTATGTCGTGCTCTTTCATGTAGTTACTTGAGACAACGCTTATCTGAATCCACAGCCAGAAATTTCCATAGATAACAAACAGGTAAACATTCAAGATAACGATTTCTTTGAGAAAAACAAGATTCAGGTTCAGCATTCTTCACTAATCTCTTTGCTTTGTTTAAGCAAGAATGCACAAGCTCAGCATGCCCCACTAGTTCCCTAGACTGCTAGGTTACATCAACATCCCACACTGCTCACTAGGCCTTGATACAGACCTTAGCCTAACTACTTCTAACTTTCCATATACAGTAATGCTAACAGGCTCAGTCTTGAAAGGGGGCTCCTGGTGTTGGGGGGTGGTCAGGGTGCTGGGGGAGGGGTCAGTCTGGTTGGGGGGGGTCAGACTGAAAGGGGGCTCAGGCTGATTTGAGGGAGTCAGGCTGGTTTGGGGGCTCAGGCTGGTGTGGGGGTGTCTGTTTTGGGGGGCTCAATCAGGTGTGGGGGTGTCTGTGTTTTGGGGGGCTCAGGCTGGTTTGGGGGGCTCAGGCTGGTTTGGGGGTGTCTGTTTTGGAGGGCTCAGGCTAGTTTTGGGGGGCTCAGGCTGGTGTGGGGGGCTCAGGCAAGTTTGGGGGCTCTGTGTTTTGGGGGGCTCAGGCTGGTTTGGGGGTGTCTGTGTTTTGGGGGGCTCAGTCTGGTTTGGGGGGCTCAGGCTGGTGTGGGGGTGTCTGTGTTTTGGGGGGCTCAGCCTGGTTTTGGGGGACAGTGTGTTTTGGGGGGCTCAGTCTGGTCTGGGTGTGTCTGTGTTTTGGGGGGCTCAGGCTGGTGTGAGGGTGTCTGTGTTTTGGGGGGCTCAGGCTGGTGTGGGGGTGTCTCACCGACACAGTCGAGCTGCGCCGGGTCCAGCCGGTAGCCGGGGTCGCAGCTGCAGGTGAAGCCGTCGGGGAGCCGGACGCAGCGCCCGTGGCGGCACCCATTGAGCACCCCACACTCCTCCCCTGGGGCTGGGGGGGTCAGGCTGGGGGTCAGCACCCCAAAATCCACCTTCCCTCCACCCTACCCCCTCCCCAAACTCACCCTCCTCCTCTTCCTTCTCCTCTTCCTCCTCCACCAAGGCTCCGTGGGCTTGGTAGGACCAGGCGTGGGGGTCGGGGTGGGGGTCAGGGTGGGGGTCGGGGGGTTCATAACGGGGTCCCCGAGGTCGGTGAGGGATGAAAGGTAAAGGGGGGGCCTCAAAATCATCCCCCTCGTACCGGGGGGGGGGCGTAAAGAGGATCGTGAGCGCCGATGCCGCCAAGCCCCGCCCCGAAGGAGTAAGGGTCGTATTCGGAACGGGGGGGCAGAGTGGGGGGGGCGAGGTGAGGCCCCCCGAAATAGTCGGGGCTGTAAGGGGGGGGGTAGGGGGGGTGTAAGGGGGGGGGGTGTTCGAAGGGGGGGGCGGCGTAGCCCGGGGGGCGCAGAACGTTGCACAGGAACTCGAAGTCGTCTGGGGAGGGGGGAGGAGAGAGAGAGGAGAGAGGGGGGTTATGGGGGACCCCCACACACAGTAAATGGGAATGGGAGGGGGTTGGGGAGCTGGGGAGGGGGTTGGGGTGGGGGTTTGGGTGCTGGGGAGAGGGTTGGGGAGAGGGGCTGAGTGCTGGGGAGGGGGTTGTGGGGGGGTCAGGGTGCTGGGGAGGGGCTAGAGGAGGGAGTTTCGGTGCTGGGGAGGGGTTTGGAAGACGTTTCGGTGCTGGGGAGGGGGTTGTGGGGGGTCAGGGTGCTGGATAGGAATGCTGGGGGTGGGCTCAGTGTGCTGGGGAGGGGGTTGGGGTGGGGGTTTGGGTGCTGGGGAGGGGGTTGTGGGGTGGGGTTGGGTGCTGGGGAGGGAGTTTGGGTGCTGGAGGTGGGCTCTGGGTGCTGGGGAGGGGGTCTGGGCACTGGGGTGGGCTCTGGGTGCTGGGAGGGGAGTCAGGGTGCTGAGGGGGAGGGGGATTGGTGCTGGGGGGATAAAAACGCCTCCCAAAGGGGTCGTGAGATGGGGGGGTGGGGGGCTACGCGCGACTTTCTTAGTGAGGCACTTGGGGTCCCATCATGGGGGTGCATGGAGGGGTCAGCTGGATCCCTCCCATCGCCACGGGCTGAGTGGGGGATGTTGAGGGGTCCCTGTGTTAGCGGGGGGGTGCCCCGAGGCTCCCACCTGAGCGGCGCTCGGGGCACAGGGCGCAGTCCACGCCCCAGGCGTGTCCGTACAGGCAGCAGCACTCGCTGTACGGCACCTGCCCGTCCCGCCGCGCCCCCCGCACACCAGGTCCGGCCGCAGCTCCTGCCAGCACACGGCCCGCGCCGCCGCTGCGCGGGGGGCTGCCGTCACGCGCCGCGACCACCCCCCGCACAGCGCCACACACCCCCAGATCCGCGCTGGCCCCGCAGAATGCGCTTGGGGACTCCAAAGGCTCCCCCAAAAACACCCCAAAACTCCCCCTTTTGTCCCTCGCAACTCCACCAAAACGCAACTTTTTCACTCAAAACTCCACCAAAACTCCCCTTTTCCCCTCAAATCTCTAAACTCCCACTTTTGCCTCAAAGCTTCACCAAACCTCACTTTTTGCCCTCAAAAGTCCCCCCAAACCCCCCTTTTATCCCTTAAGACCTCAAAACTCCTCCTTTTCTCCTCAAAAGTCCTCTAAACTCCCATCTCTTTCCTCAAAACTCCCCCAACACTCACTTTTTGGCTCAAAACTCCCCCAAAACCTCATTTTTCCTCTCAAAACCCCCCTTTTATCCTTTAAGACACCAAATCTCCCCCTTTTCCCCTCAGAACTCCCCCAAAACCCAACTTTTCCCCTCAAATCTCCTCCAAGTTCCCACTTTTGCCTCAAAACTTCACCAAACCTCACTTTTGGACTCAACCCCCCGCCCCCAAAACCCCCCTTTTCCCCCTCAAGACCCCCAAACTCCCCATTTATCCCCTCAAAACTCCCCCAACCCGCACTTTTTGACTCGGGTACTCCCCCCAAATCCCCCCTTTTTTCCCTCAAAACCCCACTTTTGCCCCTCAAGACCCCAAGACTACCCCTTTTCCCCTGAAAACTGCCCCAAAACCACCCTTTTTCCCCTCAAAACCCCAAATTCCCCATTTATCCCCTCAAAACTCCGCCAACCCTCACTTTTGGACTCAAAACTCCCCCAAAACCCCCTTTTTCCCCTCAAAACCCCCCTTTTATCCTTTAAGGTCCTTGAAACTTCCCCTTTTCCCCTCAAAACGCCACTTTTCCCCTCAAATCTCCACTAAACTCCCACTTTCTCCTCAAAACTTCTTAAAAACCCCACTTTTTCCCCACAAAACCCCCAAAGTCCCACTTTTCCCCTCAAAACTCTAACAAACACTTTTTCCTCTAAATTCCAAGAAATCCTTTTTTTTCCCACAATACTCCACCAAAATGCTACTTTTTCCCTCAAAACTCCTTCAAGACATGACTTTTTCCCTCCAAAACACCACAAAAACCCCACTTTTTCCTCAAAACTCCACTGGAACCCCTTTTTTCCTAAAAACTCCATCGAAATCCCACTTTTTTACTCTGAAAACCCCCAAATCCCCAGTTTTTCCCTCCAAACTCTGACAGAATCTCAATTTGCCTTCAAAATTGCACCACAACTCCATCAAAAACCCCCTTTTCCCCTCAAATCTCTACTACCACTTTTTCCCTCAAAACCCCTTCAAAACCCAACTTTTTCCCACAAAAACACACCTTTTCCCCTCAAAGGTCCACTGAACTCCACCTTCTCCCCTCAAAACCCCCCTTTTATCCCTTAAGACCCCAAAACCTCCCCTCTTTCCCCTCAAAACCTCCGTTTTTCCCGTCAAACCCCCCCTTTCCCCTCAAAAACCCCTCTTTTAACCCTTAAGACCCCAAAACCTCCCATTTTCCCCTCAAAACCGCATTTTTTCCCATCAAACTCCCCTTTTCCCCTCAAAACCCCTCTTTTATCCCTTAAGATCCCAAAAACTCCCCATTTTCTCCTCAAAACCCCCTTTTTGCCCTCGAAGGACCCCTTTCATCCCTTAAGATCCCCAAATCTCTCCTTTTTCTCCTCAAAACCTCCCTTTTTCCTTCTAAAACCCCCTTTTCATCTCAAAAATTCCTCTTTTAACCCTTAAGACCCCAAAACTTCCCCCTTTTCCCCTCTAAACCCCCCTTTTATTCCTTAAGACCCCCAAACCCCCCTTTATCCCCTCAAAATCTCCGTTTTTCCCCTCAATGCCCCCTTTTTCCCTTCAAAACCCCTCTTTTATCCCTTAAGATCCCCAAACCTCCCTTTTTTCACCTCAAAACCACTTTTTATCCCTTAAGATCCTAAAACTCCCCCTTTTTTGCCCTCAAATCTTGCCTTTTATCCCCTAAGACCGCAAACCTTCCTTTTTCCCCTCAAAACCACCTTTTATCCCTTAAGATCCCCAATCTCCCCCCCTTTCCCCTCAAAACCCCCCTTTTATCCTTTAAGACTCCACAACTCTCCCTTTTTCCCCCAAAAGTCTCCTTTTATCCCTTAAGACCACAAAATCTCCCCTTTTTCCCCTCAAATCCTTTGTTTTTCCCCTCACCCCAGCCCTTTTTCCCTCAAACTCAACTATTTCCCTCAAAAGACCGCCAAAACTCCCTTTTTCCCCTCAAAACTCCTCTAAACTCCCACTTTTGCCTCAAAACTTCACCAAACCTCACGTTTTGGCTCAAAACTCCCCCCAAACCCCCCTTTTTCCCCTCAATACCCTACTTTTGCCCCTCAAGACCCTCAAACACCCCCTTTATCTCCTCAAAACTCCCCCAAACCCCCCCTTTTCCCCCTCAAAACCTCTCTTATCCCTTAAGACCCCAAAACCTCCCCATTTTCTCCTCAAAACCCCCTTTATCCCCTCAACCCCCCCATTCGACTCAAACCCCTCTTTTATCCCTTAAGACCCCAAAACCCCCTTTTTCCCCTCAAAACCTCCCTTTTAACCCTTCAGACTCCAAAACTCTCCCTTTTCCCCCTCTAAAGTCTCCTTTTATCCCTTAAGACCCCAAAATCTCCCCTTTCTGCCCTCAAAACCCTTTTTCCCTTCAAAACCTACTTTTTCCCTCAAAACACCACCAAAACTCCCCTTTTCCCCTCAAAACTCCTCTAAACTCCCACTTTTGCCTCAAAACTTCACCAAAACCTCACTTTTTGGCTCAAAACTCCCCCCAAACCCCCCTTTTTCCCCTCAAAAGCCCCCTTTCATCCCTTAAGATCCCCAAATCTCTCCTTTTTCTCCTCAAAACCTTCCTTTTTCCTACTAAAACCCCCCTTTTCCTCTCAAAAAACTCCTCTTTTAACCCTTAAGACCCCAAAATCTCCCCTTTTTCCCCTCAAAATCCCCCTTTTATTCCTTAAGATACCCAAACCTCCTTTTTTTCACCTCAAAACCCCTTTTTATCCCTTAAGATCCTAAAACTCACCCTTTTTCCCTTCAAAACCCCTCTTTTATCCCTTAAGACCCCAAAACCCCTTTTTCCCCTCAAAACCCCCTTTTTCCCGCCTTTAGACCCAAAGCCGCCCCTTTTCCCCTCAGCGCCAGGCCCCGCCCCTCCCCTCGGCCCGTCCATTTCTCACGGGGGGGGTGGGAAACAAACCCCCCTCATTTTATACAAAACCTTTATTCTGTAACAGTGTGTGTTGGGGTGGGGGGTCCCCCAAACCTCCCCCCGCGACCCCCCAACACTGAGAGGGGGGAGCACAGCGGGTGCCAAGGGGGGGGACACACATAGGTGCCCCCCCCCCCGCCATCATCCCGAGGGCCACAATGCCGCCCCCCCCGCCTTAAATCTCTTGATCTACACAATAAATACGGCGGGGGGCGGCTCAGGCGCGGGGGAGGCAGCGGCGGGGCCAGGCCGGGGGGGCACAGGCAGCGGAACGAGCCCGCGGTGTTGAGGCAGCGGCCGGGCTGGCAGCGGGGGGGGCCCGAACACTCGTCCACGTCTGGGGAGGGCGGCGGCACAGAAGGGGTTAATGGGGTATTGGGGGGGGGGGGATGGGGAGGGCTCAGGGTGCTGGGGAGGGGGTTTGGGTGCTGAGGAAGGAGTTTTGGAGGGGGGCTGGGTGCTAGGGTGGGCTGGGTGCTGGGGAGGGGGTTTAGGTGCTGGGGAAGGAGTTTTGGAGGGGATTGGGTGCTGAGGAGGGCCCTGGGAGCTAGGGAGGGGGTTGGGTGCTGGGGAGGGGATCAGGGTGCTGGGGAGGGGGTTTGGGTGCTGAATGACGGGGTTTGGGTTCTGGGTTGGGCTCAGGGTGCTGGGGAGGGTGATAGGGAGGGGGTTTGGGTGCTGGGGAAGGAGTTTTGGAAGGGGGCTGGGTGCTGGGGAGGGGGTTTGGATGCTGGGGAAGGAGCTAGGGAGGGGGTTGGGTGCTGAGGGAGGGGATCAGGGTGCTGAGGGAGGGGGTTTGGATGCTGGGGGAGGGGGGTTGGGTGCTGGGGAAGGAGCTAGGGAGGGGGTTGGGTGCTGAGGGAGGGGCTCAGGGTGCTGGGGAGGGGGATAGGGAGGGAATTTGGGTGCCGAGGCGGGAATTTGGGAGGGGGTTGGGTGCTGGGGCAGGGCTCTGGGTGCTGGGGCGGGCTCAGTCTTGAAAGGGGGCTCCTGGTGTTGGGGGGTGGTCAGGGTGCTGGGGGAGGGGTCAGTCTGGTTGGGGGGAGTCAGACTGAAAGGGGGCTCAGGATGATTTGAGGGAGTCAGGCTGGTTTGGGGGCTCAGGCTGGTGTGGGGGTGGCTGTTTTGGGGGGCTCAATCGGGTGTGGGGGTGTCTGTGTTTTGGGGGGCTCAGGCTGGTTTGGGGGGCTCAGGCTGGTTTGGGGGCTCTGTTTTGGGGGGCTCAGTGTGTTTTGGGGGGCTCATTGTGTTTTGGGGTGTCTGTGTTTTGGAGGGCTCAGGCTAGTTTTGGGGGGCTCAGGCTGGTGTGGGGGTGTCTGTGTTTTGGGGCGCTCAGGCTGATGTGGGGGTGTCTGTGTTTTGGGGGTGCTCAGGCTGGTGTGGGGGTGTCTGTGTTTTGGGGGGCTCAGGCTGGTGTGAGGGTGTCTCACCGACACAGTCGAGCTGCGCCGGGTCCAGCCGGTAGCCGGGGTCGCAGCTGCAGGTGAAGCCGTCGGGGAGCCGGACGCAGCGCCCGTGGCGGCACCCAGTGAGCACCCCACACTCCTCCCCTGGGGCTGGGGGGGTCAGGCTGGGGGTCAGCACCCCAAAATGCACCCCCCCCCTCCCCAAACTCACCCTCCTCCTCTTCCTTCTCCTCTTCCTCCTCCACCAAGGCTCCGTGGGCTTGGTAGGACCAGGCGTGGGGTCGGGGTGGGGGTCAGGGTGGGGGTCGGGGGGTTCATAATGGGGTCCCCGAGGTCGGTGAGGGATGAAAGGTAAAGGGGGGGCCTCAAAATCATCCCCCTCGTACCGAGGGGAGGGGATGTAAAGAGGATCGTGAGCGCCGATGCCGCCAAGCCCCGCCCCGAAGGAGTAAGGGTCGTATTCGGAACGGGGGGGCAGAGTGGGGGGGGCGAGGTGGGGCCCCCCGAAATAGTCGGGGCTGTAAGGGGGGGGGGTGCTCGAAGGGGGGGGGCGGCGTAGCCCGGGGGGCGCAGAACGTTGCACAGGAACTCGAAGTCGTCTGGGGAGGGGGGAGGAGAGAGAGAGGAGAGATGGGGGTTATTGGGGACCCCCACACACAGTAAACGGGAATGGGAGGGGGTTGGGGAGCTGGGGAGGGGGTTGGGGTGGGGGTTTGGGTGCTGGGGAGAGGGTTGGGGAGAGGGGCTGAGTGCTGGGGAGGGGGTTGTGGGGGGTCAGGGTGCTCGGTAGGGATGCTGGGGGAGGGCTCTGGGTGCTGTGGAGGGGGTTGGGGAGGGAGTTTGGGTGCTGGGGAGGGGGTTTAGGTATTGGAGGTGGGCTCAGGGTGCTGGGGAGGGGGTTGGGAGGGCTCTAGGGTGCTGGAGAGGGGGTTGGGGTGGGGGTTTGGGTGATGGGGAGGGGGTTTGGGTGCTGGAGGTGGGCTCAGGGTGCTGGGGAGGGGGTTGGGAGAGATCAGGGTGCTGGGGAGGGGGTTGGGAGGGCTTGGGATGCTGGGGAGGGGGTTAGGAGGGCTTGGGATGCTGGGGAGGGGGTTTAGGTGTTGGGGATGGGCTCAGGGTGCTGGGGAGGGGGTTGGAGAGGGTGTTTGGGTGCTGGGGAGGGGGTTTGAGTGCTGGGGGTGGGCTCTGGGTGCTGGGAGGGGAGTCAGGGTGCTGAGGGGGAGGGGGATTGGTGCTGGGGGGATAAAAACACCCCCCAAAGGGGTCGTGAGATGGGGGGGTGGGTGGCTACGCGCGACTTTCTTAGTGAGGCACTTGGGGTCCCATCATGGGGGTGCATGGAGGGGTCAGCTGGATCCCTCCCATCGCCACGGGCTGAGTGGGGGATGTTGAGGGGTCCCTGTGTTAGCGGGGGGGTGCCGCGACTTTTCGGCTTTTGGCCTGAGAAACCAGACTCGAAGTCTGCAACCCAGACTCTAAGTCTGAAAAACCCAGGCTCGAAGCCTGAAACCAGACCCTAAGTCTGAAACCAGACCCTAAGTCTGAAACCAGACGCTAAGTCTGAAGAACCCAGGCTCAAAGCCTGAAAAATCCAGGCTCCAAGCCTACTTCATGCGGCGATCAACCCAGGGTCTGATTCTCAGCTGGGTGGGAAGAAATCAGTCCTACTCAATGTGAGTGATAGCAGAAATCTTCTCTTTATTGAGAGCAGGCTCTAACTTATATCCAGCAGCTTCAAAGCTGGCTCAGCAACAGCAGCTAATAGATTACATTCTCATGTTCATCCTACTTGCGGTTTCTGCCATAAGCAAGCTCCCTCACATTTTCCCATCTTGTTTCTCTCCAAAGTTGTTTTCGACCTTGAGCTGTTAGCTCGTTAGCTGAAAACAGCCCGACCTTGAGGGAGCAGAAAGCGGCCTGCTGTCTGTGTGACAGCAACTGCTTTAACCATGGCTCTGACTCTGGTCTTGATTGTGCATTAAATTCATATAACTAGAACTCAGATTGCCTTGCCCCATCAGGCCTAACATTATACCCTGGGATCCATGTCCATTCTCCCTTAACCACTCCTCGACAAATCCCCCGTTTTGTTTTTGCACGATCAAGACTGAGTCAGTCAATTTAGGCACTGCCTTCATAATACAACTATATACTATTCTAAACATTACAAGCAAAAGCAAAATAACCAAAATCCATCTTAACCCTTCTTTGATTAACATAGTCAACCAAGGTGACAACCCCCCAAAAGCTGATTGAAGCCAATTATCAAAAGGGTTATAACCCACCATAATATTCTTAGCATGAACCTTTAAATATGCCAAAGCTTTGTGAATAGATTCACTGTGATCAGAAAGATTAAAACAACACGTGCCTTCAAAGTCTTGGCATCCATGCCCTTGTGCCAATAGCAAAAAATCAATAGCTGCACGATCTTGCAATAAGGCATGTCTAAGGCTTTTTTGGTCTGCTAACAATTTTTCAATAACATCAGTAGTAACATTAGCTTGCTGCTCCGACCAACACACTGATTTTTCTAACTCTTGTAAGGCCTGGGCTGCAGCCAACCCAGGTACAAATGCTGAAGCAAATACATTCGCCGTAATGGACCACAATTGTACTTTACCATCACAATCTCCTTTTAAGTTGTGGGTGTTTCTTGTTTTCTGTAACTTGGTAATTTTTAACCAGTCCTGCTGTCGAGGAGCAAACAAAGTTAGTTTCCCTAAATAACATGGTTTCTAGATCTTTCTCTTGATCTACAGTAAATGCCTCCTCCTGAGCAATGAGGATATCATCCATAAAATGATACACAAGTGCATGTCTAATACTACTTACATCACTAATCAAGCCTTCTAATGTCATTGAGGTTTGGTTACTTTGTTTGCTAAGCCAGCATCCTAATTTGCATAGCTGAGTTAATAAAGCAGATACTCCTACACCTGGAGCAAATATACTAGTTGCTATTATTGCTGAGGGAGACCAAAGGTAACATGGTCATCACATTCACCAGTAAATGCATGCACAAATTGTTTTGGACAATGATGTTTCTAAATCACTGTGTGATTAGGCATCAAGATCGTCAGTTGTCCCAAACTGCGTGGTCCCCTTTGTAATCTCGAGGGTATCCCAGGCCATGCCTGGTCCCCACAGACCAGAAGAATTCCCTTTGGTAACTGTACAGGCACAAGACTAGACCTGGGTCTTTTTGGTGAAGTATAATTGTACTGAGATGTTGCGTTCTTATACACGCCCAGGATGGGATCCACATTCTGTCCCAAATGTTTTGGTATTGCTGGTAAAATTAAACATAACACAAAAATCCATCTTTATAGATCCCAATAATTCTAACTCCTGTGGCTCTGTGGTCATTATTGGCAACCATGAAATGATCAAATCCCAGCTGTCAACTTTGCCATTACCCTTAACTAAGGGATTTGTTTTTAATGCATTTGGTACAGGCCATTGTGCCACATCTGATGGAACTCCCACCAAACAGGTAGAAAAAGGACTATCTGGAGTGGCCATTGATAAACATATTGTAGACTGATTGATTGCTTTGGCCAGTGTAACCCACATGTTTTGCTTGGGTTGTTGAAATTGCCTAAAACTATTTACTACAATCATTTGAAGCATCAACATAAACCACCTTTTAGCTTCTCAATGCCAAAATGTTCTGTTCTTCCAAGTTCCATTCCTGACACCTAAAACGACTTAGAGAGTTTCCACTGTAAGAAAACCACTATTCATCATGAAATTTACAGCAAAATGCATAACATCACGACCAACAGTTTTTACACTCGTTGAGGCAAGGGACTGAGGATGGAAAGGACGAGCCCAGCGGTCCGTGAGGGCCGGGGCCGGCGGTGTCGGCGCGGTGTGTGTGGGGGGGCTCCGGAGACACCGACCGGGCGCGGGAAGCGGCTGCGCGGCGGCGGCTGCGGATGGAAGGGGCAGGGGGGGTCTGGCTCACTCCGTGCCGTCCCCGGCGGCGCAGTCGGTATTAGTCTCTCCCGTGTTTTCTTGGTCTCCCCTCACATGCCCGATGGTGTCGAGTCTAACACGGGGTTGCGCTCCCCCACTCTCCTCTGATCATCCTGCGCTGCACCCCGCCCGACTCCGCCCGCTCGGCATTGCCCTGCGAGTCGTCCCAGGGGTAACTCGGCGGGCTGGGCTCGAATGGGAAGCAGCTCTCCCGCGGGGGCTCTGCTCCGAAGCCCCTTCGCCTCTCTGACTTTGTAAAACTCTTGTGTAGAGAAGAACCTTTTTCTTTTTTCTCGGTATCATCCGCCTCAGCGCCGCTCCCGGCACTACTCTCGGTGCTGCTCCCGGCACCTCTCCCGGCGCCTCTCCCGACACTACTCTCGGTGCTGCTCCAGGCGCTGCTCTCGGCACCTCTCCCGGCACTACTGTCGGTGCCTCTGCCAGTTCACTCTCTGCCCCAGGGACAGGCTCACTATGTGGGGGGGGCAGAGGTGGGGGCTCTTTAGGCCGGCACTCTCGTTCCCCGGGAGGGGCCGATGACTCACATGGCTCCCGCACCCCATTTTCTACACGCGGGGGGTTGAGCATTACTTTTGAGACGGTAGGAGCCAGCGGGGTGGATTGGAACCAGTCACGCTCATTGTTTTTGTTCTTACTCTGTGCTGCTGATGCGTGCTCAGCAGCCTTCTTTTCTGCCTGATGTTGCAACAACTCATTGCGCACTATCCGCCAAAGCTTCCCTAACTTTTCAGCTATCTCATCGTCCTCCAGGGTACCTTCCCAGAGTTTATCCCCAAACTTTCGCCATTCACTTAACTCATGAACAGTATGTGGGTTCTGAAAACAACCCTTAGCATGCCCATAGACTAAAAGCCCAGGGAGATCCTTTTCCAAATCTATTCCCTTAACCTGTCGCTTCTTTAAAAAGCAAGTAAATAAATCATATGCTGCTTGCCTTTCCATTTTCAGAAGTCGTCAGCGCTGTTGCAGCCCCACAAGGTCTCGGCAGCACGTATCAGCCGGGCTCGTCTGTACGGTCACCCAGGGCACGGCACCACCCCTTCCTTCTCTTTTCTGGTGCTTAGTTGCCGTCCTCGCTGCTAGGACCCGAGCTCCTTCGCGGCTCCGCCGTGGTTGCCAATCTTGTATCACGTCGTTCGTGTATCACGTCGGTATATCACGTCCCCCATGTATCACGTCGAGGTCACCATTTGTCGGAGACGGCGGGAGAAATGCAACACGACCAACAAGGATGATCAGCAAATCTCACTTTATTTGCAAAGACACCACTCTTTTATAGCATCAATACTCAGCCTGATACATATTGCCAAAGCTAAGCTCATCATTGGCTATTTGTCTAAATGTCAACTCCTCTTAAGAAACATCTTGCTCTACATTTTTGTGGTTAATACATCCTCTTTTTATATCCTGTCTACATGCAGCTGCAAGCAGTCCCTTATCTCAAGGACAATGCGCCCTTGGGCTAACCTTTTTTCTATTTAAGACATTTCTATTAGGTTAACATTGCTATGACCTCTTTCTTTCAGCCATACTTGAGCAACACTCTCCACAGTGGTGCAAGGAGTAGGAACAGTGAGAGAAACAACCACGCAGACTCCAAGGTCAGTGATGAAAGAGAGGAGGAGGTGTGCTGGAGCAGAGACTCCCCTGCATTCTATGGAGAGAACTGGGGAAGCTGAGGTTTGTTTGCATTTCTCTAAAGACCCTACAGCAGCGGTAGAGACTCATTTTGCTAAAGCTGGCCCCAGTCCAGGGGCAGCGATTCACTTCATTATTGGCCCTGAGCAGGGGAAGTGATTTCCTTCTTTATCACTATGGCCAGAGCAGGCCGTGTCCCGAAGGAGGGACCCAACATCCACAGCTGTAACTGTGGGGAGGAACCATATTGGGATTTATCAAAATGAGACAGAACATAGTTAAAAATGTCATCATGAATGCATTCTGTGTCAGACATTCCTGTCAGCCTTTCTTCAGGCTGGCAGAAGGGCAGGGTTTGGGCTATTTTTAGCAGAAGTAGTTAAATTACAAATTCACAAATCTCCTTTATTCTTAGAAGTCAAGATATTTTAGTTTGTTATATCTTAATAATTAAAAACCCCACTTACCTGTGTAAAATGATGCTCACCCGATGAACCATTTCTGCCTCATCTCCTGAATTAGTGAATGTCAGCACCTTCTGAAGATTACTGCGGGTAAAAGCCAGTATTTTGAGTAACACAGCGGTTCTTTCACTGTCCATACAAGGCTGTACAACCTAAAGGTGGATACAAACCAGAGGGCTGGTAATTCATGTAATCTAGACATGCTTTACTGTGTATTTCTTCTTCTAAGAAGCACAAAGCATTGTTATATGCCAAAGAACATTGGTAAATCCTAAATCTTCTGTTAAACTTGTACAATATACAATGTACAATATACAACTCTCACAAAGGGTGTGAATTTCTGACAGCTTCCAGAAGCAAAATTAAAACCCATCACAATCAAAATCTCACATCGGTATTTTCTTATACGTGTGATTTTTGATGATTTGTCAGTGTTG
The DNA here is from genome assembly GCF_028858725.1 of Colius striatus. Lineage (NCBI taxonomy): Eukaryota > Metazoa > Chordata > Aves > Coliiformes > Coliidae > Colius > Colius striatus. Next base: position 563,079 of record NW_026908524.1, on the reverse strand, counting down.
AAGTTTCTCACTGAAGTACCACTGAAGAAGTTTCACACTCCATAAGCACAGTGCACTACCTCAGATAGTCTTAAAAAAAGCCCCAAAACATGGACCTTTGCAGTGCTGCCAAATCACTAGACTTTTCACAAAAAGTGATGTTTTTCCAGTTTCATGTCATGCTCAGAATGTCTGGTCTTAGAGACTTCCCAACATTCTCAATCCCCAAATGATTATGTTTTGAGTCACAGAAGAATTCAGATCATACTTGTAACATTTTATACAATTGTTCAGCTCTATACCACACTGACTGGAAGTTCCATGAGAAGACACCTCAGGATATACAGTAGCTTTCTCAAAATATTAGGTCAAATTAATTTCTGCACTGTGTGGCACAGAGCAGTCAAAGAAGCATTTTACTAGCTCTGTCTTTGGAAAACTCACTTGTAGTTCTGCCACTCAATCAACAACCACAAAAACATTCTGAACATTCTGGTCACAAACAACTAAGACAGCCTACATTGCATTCAAGTGGCATTAAGACGACAGAAGTATTCTTACTTCCTCAGATTTTCACACTTTTAGCTGCTTCTTTGTTCTGCCCAAGTATTAACAACATTGGATGAAGCTGTCTGGAGCATCTCTGGTATGTTTTCAGTAGCTCAAAAACAAGTTGTGCCTTCTTCCACCCAGGACACAAGATAAGTGCTAGTGGCTAGGTGTGTATGTACAAAAGAGTTACAGTAGAGCATGAGACAACTGTTTAGAATCTTAGTCATTGTACTATTTCAGAATTTAGGGCAAAACTAAAATCCGCAAAACAGGCCTTTCAATGCTTCAAACAGAAGCTTTTAACACATATCACCTCTTCAATGCAGATGGTACAGGCCCGAGGAACCGTGCACCAAGCTGGAGACAAATGGATGTGCAGCAACACACGGTGAAAGGTCCAAAAGTTTCATAGAAGCAGAAACATCTTGTCTTACTTGGAGCTGTGTGAGCCATTTTCAGTGGTCCCTTACAGCCTCAGTGAGTCTATGTTTCTGTGATCTAATGCATTAGAAAATGAATGACAATGTTTTAAAAATCAAACCAGACATTTCCATTTCACTATGTAACAGCCCCTTAAAAATCAAGCTTCATCGAGTATCAAAGTGATATGACATTAACCACTTGTTAGATATTACTTGATAAATAAGTTACAGACTCCCACACTCATGCAGTCCATCTCTGTCAATGTCTAAGCAGATGGCCTAAATAACCTGGGAAGCATCATGAAGATACTCTAAGATGACATCAGATGCACCCATTCTCAACATGCACTACCTTTTGGATCATTCATTGACATTTGCACCTTAGAACACAAAACCTGCAGTACTCTAATATATACATTCTCCACTCCTGTTTCTCAAGGCTTTGTAGCAACTGCTCAACTGCAAAAGTATAAGAACTGGTGGAATATACAAGAAAGGATTATTTCCCTGACATGAGATGGCAACTACATCACATCCTTGAGCTATTGGTGGCCAACAGTAAGATTCAGTGGAGTTAGGGCCTACAACTTTTTTCCAAGTAAGTTCCTACAGAAAGAGAAATAAAGAGTTCTACCTGAAAATCGTGTGCTTGAAACACCAACAAGGCAACACAAAGCACTGAGCAATTTAAAAGCCTTTGACCCACTGCATAATACATTTCCTTAACACACAATATGATAAGAGTTCTTCTGGGATGAGGAGTTAAATTCTTACATCTAATTCAAATGCCATCATTTGTAGCAGTGGTTGATAGATCAGATGAAACTGTACAATTCTACAGTCTCTCTGAAGCATAATTTACTCAACCGTATGAACAACCTCCTACACATTCCTCAATCAAAATTAGCTACTATAATATTTAGTATCTGAAAGTTAAGGTATGATACTAGTCTTAAAAATACTAAATGTAATGTATTACGTTAGCATTACCCTTCCCAGATCTTCAAGAAGTGGTGCTGTTTCCAGAATTGATGGTGGCTTCATTTTCTTGCCAAGAAAGACAAAGTTTCTTTCTTCAAGATTTTGAAAACTCTGAAACCATATGAAATAGATGACAAAGGCAATACTTAGTAGATGGGTTTGAGCTTACAGCCAACTTAAAAACTGGTTTATTGAGAAGAATTAGCCAAAGAAATGGTAAACAGAAATGAAGTACAACTCACACACACGTCACACAGCACAGTGCTGAGACTCCTACTGTCCCCTGACTTGGCCATGGCCTCTGTTTCTTGCTTTTTTTCTTTTTGTCTCTTCCCCTGCATTTTTTTTTGCCCTTCATATTTTCACAGAGGCACCATCAACTTTGCTGGCTTGCTGACCTTTGGTCTGGTCTTGTTGCTGATGTGGCTGGATTCAGTCCCTGATGTCCCTCCACAGAGTCCCTCCACAAAGACCACTCTTGTAGCCTCAACACTACCCACACCTTCCACATATATGACACACGTTTGCAGAGGTTTAAATGGAAGTTATATCCTGGAATTACCTGTTGCTCATTTTCAGTTCTATGTGTCTTCAAAGGATCAGAATTTAAGCACTGCTGAAGCCTGAGAAATATACCAATATTAAATTCAATGGAAATGCAAAAGGAAAGTGTAATCGATAAATATCACCAATATTTCTAAAATGGCACTAAATGTTTCTAAAAACACTCCTCAGGTTGTTTACATATGCAGCAAATGATTTGCAGCATAATAAAAGACTTGCACAACTCAACTCAGTCAGATTTCATTCAGCTTGAAAATTTTATCAATCACACTAAGAATAAAATAAGGCAACTGAATATGCTGAGTGTGCAGAAACGTACTGCCTCATCACAGCCTTGTTTAGAAAGAATTGCTATTTTTACTGTGGTCTGGATAAGTATCAGCAGCTTCTAATGGCCTCCTTCCCCAATACCATGTGCACACATCTGGTCTTACCCTCTGCCCTTTTAGCTGTCTAAGAAGAGTAACTGGAAACATACTACAGCTCCTAATTATCTGGCTACACAATTGGTTCAAATATGTAACATACTGTACCATACCTGTCTGTGTGAACTGCTGGATTTTCCTTGAAAGGCAATCCTGGGATTGTTTTGACAATCTATCAAGAAAAGACAAACCCTTTTCTGGCAGTAAAATACTGTTTAAGAGCAACATTTTAGAAAAAAAAGATGACTGAGCTCAAGGTGGTTTTCTTACCTAACCGAATTTTCTTCATTAAGAATCAAGCATGCAACGAGAACATCAACCACACAGGAGAACCAGTTCATGTTCACAGCTCAAGCTATAGCTTCTGGCAGCTCTTTCTTTGAAGAATCCGCCCCTGTATTCCCCCAACAACTACCAAAAGCTGGCCACACAAAACCACTACACATCTTCACAGCACTAGAGCAAGTGAGCACAAAAGGAGACACAACCTGTTCAAAGTCCATCGTTGCAATCTAAAAAACCAAAACCACCAGAACCACAAACTTGAAGGACAACGTTCTCTTTTAACTAGATCAAGAGTTAGTCCCAGATTTGTTACAGAAAAGGACGTGATAGCTGACTACAGTATTCCTAATCTGCCTTACAGATGCTTCACTTAATTCATTCTGACATTTGAAGAGAAAATCTAACACTTACAGATGTGGTAGTTTCACTGTCATCTGTGTTGGAGCTTTGTCGTGTCTTTTCAAGAACAGAACCAGATACAGCAAGATCTAGAAAGACAATTTTAAAAGATGCAGAAACACGTTTGTGATTATCTGAATCTATGAAAGGTCAGTCTTTTTACAGTTGGTTGCAACTGACTTCTTTCTCTGCTTGTCTCATTTTCTAATGGCAAAAAGAACAACCAAAAGACAGTTGTATTTACATAAAGATATCTTGTCTTGTACTTGTCTTATCAAGTACAAAATGCTTTAGAATATTCCTGCATCTGCTGATTTGATTGCTCTTTGTAAACTCTGATACATAGGCAGTGTTTGTTAGGATACCTTTTGTTCCACTTGTTGGATTCCAACTGATACAGTAGGTCAATATATCCAGGTAAAGACAAATGATGCACTGCATGAATGATTGCTGCCAACACACACGGTTCCCACTTGTTTCAGGATCTGTTGATACCTTCTGCTGGAGCAGCACTGTCCTCAAACCAAGTGCAGGATTAACAACTTTCTTTGGAAGAGAGTCAAGATTTAATGATGTTTGGGTCTCCTGATAATCTGCTGAACTCACTGCATTCTCTTCAGCTTGCTCAAAATGAGAAAAGCTGCTTAAGACGAGATCATCATTAATGCATACCTAAAAAACCCAAGTATTTGACTGACCAGAATCAACAAGCAAATCACCATCACATACTGCTTTAGAATTTACTTGAAGCTGGAGACAACAGGAAGACATATGCAGTATGTACAAATGCTTTCTGAAGAGTACTCATTCCAGGGCAGGAAAGTTGGTCATATCTTCCTCTATGTTCTCCAAACAGGTGTTACTTACCAGTTTCATGCTTTTGCCTAAAATTCTGTGCTCAGTTTTCCATGAGCTTTCAACATTTTTAGAAAAACTATCTTAGTTTTGTGTCCCTTTGATTCAGAGTGCATCCAAACCTGGCAGGAAAAAACAATATTCAACTTAAAAGTTCTCACTGGCTCAGAGAGAAGTGACACTTGCCAACTGTGATTCTGAACAGAGAAGGTATTCAAATTAAGATGTAATCCAAGTTATTGTCTACAGTGAAGACCACAGCTCTAATGTTAAAAGTCTTGGTAAAATACTCCAAATGGCAGCAGTTTTCAAACACATTTATTTTTGTCTACTAGGCAGCTGCTTAAGTCTGACAGTAGCGGCAGCAGATATTTAGCAGGAGTTACGCACTTTGGTAAGTGCAATGAGCTTTCTTCCTTTCTCCCAACTGTTTGGGAATTCAGCCTTATGCACATATGAACTTGTATTTATTTTCATAACACCATGCAACTGCCTTCTTGAAATATCTTTAAGTGTATCACAAAGAAGGACAAGAGTACAGTAAATTCACATAGTTGTTCATCTGAAGTACTTGGGGGACTTCATTTGCTTGTCAATACCTTCCAAAGCGGTTCACAAGTTTCCACCTCACAGAATTCATTCCAAAGTTCACAAACAACAGATTTAGAAAATAAATCTTCTAGTAAGTTAATGATTGCACTTCTACTGTATATGGCAAATTACAAAATTCACTTGCAAATAACACTTTTCCGTCTTAAATTTGTCACAAAGTTATAACTTCTACAGTAGAGTGCACAAAGAGGTTTGTAGAGAGAAAAATATCTTACCTTTTCACCTTTTATTGTCACATAAAGGAAAACATCAGATGTAGTATCTTCTACAGCACATACTTTGGCTGTCGTCTGGGTAGTAGCAAAACTGAGTGATGGTGTTTCAATGACGCAGCTGCCTGTTCTTTCCTGCTCTTCTCCAGCCCAGTGTTTCCTCACTAACCCAGCATCTGGAAGAGCAAACAATGGGTGTTTTAAAAGTCTCCCTCTCACTGCAGTGGTGATAAGTTTCTGTTGATCTCCTGGGGACTTTACTTTGGATTTGGTTTGACATTTGGACCACCTGGACTTGAGAATTCTCCCTCCCTTTTCCACCCCCCTTTTCACATTTGTTGCCTGCGATTCTCCCTTTACAGTTCTTGCTGGACATTTATCCAGACTCTGTGCTCTGCACTTGAAAAAACCAGCAGATGATTTCTGATGGAACCTGAAGCTCTCTGCACTGGCCTGATGCAAAGGCAATTTGCATCAAAACTCCTCCAAAATCCTTTTTTTTCTCTCTCAGAATTGCACCAAAACCTCATTTTATCCCTCACAACTCCCCCAAACCCCACTTTTTCCCCTCAAAACGCTTCCAAAACTCCACTTTTTCCCTCAAGATGGCATTTTTTTACCCAGCAGTTACCAAAAATCCCACTTTTTCCCTCAGAATAGCACCCAAAACTCACTTTTCCTCTGAAAATACCTCCAAAACCTCACTTTTTCATTCAGAACTCCACCACAACACCACTTTTTCCCCTCAAAACACCACCCAAACTCCACTTTTACCCTCAGAATTTCCACAAAACCCCCCTTTTTCCTTCAAAACCCCACCAAAACACTTGTTTTTCCAAAAATCCACCCAAACCCCACTTTTCCCCTCAAAACTCCGCCCAAATCCCACCTTTTCCCCTCAGAATTGCACCAAAACCTCATTTTATCCCACAACTCCACTGCTTTTGGCCCTCAGAAATCTACTCCATCCCCACTTTTCCTCTCAAAACTCTTCCAAACTACACTTTTCCCTGCAAAGCTGCACCAAAGCCCACTTTTTCTCCTAAAACTCCAACAAAACCTCACTTTTGCTCTCAGAAATAAACAAAAACTCTACTTTTTCCCTCAGAATTGCTCAAAAACACCGCTTTTCCTCTATCAAATTCCACCCAAATCCCAACTGTTTTCCTGTAAAATGCCACCCAAACCTCACTTTTCCCCTCACACATGCCCAAAAATCTCCTTTCATCCCTCACAACTCCACTGAAACCACACTTTTTCTCTCACAATTGCGCCAAAACCTTATTTTATCCCTCCAAACACCCCCCAAACCCTACTTTTCTTCTCAAAACTCTACTATACCCCCACTTTTTGCCACGTAAGTTCCCCAAAAACCCATTTTTCCACTCAAAACGCCACCCAAACCACACTTGACTTCAGAATTGTCCCCAACCTCATTTTATCTCTCAGAACTCCCCTAAACCCTCACTTTTCCCCTCAAAACCCCAACAAAAACACACTTTTTCCTTGCAAACTCCACACAAACCCACACTTTTGCTCTCAGAATTGAAATAAAACCCCGTTTTAGCACACAACTCCACCGCTCTTTGCCCTCGCAAATGTACTCAATCCTAGCTTTCCCCTGCAAAACTGCACCAAAGCCCCACTTTTTCTCCCCAAACTCCAACAAAACCCCACTTCTCCTTTCAGAAATAAACCAAAACACCACTTTGCCCCTCAGAATTGCTCCAAAACCCCACTTTTCCTCTCAAATCTACACCCAAATCCCAATTGCTTTCCCTCACAATTACCCCAAAACCTCTTTTCATCCCTCAGAACTCCCCCAAAACCCCACTTGTTCCTTCAAAAACTCATACAAAACCCCTTTTCTCCTCACATCTTCCCCAAAGTCCCTCTTTTCCCCTCAGAATTACTCCAAAACCTCACTTTTTCCATCCAAACTCCACCTAAACCCCACTTTTGCTCTCAGAAATTTAACAAAACCCTGCTTTTTCCCTCAAAACACCACCCAAATCCCACCTTTTCCCTCAGAAATGCCCCAAAACCTCATCTTTGCTCTCAAAACTCCATCCAAATGCCACTTTTCTTTCTCAGAAATGTACTCAAACCCCACTTTACAGCCTCAAAACTCCTCCAAAATCCTTTTTTTTCTCTCAGAATTGCACCAAAACCTCATTTTATCCCTCACAACTCCCCCAAACCCCACTTTTTCCCCTCAAAACGCTTCCAAAACTCCACTTTTCCCCTCAAGATGGCGGTTTTTTTACCCAGCATATCCCAAAAATCCCACTTTTTCCCTCAGAATAGCACCCAAAACCCACTTTTCCTCGGATAATACCTCCAAAACCTCACTTGTTCACTCAGAACTCCACCAAAACACCACTGTTTCCTTCAAAACTGCACCAAAACCCCGCTTCTTCCCCCAGAAGTTCCCCAAAACTGCACCTTTCCCCTCAAAACTCTACCAAACCCCACTTTCTCCCCCTCAAAACTCCACCCAAACTCCACTTTTACCCTCAGAATTTCCACAAAACCCCACTTTTCCCCTCAAAACCCCACCAAAACATTTGATTTTTTCAAAAATCCACCGAAACCCCACTTTTTCCCTTTAAAAATTTACCAAAACCCCACTTTTTCCCTCAAAACTCCACCCAAATCCCACCTTTTCCCTCAGAATTGCACCAAAACCTCATTTTATCCCACAACTCCACTGCTTTTGGCCCTCAGAAATCTACTCCATCCCCACTTTTCCCCTCAAAACTCTTCCAAACTACACTTTTCCCTGCAAAGCTGCACCAAAACCCACTTTTTCTCCTAAAACTCCAACAAAACCTCCCTTTTCTTCTCAGAAATTGTCGTGGTTTAGGCCCATCAGGGAACAAAGACCACGATTAGCCTCCAGTATGGAAGAGGCTGAGAATTGCTCAAGGGCAGGGAGAGCTTAATTGCCGCTTAAGGTTCAGGACAAAGCAGACCAGGCCACTCGGTTTCGGGAAGAAAACAGAGAAACAGTTTGATGCAACGTCAACTAAAACATACCCCCAAAAACCCAAAACATAACCAAAATGAAACAACACAGAGCAATACATCAATGAAGAGTCCAACCAGCCTTTTGAAGAACACCTTCTTGCCACCCCTCCCCTCTTCCCGGGCTCAGAGCCCTGATCCCGGGGTTTTTACCTTGTCCCCCCCTGAACGGTTCGGGGGGGCAGGCAGTGGGGGTTTCAGTTAGCCTGTTCCCGATAGCTTCTGCCGTCTGTCCCTCCTCAGGACGGGTGAACTCCACACCAGTCCTCCCTGCGAGTCCGTGGGGTAACTCACACGCACGGCAGCCCTGCACGGGCTGCTCCGACGCCCACTGACTCCAAAGGCTGCAGCTCGTCTCCGCCTCTCGTGTGGGGCTGCTCTGCGGCGTGCAGGCTCTCCAGCACGGCCTGGGCCATGGCCCCTCCCCACACAGTCCCTCTCCCGTCCGGGCTCACTCACACGGAGCTGCTGGGAACTCTCGCTCCTGCCATGGATCTCCAGAGGCTGCAGGGGCACAGCTGCATTCTCGCCACGGCTTGCAGAGGGGTCTCTGGTCTGTTGCTTCTCCTTCATTCCTCCTTCTCTGGCTGAAGGGTCCGCGTGGTCGCCTCCATCTCGTGTCACTCTTACACCTCCTGCCTCGCATTCCAAATTCCCGGCCCCTAAATAGTGCTGGCAGAGGCGCCAGATTGGCCCAGCCGGGCGGAGGTGGGTGTGAACCCAGGAGCCGGGGGAGAGTCCGCAAACTCTTTCTCGGGTCTTCACTGCAACCCGCTCCCCCTGTTACTAAGCCAAAAGCTGCTCCTTGCTAAACCAGAACACAAATAAACAAAAACTCTACTTTTTCCCTCAGAATTGCTCAAAAACACCGCTTTTCCTCTATCAAATTCCACCTAAATCCCAACTGTTTTCCCTCAAAAGGCCACCCAAACCTCACCTTTCCCCTCAGATTTGCCCCCACACCTCATGTCATCCCTCAGAACTCCCACACACCCTCACTTTTCCCCTCTAAATCCCAACAGAAAACAACTTGTTCCTTCAAACCTCCACCCAAACCCCCACTTTGGACCTCAGATAGTTACCAAAACCTTCCTTTTTTTCTCACAACTCCACCCACACCTCACACTTTCCCCTCAGGATTTCCCCAAAAGCTCACTTTTCCTCTCAAAACTCTACCAAATCAAACACTTTTCCCCACAGAAATACCCTCAATACCCCACTTTTTCCGCCTCAGAAAACCACCAAAACCCCCACTTTTCCCCTCAGACATCCCCAAAAACCTCCTTTCATCCCTCACAACTCCACTGAAACCACACGTTTTCTCTCACAATTGTGCCAAAACCTTATTTTTATCCCTCCGAACACCCCCAAACCCTACTTTTCTTCTCAAAACTCTACCAAAACCCCACTTTTTGCCACCTAAGTTCCCCAAAACCCATTTTCCCACTCAAAACGCCACCCAAACCTCACTTGACTTCAGAATTGCCCCCAACCTCATTTTATCTCTCAGAACTCCCCTAAACCCTCACTTTTCTCCTCAAAACCCCAACAAAAACCCACTTTTTCCTTGCAAACTCCATGCAAACCCACACTTTTTCTCTCAGAATTGAAACAAAACCCCGTTTTATCCCAGAACTCCACCGCTTTGCCCTCGCAAATGTACTCAATCCCAGCTTTCCCCTCAAAACTGCACCAAAGCCCCACTTTTTCTCCCAAAACTCCAACAGAACCCCACTTCTCCTTTCAGAAATAAACCAAAACACCACTTTGCCCCTCAGAATTGCTCCAAAACCCCACTTTTCCTCTCAAATCTACACCCAAATCCCAATTGCTTTCCCTCACAATTACCCCAAAACCTCTTTTCATCCCTCAGAACTCCCCCAAAACCCCACTTGGTCCTTCAAAAAAAAATCACACAAAACCCCTTTCTCCTCACATCTTCCCCAAAGTCCCTCTTTTCCCCTCACAATTACTCCAAAACCTCACTTTTTCCATCCAAACTCCACCCAAATGCCACTTTTCTTTCTCAGAAATGTACTCTAACCCCACTTTACAGCCTCAAAACTCCTCCAAAATCCTTGTTTTTTCTCTCAGAATTGCACCAAAACCTCATTTTATCCCTCACAACTCCCCCAAACCCCACTTTTTCCCCTCAAAACGCTTCCAGAACGCCACTTTTTCCCTCAAGATGGCACTTTTTTACCCAGCAGTTCCCAAAAATCCCACTTTTCCCCTTAGAATAGCACCCAAGACCCACTTTTCCTCTGAAAATACCTCCAAAACCTCATCTTTTCCCTCAAAACTCCACCCAAATGCCACTTTTCTTTCTCAGAAATGTACTCAAACCCCACTTTTCCCCTCAAGACTGTTGCAGGCACCTGGAAGATCTCGGGTTGTAATGCCAGAGGTGGAGGCTACAGAAGAGGTGGGCATGGGGTGGAGTGAAAGGATGACTTGTGTCAGCAGATAAAAGCACATGGTGTAAACAATGAGTTGGAATCAAGCATCATCCATACTGGGTGCGCAGTGATCTTGTCCCCTCAGCGGGGGCAGATCCTTCAGATCCTGCAGGCTCTTGTGGATTGACTCTGAGCGCTCACTCCAATTCACACACCACGTGCCTTCACAGCCCTCACAGCCCCGTCCCAAATCCCATTCCTGTGAACCTCTCTGGCGTTGCTCTGCTCAGCGTCACGCTCTCGCTGCTCAGAAGCGGCCGCACGGACAGCGCAGGATCACACTGAGGTCCAGATCCCGTGCGGGCACCAGCACATCCCCAGCCCCAAGGGACTCAACGCAAGGCTCCTTCCCACGGCCCCACAGCCGAGTCTCGGGCACGGACCAAAGGCTGAGTCTGGGACGTAGGAGAAGCCCCAAAATGACGCTGCACGTGTGTCAGAGCTGCCCGATCCCCGTTGGAAACACTGAACACGGATGCGGGTTGCACACTCACTCAGAAGGCAGATGCCCCGTGGTCCCTCTCTCGTTCAGTCAGCGTCTGTTCAGGTGCTTTGTGGGCACGTTCAGCCACAGCTGCCCAGGGCCATGTGGGATTCCTGCTGTGGCGCACGCCCCGCTCTTGTAAAAACAGTTGTGTGGCTCTGGATAGAAATGCAGCCCCACTGCCAAGTTGTAACGTGCTGTGGGGCTCCCAGGGAGGCACCAGCAGCCAACCCGAGACGCTGCACGCCACGACTTGTTTCTCCTGGGTGTGTGGTGGCAGAAATAACTGCCGAATGTGTCTATGGCGACATGCACCAAAACGACCCAATTCAGTGCCTGAGGCTCTCTGCACCGGCCTGATGCAAAGGCAATTTGGGGAGGAGGTGCAATTTGGGGATGAGGTGCCCAGTAACTCATCCAGGGGCAACGGGAACAGATGATCACTTGCCCCACGTGTTCCCAGGGACTGAATGAGATGTGTCCTACCTCAGAAGAGAAATGGCTTGATACTCATGACTCTGCTGGAGGTGATGCTTTTTGCCAGCAGGACTCCCAAACCCAAACCAGCCAGGCAGAGCAGAGTCACTTTCTGCGTTTTGACCTCTGCTTTAAAAAGAAGAAGAGGGATGGCAGCGGGGTGTTGATATCAGTCACTTCTCCTCCCAAAAAAAAAGACGACCCATGTGTCAGAGGGGGATGAGGTAAAGCAAGAATAAAGGAAAAGATGACAAAGGAATGTATCAAGTGCAGCACAACCTCCCTGGCCCTGCTGCCCACACTCTGCTTGCTGCCCCCAGGCTGCCATTGGCTTCTTGCCCACGAGCCCATGTTGCTGCTCATGGTTCTTTGCTGCCCAACAGCACTGCCAGGTCCCTCTCCTGGAGCTGCTCTCCAGCAGGTCCCCCCCAGCCTGTGCTGGTGCTGGGCTTGTTCCTCCCCAGCTGCAGGACTCTGCCCTTGCCCTTGGTGCCCCTCAGCAGGTTCCTCTGTGCCCAGCTCTAAGAAGTTCATGCCAAGTGTCTTCTCCAGTTAAAGTCAGAAAAAGGTTTTTTTCTAAGCAGAATTTGTCATTTCTGGGGCAGGGGCATCTGTAGAAATAAGCCACTGAAGGTGAGCCAGCTGAAAATGAAGCCACTGGATAAAAACTGTGCAGTTGGCTCGTGCCTGAGGGAAGGCAGAGCACTGCTACTGGCTGTTTGCAAAGTCCTTTTGTTCCTGAGACTTACCAAATCCACTTCTTCTGAAACAACAGATTCTGTTCCAGATACATTCCAGATGATATTCCAGATGGCTAGTTCAATGCAGATGTTCAGCTGTGAAGCTGCAGCTGCCAAAGGTATTTGCTGCAACAAGTAACTCCAGCACCGAGGTGGATCTAATGTCAGTCCCTGCCAAACAGGAGCTTTTGAGCCCTACTTTGTCATGCTACTGTACTGCAGTGCTAAAGCCGCCCACTGGAGTCTGACAAGAGCTAATGACGAGATACAGGATTGATTCATTCCAATAGTTTTCCAGGCAAACAAGACATGCGAAGCAGCACACTGTGAAACGGAAACAAGGGTGATGGAGAACATCTGAGGGGAGAAGGAGTCCCCTGACCTCTGACAGGAAAAGGAGATACTGGAGAGCGAGAGACGCAAACAAGGGAATAGAGAAGCCTACTGATAGAAGTCAACCAGCTCGCTGAGGAACAAGAAAGGCAGCAGCAGCTCTGTGAAGCAAAGGCACTGTAGAGCTGTGTGACTGGAGTGACTGATGAAAGGCACCATCAGAACTGCCATATGGCTGGTTTCTCAGTGGCAGAGGTCTGTTTTCACTTGAGGCTGCTGCAGAGCTGTGAAAGCCCCTCTTCTTCTCCAAGAGAAGGGGAGGAAGTTCCTGAGTTCTCGCTGTCATCTTTTTGAAGTTCCTTTTCACATTTGCCTGGACATTAGTTTGGGAAACACCAGAGGATTTTTCTGACACAACTGAAAAGACTGCTTGTGGCATAGGCCTGGATTGTGAGACAGCACTTGGAGATGCCCAAAGCATGGGGATGCCTCACACACACAAATGGGCACCTCACACACACAAATCCTTGGAGGGGACAAGCAGGAGGTGGGCAAATGCTGCCCCTTGTGTTGGTCTGAGCAGGCTGGGAGGGGATGGGCTTGCAGGGCCCCCACCCTCTGCGACCCCTCAGGCCCCACAGGAGTGGAGGCCCCTCAGTGGCTGCTGCAGGACAGTTGGGGGGATAAGGAGAGCAAAATCCGCGTTGTGCAAACTGGTGGCCCCCGAGGGCTGGGGCTTCCCTTGAGCCCCCTGGCTGAGCCCATCTCCCTGCTCTCCCCCAGGGGAATCACCCCCCCACACTCTCCTCCCCAGAAGGGTTTTACCCCCCTTTAGGAGCCCTGGCCAGCAGCACACGCGGTGCTGCACCGCGGGGACGGGCCCTGGCACGTGCTTCCCACGCACCCGCAGCCACTGCGGGATTTGCTGGCACTGCCCCAACACCTCTGTCCTCACACAGCTCCCAGACAGGTCTCTTTCTTTGCTGTCCCCTCGGCCTTGGGCGCGTCTCCACCGGATGGTGCTGCTGAGAAAACCCAGTGCGGGCAATGAGGAGGCTGGGGGTGGGATCCCAGGGATGCTGCAGGACTCGCCGTAGCCCACAGCCGGGGCCAGGACAGTAAACCCAGCAGCAGCAGCAGACCCCAAACTGTGTCCTGCTTCCCCCCCAACCCTCACCAAGGATATGGGGCTGGTAGACCCCAAATTAAAGATTGGATTCTGCTTTTAGCCCCATGATGACATCCCTGACACCTCCTCCCTGCCCCCTGCCATCCATTAACAGAGACCAGCGAGGAGCCCCCCCTCCGCGGCCGAGGGGGCTGAGCCCCCAGGTCCTGGGGCTGGGTGTCCAGCCAGGGCTGGGCTGGTGAGGTGACCCCTTCCTGCAGGGCAGAGGGAGGGGAGCCAGGCCATGCTGCAGGGACACCAGGAGGCAACGGGGCCTTTTGCTTTTTCTTTTGCATTTAATTTTGATGAACACTGTGTCAGTAACTCTCCACTTCAAAGGTTCCAGTGCACAGGTATTGCTGCACTTCTGCAGCACCGGTGCAGAGGCCAATGAACTGTCAAACACAACAGGAAACTCATACAATCTTACAAAGTCCAACAACACTGTGTCCAAAGACACTGCTACAGCTACAGCTTCTACTGACTACTGCCTAAGCACTACTGCTGAGAACCTCCAGTGAAGGCGAGGGGCAGGACCCAGCCGTTCTCAGAGTCCTGCTGCTTAAGCCACTTTTCCCTGCAGAGACTGCAGGAGCTGCTGGATCCAATTAACGAAATCCAGCAGCTTCTGGAGTGGGAATGAGCAGGACTCAGTCCCTGCTGCTGTTGCCAGGGCTGAGCCTTGTGATGGCCTCTTTGGCCGGGCGAGTGTCGCAGCACTTCCTCCTGAGCGAATCCGTGACTGGACCCAGTTGAAGAAGTGCTGGGTGGAGGTGTAGACCCCAGGCTGCTTTGCTCTGGCACAGCCTTTCCCCCAGCTGGTCAGGCCCACGAGCCAGAAGAAGTTGGCGTGTGGAGCTCTGCAGACGAGCGGGCCCCCGCTGTCACCCTGCAGCACAGGACAGAGGGTGAGGGGGGTGTTGGGGAGCCCCAGCAGTGTGAGGGTGATGCTGGGAAGCCCCAGCAGGGTGAGGGGGGTGTTGGGGAGCCCTAGCAGTGTGAGAGGAGTGTTGGGGAGCCCCGGCAGCCCCACGTGGGCCAGGGCTGCGGGTGCTGCCGGGGCTGGCCCGTGGCTGCTCCTACCTGGCAGGTGTCGATGCCGCCCCGCGGGTAGCCAGCACACAGGTTGTAGCTGCGCACGGCCCCTCCGTACCACTCGCTGCTGTTGCAGAGCTTGACATTGATGAGGCGCACCTTGGCCTCCTGCAGCACGTCGGATGTTTCTGCAGCTGTGAGCATGGCAAAGAATTAGCCCCCAGCAGCTCTGGGCCACTTCCCCTCCCCTGTCTGGGCAGAGCCCTTCCCTGAGCCTTGGCTTTGCACCCCCGAAGAGGCACTCGACCCTTGTCTGATTTTAGGCCATGGCTCAGAATCATAGAATCCCAGATGGTGGGGTTGGAAGGGACCTCTAAACATCATCTAGTCTGACCCCTCTGCTCAAGCAGATTCCTCTAGATCAGGTCACACGGGAACGTGTCCAGGAGGGTTTGGAAGACCTCCAAGGAAGGAGCCTCCACGCCCTCCCTGGGCAGCCAGGGCCAGGGCTCCCTCATCTAAAGAGCAAAAAATCATCCCGGGTCCTGCAGCCTTTCCTGACGGGAAAGTCCCCTCAGCATGGCGGCAGCCTGAGGTAGCTCAGGCCCCTGCCTGCAGCCTGAGCCCGGCCCTCGGGCAGCCCGAGCCGTCTCCCCAGGCTCGCCCCAGGCACACAGGCGCTTTCCCGGGGGCACTCACAGCCTTCCGCGGTGTAGCCCCAGCCAGCGACGCGGCAGTCTGTGAGCTGCGACACCACCACGTCGGAGAAGTGAGTCACACAGGCCAGCTGCACGTAGTCGCTGCACTGCACGGGCTCGTCCAGCTCCAGCAGGGCGATGTCGTTCTCCAAGGCGCCTTTGCGGTAGCTCTCGTGGATCAGCAGCCGCCCGCTCTTGCGCACTTGGGCCTCGGGGCCCAGCTCAGACAGCCGGGTGGCCCCGATCACCATGCGCCACGTCGGGACGTTCCTGGGGGGCAGATGGGGAGCAGAGGGCTCAGAGGGAGCCCAGCAGTTCCCTGCCTCCAGCTCGCCGAGGGAGAGGCCAGGTGCCCCCGCGAGCCCCGGGCTGCAGGAACGGCACCAGCCCAGCCCGTGCCGAGCACGGGACGGGAACTCTGCCAGTGCTGGGGGCATGGCCCTGCCCTGCTCCTACTCACCTGTACTTGTCAAAGCAGTGTCCTGCGGTCAGGACCCACCGGGGATGGATGAGGGAGCCTCCGCAGATGTGCCCGCTGCCCGCTGCCCCGGGAAGCTGGATGCTGACGATCCAGGGCCAGGCTCCCGGGGAGGCATCGCTGCCGCCCACGATGCGCGACAGCCCGTGGTGCTCAGCCAAGGGCCGGGTCCCGCAGCTTCTCCTGTCACCAGAAAGTCACGAGTGTCCTGCTGGAGGGCTGGCTGCTGCTGGGGCTGCAGGGCAGCCGTCTGCCCTCCCCACCGGGCAGCGCACGGACAGCGGGGCCGGGGAACCCTGCGCCCCGGCTTCTGCCTTCGCCCCGCAGACGAGTGGTGCCAGCAGCCCAGCTCCCAGCTCCTGGGGTTTGGGAAGCTGTGGCAGGGCCATGGGGAACCAGTGAAGCCCATCATATCATCGAATCACACAGTCACAGAATGGTGGGGGTTGGAAGGGACCTTTAGAGATCATCCGGTCCAACCCCCCTGCAGAAGCAGCTCCCACCTTGATCAGGTCACACAGGAGGGTCTTGAAGCCCTCCAAGGAAGGAGCCTCCACACCCTCCCTGGGCAGCCTGGGCCAGGGCTCCCTCACCTCACAGAAAAAACTGCTGCCCCAACCTCCTGACACCCACCCTTTAGATGTTTGTAACTATTAAGAAGATGCCCCCTCAGCCTCCTCTTTTCTGCCCAAGCTCCCTCCCAGAGCCACTTACCCACAGCTTTGCACTGAGGCACTCACAGGCCAGCAGCACAGGCCCAGCAGGACGAGGACAATCAGAACTTTCATCACGCTGACAGCACGTGGCAGCTCCAAGAGCCAAGGGCACGTGGCAGCTCCAAGAGCCAAGGGCACGTCACCCCCAGCGCTGTGTCTGATGCCGTAGTGCTGATAGTGCCTGGAAAGCCTCGGCCGGGGCGCTGATGTCACAGAGCTGCTGGTTCTAGGGGGATTCTGTGTGGGGCACCACGAGGGGCCCAAGCTGGGAGGAGGCAGAAGCAGGGGTGGACACCTGAGGTCACACCACGCTCAAAAAGCCCCTTTTCCTCCTCTTTGCTCTTGGTCAAAATTGGTTTGGGAGCAGCATGACTTGTCAGAGAGCCGAGATCTGGGTTGTAGCCGCAACCCCAAATCTCCAGGGTGCTGTTTGGCTGCGCACAAGGGCCAAAGGCCTGTGTGTGTACTGCCTGCAGGAGGGAAATGCCACTTGGCTTTCCCTGGCTCTCGGTACCACCTCCTGTCCTCTCAGGATCCAGCATTTGGTCAGCAGAGAGCCTCAGCAAAGTTGTTTCACCTTAACTGCGGTGGGATGAGGATGAGGCACAGGAGGGGGTCCTGTTCTCAGGGACTTGTAAGGGTTGCTGGGTAGCTGAGTAGTTGTCGTGTGCAGTGTTCAGCGGCTTCACCGCCCCAGAGCTCCTGTAAGTTCAGTCAGTGGTGGCTACAGAGTGATGTCACTTGACTAGCCAGCAGCTATGTTGGGTGACTTGGACCCTGGTCTTTTTGGATTGCAGTGGGAACTCAGGCAGCTGACACAGCCCCTGTATTTACATGCTCACTGACTCACAGCGTCAGTAAGCACCAGGGGACATCCCACTAGGCTCATCCCAAAGCAGCCTCCATTGCTCCTTCCCTTGATGAAAAGCTGAGCCTTCCTTTTCTGGTAAATAAGCCAGTCACTGCATGGTTACTGAGCCCCTCTCACTTGCTGGCAGAATTTGCAAGCCTGGGACCTCGGACTTGCCTGACAGATGTGACCGTTTCCCTGGCTCTCGGTCTAAATGGTCTTCGTGGTGTTCTGAGGAAAAGGAACAAGAGCTCAGTGACACCTCGACGAGCAGGAAGAGCTTATGGTTACATCTTCCTCTGTCAAGTGCCCTCAGCTCAGTCTCTGCTCCCAGGTCTCAAGGGTCACCCCCAGACACAGGTCAGTGCCAGAGTGCCAGAAGCTGCTCTGCTGTCCCTCTGTGCTCTTGACCAAGGTCTTGTCTGCAGAGGCTGAAGGAAAGCAAAGAGGTGGGCAGCTGCTGCTGAGCTCTGATGTTTGGTACCTTATGGTGTGCACAGGTTTCTGAAGGTCTTGCAAGGAGGCCAGTGCTGAGGTGAAAGTGACTTTCCAGCCTAGGCCCCTTTTTGGGCTGAGACAAAGGCGACCATTGCTCTGCATCAGCTTTGCTCCTCATGGGTTGTGTTTCCTCTTTCGGCAGGTTCTTGCCCCCGTAGACTGTTTTCCTGGTGGAAAGCCTGACCTGTCTCGCCTGCTCTGCTTGTGTGGACGAGTCACTGAGGCTGCACAAGTGGCCTGCTGAACTGTGACAGGAAGGAGGCTGTTTCAAGGGACATTTTGAGTGCAGCTGGCTCCACATCTCCACCTGGCCCTTGGGATGCCCAGGAAACAAAAACACCAGCACCACCATTTTGCACCCTAAATGTGCACATGAAGAATTCAAGTTCCTTTAGACACAACAGTGTCCAAAGTCTTGGAGTCTCTGAAGTGTGCCAAGGCGTGTCTCCCTTGCCCCAGAGAGATAAACTTCATCAGAAGGAAATCTAGGCTGGAAGAGGTGGTTTTCCAGTGCTCAGTGGTCACTGCACAGGACAGCTGCCACCCAGCTTGCAGAAGAAAGGGCACAGTGCAAAGCAAGCAGAATCAAACTTGACTGTGCTGTATATGAAGGAAACCTAAAATGCAGGTTCTGTGTGCTGAACACAAGAGTGTTCTGTGGGAGGTGGAACTGAAAATGCTGTGTGCCTGTCTGAAGGGAATCCCTTCAGGGCCAGTGCAGGTCGAATTCCCTGCACTAGATCATTGCCACTAGCAAAAGCTTCTCACAGGGACAACTGCCCAGTGCTGCCTCTGTGCCTGGGGGCCCTCAGCAGAAGAGCATTTCTTCTCTGCACAACAGTGTGCTCTGACCACAGATGGGATTTTTAAAGCACAGCAAGTGTCAAGTTCAGGTTTAAGTCTTCCAACCCATCCAAGCAATTTGGGTATTTGGGCGCAATGGGCAGAGGAGCAGGAGAGCCAACTGTTCCTGCTTAGCAGAGGGATGGGGAGTAAGAAACAACAAGGATTGTTCTAACCAATGATGAAACTCAGATAGTTCCAGCAGAATGAGCTGTCTGAGAAGGCTTCCAGGTGGTGTTAACTGAAGTCAAGGAGCTCACAGACGTGCAGGAACTGGGGGGGTGCTGGGTTTGCTGATTCTCTGGAATTCTATTGGTAGCAAAACTGAGTGATGGTGTTTCAATGACGCAGCTGCCTGTTCTTTCCTGCTCTTCTCCAGCCCAGTGTTTCCTCACTAACCCAGCATCTGGAAGAGCAAACAATGGGTGCTTTAAAAGTCTCCCTCTCACTGCAGTGGTGACAGGTTTCTGTTGATCTCCTAAGGACTTTACTTTGGGTTTGGTTTGACATTTTGGCCACCTGGACTTGAGAATTCTCCCTCCCTTTTCCACCCCCCTTTTCACATTTGTTGCCTGCGATTCTCCCTTTACAGTTCTTGCTGGACATTTATCCAGACTCTGTGCTCTGCACTTGAAACAACCAGCAGATGATTTCTGATGGAACCTGAGGCTCTCTGCACTGGCCTGATGCAAAGGCAATTTGCATCAAAACTCCTCCAAAATCCTTTTTTTTCCTCTCAGAATTGCACCAAAACCTCATTTTATCCCTCACAACTCCCCCAAACCCCACTTTTTCCCCTCGAAACAATTCCAAAACTCCACTTTTTCCCTCAAGATGGCACTTTTTTACCCAGCAGTTCCCAAAAATCCCACTTTTTCCCTCAGAATAGCACCCAAGACCCACTTTTCCTCTGAAAATACCTCCAAAACCTCACTTTTTCACTCAGAACTCCACCAAAACACCACTATTTCCCTCAAAACTGCACCAAAACCCCGCTTCTTCCTCACAAAGTTCCCCAAAACTGCACTTCTCCCCTCAGAACTCCACCAAACCCCACTTTTTCCCCTCAAAACTGCACCAAAACCCCATTTTCCGCCTCAAAACACCACCCAAACTCCACTTTTACCCTCAGAATTTCCCCAAAACCCCACTTTTCCCCTCAAAACCCCACAAACTTGTTTTTTCAAACATCCACCCAAACCCCACTTTTTCCCTTTAAAAATTTACCAAAACCCCACTTTTTCCGTCAAAACTCCACCAAACCCCACTTTTTCCCCTCAAAACTGCACCAAAACCCCATTTTCCACCTCAAAACACCACCCAAACCCCACTTTTACCCTCAGAATTTCCACAAAACCCCACTTTTCCCCTCAAAACCCCACCAAAACACTTGGTTTTTTCAAAAATCCACCCAAATCCCACTTTTTCCCTTTAAAAATTTACCAAAACCCCACTTTTTCCCTCAAAACTCCACCCAAATCCCACCTTTTCCCCTCAGAATTGCACCAAAACCTCATTTGATCCCACAACTCCACTGCTTTTGGCCCTCAGAAATGTACTCCATCCCCACTTTTCCTCTCAAAACTCTTCCAAACTACACTTTTCCCTGCAAAGCTGCACCAAAACCCACTTTTTCTCCTAAAACTCCAACAAAACCTCACTTTTGCTCTCAGAAATAAACAAAAACTCTACTTTTTCCCTCAGAATTGCTCAAAAACACCACTTTTCCTCTATCAAATTCCACCCAAATCCCAACTGTTTTCCTTTAAAATGCCAAACCTCACCTTTCCCCTCAGATTTGCCCCCACACCTCATGTTATCCCTCAGAAATCCCACAAACCCCCTCCCCCAGCACCCAAACCCCCTCCCCCAGCACTCAAACCCCCTCCCTCAGCACCCAGAGCCCTCCCCAGCACCCAGCCCCCCTCCAAAACTCCTTCCCCAGCACCCAAATCCCCTCCCCAGCACCCAGGCCCCCTCCCAAACCCCCTCCCTCAGCATCCAAACCCCCTCCCTATCCCCCTCCTCAGCACCCAAATCCCCTCCCAAACTCCCTCCCCAGCACCCAACTCCCCCTCCCCAGCACCCAAACCCCCTCCAAAACTCCTTCCTCAGCACCCAAACCCCCTCCCCAGCACCCTGAGCCCTCCCCATCCCCACCCCCCATCCCATCCCCCCCCAATACCCCATTAACCCCTTCTGTGCCGCCGCCCTCCCCAGACGTGGACGAGTGTTCGGGCCCCCCCCGCTGCCAGCCCGGCCGCTGCCTCAACACCGCGGGCTCGTTCCGCTGCCTGTGCCCCCCCGGCCTGGCCCCGCCGCTGCCTCCCCCGCGCCTGAGCCGCCCCCCGCCGTATTTATTGTGTAGATCAAGAGATTTAAGGCGGGGGGGGGGCGGCATTGTGGCCCTCGGGATGATGGCGGGGGGGGGGGGGCACCTATGTGTGTGTCCCCCCTTGGCACCCGCTGTGCTCCCCCCTCTCAGTGTTGGGGGGTCGCGGGGGGGAGGTTTGGGGGACCCCCCACCCCAACACACACTGTTACAGAATAAAGGTTTTGTATAAAATGAGGGGGGTTTGTTTCGCACCCCCCCCCCGTGAGAAATGGACGGGCCGAGGGGAGGGGCGGGGCCTGGCGCTGAGGGGAAAAGGGGCGGCTGTGGGTCTAAAGGCGGGAAAAAGGGGGTTTTGAGGGGAAAAAGGGGTTTTGGGGTCTTAAGGGATAAAAGAGGGGTTTTGAGAGGAAAAGGGGGGGTTTGAGGGGAAAAATGGAGGCTTTGAGGGGAAAATGGGAGGTTTTGGGGTCTAAAGGGATAAAAGAGGGGTTTTGAGGGGAAAAGGGGGGATTTGAGGGGAAAAATGGAGGTTTTGAGGGGAAAATGGGAGGTTTTGAGGTCTAAAGGGATAAAAGAGGGGTTTTGCGGAAAAAGTGAGATTTTGGGGTCTTAACGGATAAAAGGGGGGGTTGAGTCGAAAAGGGGGGTTTTGAAGGGATGAAAGGGGTTTTGAGAAGAAAATGAAAGATATGGGGGTCTAAAGGGATAAAAGAGGGGTTTTGAGGGGAAAAGGAGGGTTCTGAGGGGAAAAATTGAGGTTTTGAGGGGAAAATAGGAGGTTTTGGGGTCTAAAGGGATGAAAGAGGTTTTGAGGGGGAAAAAGGGGGGGGTTGAGGGGAAAAATTGAGGTTTTGAGGGGGAAAAGGGGGGTTTTGGGGTCTTAAGGGATAAAAGGGGGAGTTCAGTCGAAAAGGGGGGTTTTGAGGGGATAAAAGGGGTTTTGAGGAGAAAATGGGAGGTTTTGTGGTCTTAAGGGATAAAAGAGGGGGTTTGAAGGGAAAAAGGGGGGATTGAGGGGAAAAACGGAGGTTTTGAGGGGATAAAGAGGGGTTTAGGGGTCTTAAGAGTTAAAAGAGGAGGTTTTGAGGGGAAAAAAGGGGTTTTAGTAGGGAAAAGGGAGGTTTTGAGTAGAAAAAGGAGAGATTTGGGGATCTTAAGTGTCCTGGTTTAGGCCCATCAGGGAACAAAGACCACGATTAGCCTCCAGTATGGAAGAGGCTGAGAATTGCTCAAGGGCAGGGAGAGCTTAATTGCCACTTAAGGTTCAGGACAAAGCAGACCAGGCCACTCGGTTTCGGGAAGAAAACAGAGAAACAGTGTAATGCAACATCAACTAAAACATACCCCCAAAAACCCAAACCATAACCAAAATGAAACAACACAGAGAAATACATCAATGAAGAGTCCAACCAGCCTTTTGAAGAACACCTTCGTGCCACCCCTCCCCTCTTCCCGGGCTCAGAGCCCTGATCCCGGGGTTTTTACCTTGTCCCCCCCTGAACGGTTCGGGGGGGCAGGCAGTGGGGGTTTCAGTTAGTCTGTTCCCGATAGCTTCTGCCGTCTGTCCCTCCTCAGGACGGGTGAACTCCACACCAGTCCTCCCTGCGAGTCCGTGGGGTAACTCACACGCACGGCAGCCCTGCACGGGCTGCTCCGATGCCCACTGACTCCAAAGGCTGCAGCTCGTCTCCGCCTCTCGTGTGGGGCTGCTCTGCGGCGTGCAGGCTCTCCAGCACGGCCTGGGCCATGGCCCCTCCCCACACAGTCCCTCTCCCGTCCGGGCTCACTCACACGGAGCTGCTGGGAACTCTCGCTCCTGCCATGGATCTCCAGAGGCTGCAGGGGCACAGCTGCATTCTCGCCACGGCTTGCAGAGGGGTCTCTGGTCTGTTGCTTCTCCTTCATTCCTCCTTCTCTGGCTGAAGGGTCCGCGTGGTCGCCTCCATCTCGTGTCACTCTTACACCTCCTGCCTCGCATTCCAAATTCCCGTCCCCTAAATAGTGCTGGCAGAGGCGCCAGATTGGCCCAGCCGGGCCGGAGGTGGGTGTGAACCCAGGAGCCGGGGGAGAGTCCGCAAACTCTTTCTCGGGTCTTCACTGCAACCCGCTCCCCCTGTTACTAAGCCAAAAGCTGCTCCTTGCTAAACCAGAACACAAATAAACAAAAACTCTACTTTTTCCCTCAGAATTGCTCAAAAACACCGCTTTTCCTCTATCAAATTCCACCTAAATCCCAACTGTTTTCCTGTAAAAGGCCACCCAAACCTCACTTTTCCCCTCAGATTTGCCCCCACACCTCATGTTATCCCTCAGAACTCCCACACACCCTCACTTTTCCCCTCTAAATCCCAACAGAAAACAACTTGTTCCTTCAAACCTCCACCCAAACCCCCACTTTGGACCTCAGATAGTTACCAAAACCTTCCTTTTTTTCTCATAACTCCACCCAGATCCCCACACTTTCCCCTCAAGATTTCCCAAAAACCTCACTTTTTCTTTAAACACCCCAACAAAAACACATATTTTCCTTCCAAACTCCACACAAACCCCCACTTTTTCTCTCAGAATTGCTCCAAAACCCCACTTTTCCTCTCAAAACTACACCCAAATCCCAATTGCTTTCCCTCACAATTACCCCAAAATTACCGTCTTTTGATCCCTCAGAACTCCCCCAAAACCCCACTTGGTCCTTCAAAACTCACACAAAACCCCTTTTCTCCTCACATCTTCCCCAAAGTCCCTCTTTTCCCCTCAGAATTACTCCAAAACCTCACTTTTTCCATCCAAACTCCACCTAAACCCCACTTTTGCTCTCAGAAATTTAACAAAACCCTGCTTTTTCCCTCAAAACACCACCCAAATCCCACCTTTTCCCTCAGAAATGCCCCAAAAATCTCATCTTTTCCCTCAAAACTCCACCCAAATGCCACTTTTCTTTCTCAGAAATGTACTCAAACCCCACTTTACAGCCTCAAATCTCCTCCAAAATCCTTGTTTTTCCTCTCAGAATTGCACTAAAACCTCATTTGATCCCTCACAACTCCCCCAAACCCCACTTTTTCCCCTCAAAACGCTTCCAAAACTCCACTTTTTCCCTCAAGATGGCACTTTTTTACCCAGCACTTCCCAAAAATCCCACTTTTTCCCTCAGAATAGCACCCAAGACCCACTTTTCCTCGGAAAATACCTCCAAAACCTCACTTTTTCACTCAGAACTCCACCAAAACACCACTGTTTCCCTCAAAACTGCACCAAAACCCCGCTTCTTCCCCCAGAAGTTCCCCAAAACCGCACCTTTCCCCTCAAAACTCGACCAAAACCCCATTTTCCCCCTCAAAACACCACCCAAACTCCACTTTTACCCTCAGAATTTCCACAAAACCACATTTTTCCCCTCAAAACCCCACCAAAACACTTGTTTTTTTCAGAAATCCTCCCATACCCCACTTTTTCCCTGAAAACTCCACCCAAATCCCACCTTTTCCCCTCAGAATTGCACCATAACCTCATTTTATCCCACAACTCCACTGCTTTTGGCCCTCAGAAATCTACTCCATCCCCACTTTTCCCCTCAAAACTCTTCCAAGCTACACTTTTCCCTGAAAAATTGCACCAAAACCCACTTTTTCTCCTAAAACTCCAACAAAACCTCACTTTTGCTCTCAGAAATAAACAAAAACTCTACTTTTTCCCTCAGAATTGCTCAAAAACACCGCTTTTCCTCTGTAAAATTCCACCCAAATCCCAACTGTTTTCCTGTAAAATGCCACCCAAACCTCACTTTTCCCCTCAGATTTGCCCCCACACCTCATGTTATCCCTCAGAACTCCCACACACCCTCACTTTTCCCCTCCAAATCCCAACAGAAAACAACTTGTTCCTTCAAACCTCCACCCAAACCCCCACTTTGGACCTCAGATAGTTACCAAAACCTTCCTTTTTTTCTCATAACTCCACCCAGACCCCCACACTTTCCCCTCAAGATTTCCCAAAAACCTCACTTTTTCTTTAAACACCCCAACAAAAACACATATTTTCCTTCCAAACTCCACACAAACCCCCACTTTTTCTCTCAGAATTGCTCCAAAACCCCACTTTTCCTCTCAAAACTACACCCAAATCCCAATTGCTTTCCCTCACAATTACCCCAAAATTACCGTCTTTTGATCCCTCAGAACTCCCCCAAAACCCCACTTGGTCCTTCAAAACTCACACAAAACCCCTTTTCTCCTCACATCTTCCCCAAAGTCCCTCTTTTCCCCTCAGAATTACTCCAAAACCTCACTTTTTCCATCCAAACTCCACCTAAACCCCACTTTTGCTCTCAGAAATTTAACAAAACCCTGCTTTTTCCCTCAAAACACCACCCAAATCCCACCTTTTCCCTCAGAAATGCCCCAAAAATCTCATCTTTTCCCTCAAAACTCCACCCAAATGCCACTTTTCTTTCTCAGAAATGTACTCAAACCCCACTTTACAGCCTCAAATCTCCTCCAAAATCCTTGTTTTTCCTCTCAGAATTGCACTAAAACCTCATTTGATCCCTCACAACTCCCCCAAACCCCACTTTTTCCCCTCAAAACGCTTCCAAAACTCCACTTTTTCCCTCAAGATGGCACTTTTTTACCCAGCACTTCCCAAAAATCCCACTTTTTCCCTCAGAATAGCACCCAAGACCCACTTTTCCTCGGAAAATACCTCCAAAACCTCACTTTTTCACTCAGAACTCCACCAAAACACCACTGTTTCCCTCAAAACTGCACCAAAACCCCGCTTCTTCCCCCAGAAGTTCCCCAAAACCGCACCTTTCCCCTCAAAACTCGACCAAAACCCCATTTTCCCCCTCAAAACACCACCCAAACTCCACTTTTACCCTCAGAATTTCCACAAAACCACATTTTTCCCCTCAAAACCCCACCAAAACACTTGTTTTTTTCAGAAATCCTCCCATACCCCACTTTTTCCCTCAAAACTCCACCCAAATCCCACCTTTTCCCCTCAGAATTGCACCATAACCTCATTTTATCCCACAACTCCACTGCTTTTGGCCCTCAGAAATCTACTCCATCCCCACTTTTCCCCTCAAAACTCTTCCAAGCTACACTTTTCCCTGAAAAATTGCACCAAAACCCACTTTTTCTCCTAAAACTCCAACAAAACCTCACTTTTGCTCTCAGAAATAAACAAAATCTCTACTTTTTCCCTCAGAATTGCTCAAAAACACCACTTTTCCTCTGTAAAATTCCACCCAAATCCCAACTGTTTTCCTGTAAAATGCCACCCAAACCTCACTTTTCCCCTCAGACATGCCCAAAAACCTCCTTTCATCCCTCACAACTCCACTGAAATCACACTTTTTCTCTCACAATTGCGCCAAAACCTTATTTTATCCCTCAGAACCCCCCCCCAGCCCTACTTTTCTTCTCAAAACTCTACTAAAACCCCACTTTTTGCCACGTAAGAGGCAGGAAGGAAAAACCAGAACAGGGAGCTATCTTCAATCCCACCCATTTGGACTGCTCAGCTCCCACTGAAATAACACATGCCCTCCCTTAACGTATACCACTGAGTATGGGAGCTACAAGAAAGCAGGAAGGCAGACCCCAGCTACAGTAGTAAGTAGGTCCCCATGCAGTCTATCAGCCAGCACGGTGTCACATTTGCAGCTGCTTTCCTGTGGGAGCTATCTCCAATCACACTCACTTTGACTCCTCAACTCCCATTGAAAAAATACACACTGTCGGTAGAAGTTATATATCTCAATGGGAGATATAGAAAGCACAGAAAGAACCACTTAAAAATCAATGGGTGTAAGGGAACTAAAGAGAAAAAGGGACAAAATGGGGTCAGAGACTAAAAGGGATGTGGAAAGAGAAGAAGAGAAGGGAACGAGGAAAGGCAAGGGAAAAAGGAAACAAATAGGGCAGCAAATGGATGAAAAGCAACAGACGAAATGAAAAGCAATTAAGGGAACGAGGGGAAAGTTGAAAATGAGCGTCAGGGAACCACTATGGACGTGCAGAATGGACATCTAATATACTTTGGCAAAGACATTGGAGGCAAAAAACCATCAGCATGTCAAGAATTGTTGTGCTCATAGTGGGGTCAGCACAAAGGACACGGGCAGCGAGTCAAAAGGAAACAGGCTGATTGATACTGACATCTAAAGCGTGAGCATACACTACACTCCATCCACCAACTGCATCCAGTCATGGACAGTAACTAAGGAAGAGACATCGGCAGGTGCCTGAGTTCTCATCACCCAGACCCGCCGTGGCTGGGGAGCCCCAGTGCAGCCAGGACTTGCAGAACCTGTTGCTGCAACTGGGGAGTCCCACGCAGCGCGTCCACTCGTAGGGGAGGTCTCCAAGAAGGTCCAGCTCTTCTCTTCTCGAATCAACAACGTCACATCACTCCCAAAGCGGGAACAGCTGGTTGCACACTGCATTGAGATCCCCCCCGGAGCCTGGCCAGGGCTCAGGGAGGAACCAAGGGAGTTTCTTTCCCTGTTCGGCTCTGATCATGTATTTTCACGCCAAGCCAGACACCTGGTTTCATGACCTCGACAGTTGCCTCCAAACAAGCAAAGGAATCTCGTGGCATCTCTCTTCACTAACGATTCTATTCTGTCTGGCTACGTCTGTCACTAATCATCACACGTATTTCACTGATCATCAGACACTCACTTCATCTCCTGTTTGGCTGTGAGGTTGATTAGAGGTCAGCTTGAGTTTGGGGCCTGCTGCTCAGGCCTCAGCACTTCAGTTGGTCTTTTGACCTACAGGTGAACCCTCACAACATTTCTTTTCCTTTGTTGGCCACATAAAACATGAAATGAGACATGGAACAGAGATTAGAACAGTGACTGCAAAGCCACCAGGCATTGCCAGCCTGGGCCCACGGTCCTGTTCCATCCCGCCCTGGGCTCAAGATGTTGATCCATCATTTGGGTTGCAGCGGCCAAGCCAGCCAGGTGCCTTCTGAGGCACAGCCAATAGCTCCTCATAGTATGTGATGAGCAGCTCTGCCATCCACATTTGCTAACAGGAATCCACAAGTGATGACAAAGCATCTGCTTGACGTGGCCTGAGCAGAGCCGGGCCAAATACCAAGCCGAGGTTGCTGCCTGACGTGCTTTTCCTCATAGTCCTGCATAAATAGGGAAAAAACCCCAAATCCCCAGGAGTTAGAGGGTTTTACCACTTCTGAAATATTTTAGATACTAAAATATTATGTCTAAAGAGGCCAAAAGTCAGTAGAAACCTGACCCTTCAGTGCAGCAGCTGGGACTGACCCTTCAGTGCAGATGCATTGGGCAGCAGCTGGGACTGACCCTTCAGTGCAGATGCATTGGGCAGCACCTGGGACTGACCTTCAGTGCAGATGCATTGGGCAGCAGCTGGGACTGACCTTCAGTGCAGGTGTATTTGGCAGCAGCTGAGACTAAGGGTTTTCTAGACAGGGTGTTTTTCCCATGCCATTGGGTGAACACAGAGAATTGCCCCAGGGTTCCAAGAAAGCTCTTTTTTTGGGGGCTCATTTGAGAGTTATTTCTGACTCCACCTCAGAGCTCAAGATCAGGGATCTCAGTTGAGACCTGCCCACCAGTCCATGGGGTAAGAAGCCCATTGTTATCCACTGCCTCCATGGTGAGAGTCCTCCTGAGAAATGCCAGTCTTGATGAGTGGATGGAGTTGCCACCAACCTTCCTGTATTCCTCGGAGCTTTTCTTCAGAGCCTTTTCAATCAAGATGGTAGAGTTTGGCCTGGAAAGATTGGTTCTGGACAGTGAGGGCCTGGAGGGCAGACACACCAATAAACACCCCAACCATGTTCTCACTCCTCTTCCACTCACATGAGGCAGCATGTGCTCTGAACCCACCAAGGGAGCTGGACAGGGCTTAGAAAGCCCTGCCATGGGCTGCTTGAATATGCAGTGCCTCAGGGAAGCCCGAAACCCCCGCAGCACCTGCGGCTGCTGACCCTGCCTGGCACCGCTCTGTGAAACTGTCACCCTGTTGCCTTGGGCTGCAGCAGAACAAGCCTGTCCTTCCTTCAGATTGCTGGCATTTCTATCTCAGGCATGAAAGAGCCCATTGGTGTGGATCCTGGAGTTAGAAAGAGGCAGGAGACAGCCCACCCCTGCTTCCATCACCTTGCTGGGCTTCTAACGTGGCAACAGGCAACGCTGAGTTAGTGGTGTGGACTTTCAATGCTCATCCATCTCAGAGCTGGACACAGCAACAAGATGTTCTTTTAAGCAATTGTGTTGCTGTTACCATCCAAAGCATTCGCTGAATCCCAGAATGGCAGGAGTTGGGAGGCACCTCTGGAGAGCACCTAGAGGTGGAGGCCATCCACTGCTCTCCCCTCATCTACCCAGCCAGCCATGCCATGGTAGAAGGCCATCACCTTGGTTACACCTGGTACCTCTCTCTGTGCAAGAGTAAAAGTCACAGCTGCTGTGAAACTGGTATTCTTCTCTGGGACCTGACACCAGTGCTCTTTGCACAACTGCTGAGCTGCCTCAAACTGCCACAGCCACATGAGAAATAAAACAGTGGAACTGCCAACCTGGAGAGACAGGGATGGGGAATGAAACAGGGGAGCTGCCCACCTGGAGAGACAGGGCTGGGGAATGAAACAGTGGAGCTGCCCACCTGGAGAGACAGGGGTGGGGAATGAAACAGTGGGGCTGCCAACCTGGAGAGACAGGGGTGGGGAATGAAACAGTGGAACTGCCAACCTGGAGAGACAGGGGTGGGGAATGAAACAGTGGAACTGCCAACCTGGAGAGACAGGGGTGGGGAATGAAACAGTGGAACTGCCAACCTGGAGAGACAGGGCTGGGGAATGAAACAGGGGAGCTGCCAACCTGGAGAGACAGGGCTGGGGAATGAAACAGGGGAGCTGCCAACCTGGAGAGACAGGGATGGGGAATGAAACAGTGGGGCTGCCAACCTGGAGAGACAGGGCTGGGGAATGAAAACAGTGGAGCTGCCAACCTGGAGACACAGCTGCATTTGAGCCTTTTCCATTTGATGAGCACTGGTCAGTTCTGGGGAAAAGACAAAGACAAGACACAAGACTTTGCTCAGAGAATTGCGAGGTCCAAGAGCACAGACATCGTGAGCAAAGAGCAATTTGGGATGCAGTCTCAGGGCATGGAGATTGAGTAGGAAACCAATAGCAATATCTCCTGTGACCTTGGTCAGTTGTTGGGAGGATCAAGACTTCTGACCTAAATTTAGCCATGCCATGCTGGATCCCATCTGTGCCTACAGGAGAAGGGAAGAGACTGTTCTCAACTCATGGGATGCTCTGGCCTGTGTCTCTGATGGACAGAGCACAGAGCTAAGCAACAGGGCTGACTTTGGGGAAAGGGCTGGAAGAACCTACTGGAGCTCTTTGAAAGTCAGGGACTCGTCCTTATGTGAAAAAAACCCAAAGGAGACTGTGCAGAGAGCTGTTAAATGTCAGCTACAGCACGTGGAGAGACACGTCTTTAGTTACTGAACCCACAGGCAAGAACCAGCTCTGTCTGCAGCATCAAATCCCGCGGAGCCATTGGAATACAGACCCGAGGGAACGGTGCTGAGGGGCAGGTTTGGGATCCCAAAGCCGCAGAGCTGAGGTGCTGAGGGCCACGGTCAGTGGTGGCCGTGGCAGGGTGAGGGCAGGGCTTGGACTCCAGCAGAGCCCCGTCGGCAAACGCCCGGGCGAGGAGCAGCCCCAGGCGGCCGCGGGGCCGGGGCTGAGGGGACGCTTTGTCACTCGGGGCTGCGGCCGCACACTCACCCAGCCCCCGCCTCTGCCGCCCGGCCCCGCTCCCAGTCTGCCCCGGGAAAGGGACACGAGCGGGGCAGAGACTGGCACCGTCACACACAGACACCAAAGGATGGGGTCAACAGAAGATTCTAGAAGCCCCTGTGATGCTGGAAGGAAGGAAAACACTGGAAAGCAGCAAACGGATCCAAATGGGCTCAGAAAGAACAATGACAAACCAAAGGGTGTCGGGGAACTGCAGAAAAAGGGATGAAATGAGGACAGAAAGCATGGGCACAGCAAGAATCGTTCTGCTGGGAGCGGGGCCAGCACAAAGCACACAGGCACCGAGTCAAAAGGAAACAGGGGCAGTTTTATTGACAACTCAAGCACTAAGAGAACCAGCGAAATAACACAACAAACGGAGCCCAGCGGCAGCGTGAGGAAGGCAGAGCCCCTCACTTGAACTCCAGTTACCCAGAGAAAATACATTCAAAACAATACCTAGAAAATACATGAAGGAAAGGACACGAGCAAACAGCAGTTATCACTGTCCACACCCGCTGTCCCTGCTGGCATCTGAGGCTCTCCTGATTCGCCATCCTCCCATGCACCCACACTCTGGAAATGCAGCTGCACGTTGGGTTTCCCCAGTTGCTTGTAACAAGAACTTTGATGTAAGGAAAAGCTCTGGGGAGCGGCGTGTTCTGTGAAGAGAGACAAGGAAATGCAGGCGTTCAGAGCAACAGTGCAGCCATATCTCCCCCTGCCAGCCCCGCTCCTGCTCAGGGATCAGGCTCCCCAAAGCAGCTGGGCATCCTCTGCACGCCGGCCCCGCTGGGGCTGCGCCTCCTTCCCTCGGCCCTTTGCCTCTGCTGCTTGCTCTGTGCTGACAGAGAGGCCCAGGAGGGGCGCTGACGTGTAGGGCAGCTGCTGGGCAGCCCCACCAAGCTCCCGCTGTCCCCTGGGCTCGCCTTCCCCTGCAGCCTGAGGGCAGGGGACAGAAGGGGCTGTGCTGGGAGGAGAGGACACTGTCCCACCCGCCACAGGCCACAGGACGCAGCGCTGGTGCTGCCCGAGGGCTTTTGGCACTGGGCACCCCTCTTTCTGCAGGGCACAAAGGCCTTGTGCAGTGTCTGTGTGTGCAGCTGGCTCTGCTGAAGGCAGTGGCTGCAGCCAGAGATCTCTCAGAGCTTGTGCTCCCACCCGCCCGATCCTGCCCGTGTTCTGCTTTTGCTGCCACCACCACACGCTGCTCAGCTCTCACAACCCCACCAGGTCTCTCTCAAAGCGAGCCAGTGCCCAGAGAAACAGCATTCACACGCTGCCTGCTGTGCACTTGCAGGCAAACCCTTTTTGCTCCATGGCATCTCTCCCCCGTGCACAGGCCGTACCTTCAGAGGGAAGGGCTGAACGGCCTCTTTTGCCACGTCGTACGTGAGGGTCCCAAGCTGAGTTTCCTCTTTTCCCGACGCCTCCAGTCCCTCGGGGCAAAGCACAAGGAGAGCAGCTCAGATTCATGTCAACAAAGAGGCAACGTGCAGAATCACAGAACCAGAGCATCTCAAGGGTTGGGAGGGACCTGGAAAGCTCATCCAGTGCTACCCCCCTGCCAGAGCATGACTCCCTAGAGTAGGTCACACAGGAACCGGTCCAGCTGGGTTGGAATGTCTCCAGAGAAAGAGACTCCACAGCCCATCTGGGCAGCCCCTTGCAGTGCTCCCTCACCTCAGCAGGGAACAAATTCCTCCTTCTGTTTCTTTGGAACCTCTTCCGTTCCAGTTTGTCCCTATTGCCCCTTGTCCTGTCATTGGCCATCCCTGAGCACAGCCTGGCTCCATCCTCCTGACACCCACCCTTGATGCCTTTGTAACATGAATGAGGTCACCTCTCAGTCTCCCCTCCTCCAAGCTACAGAGCCCCAGCTCCCTCAGCCTTTCAGCACAAGAGAAATGCTCCACTCCATCATCTCTGTGGCCCTGTGCTGAACTCTCTCCAGCAGCTCCCTGTCCTTGCACTGAGGGGCCCACAACTGGACACACTGTTCCAGATGTGGTCTCACGAGGGCAGAGGAAAGGGGGAGCAGAACCTCTCTCCACCTGCTCACCACAGTCCTTCTAATCCAGCCCAGGATGCCATTGGCCTTCTGGGCCACGAAAGCACATTGCTGGCTCATGCTCATCCTGCTGCCCACCAAGACCCCCAGGTCCCTTTCCCCTACACTGCTCTCACAGTTCATTTCCCAACCTGTGCTGGTACATGGGGTTGTTCTCTCCCAGGTGCAAGACTCCACACTTGCCCTTGTTGAACTTCCTTAGAGTTCTCTCTGCCCATTCTCAGCCTGTCCACGTCTGGTTGGATGGCAGCACAGCCTCTGGGGTGGCAGCCACCGCCCCAGTTCAGTATCAGCAGCAAACTTGCTGGCAGTGCCTCTGTTCCCACAGCAAGGTCACTAATGAATAGACTGAACAGTACCGGGCCCAGCACCGACCCCTGAGAGACTCCACTAGACACAGGCCTCCAGCTGCACCCTGCCCCATTGGTCACCACTCTGCCTTCTGCCCTTCAGCCACTTTACACTCTACCTCATGGTCTGATCATCCAGCCCACATTGCCTCAGTTTTGCTGCCAGGATGCTGTGGGAGAAGGTGCCAGATGCTTGACTGAAACCCAGATAAACCACATCTGCTGCACTGCCACCATCTATCCACCTGCTTACATCTTCAGCAAAGGCTCTCAGGTTGGTCACACATGACTCCCCCTTGGTCAAGCCACGCTGATTGCTCCCAATGACCCTCTTGTCCTTTAACTGCCTGGAGACAGCGCCCAGGAGAAGTTGTTCCATCCTTCCCAGGGATGGAGCTGAGGCTGACCGCTCTGGAGTTTCTCAGCTCCTCCTTCTTACCCTTGTTGCAGACTGGAGTGACATTTGCTCTCCTCCAGCCCTCAGGCACCTCTCCTGCCCTCCATGAATTACTGAAGAGGATGGAGGGCGGTTCAGCAATGACTGCCTCCAGCTCCCTCAGCACCCGCGGGTGCATCCCATCGGGGCCCATGGATTGATGCACATCCAGACTGCTCAGCTGATCCTGATCCCAGTCCTCAGCAACCAAACACAACTCCTCCTTCAACCTGACTTCCTCTGGAGTCTGGGGCTCCTGAGGGCAGTCTCCAGCAATATACACAGAACAATGGAGGCATTCAGGAACTCTGCCTTCTCTGTCTCCTCTGTCACAAGGGCACTCACCTCGTTCAGCACTGGGCCTGCATTGCCTCTGGTGTTAGTTCTACCTGCAGTGTATTTGAAGAAGCCCTTCTTGTTGTCCTTGTCCTCCCTTGCAAGGTACAACTCCAATGAGGCTTTAGCTTTCCTACTTGCCTCCCTACATCTTCTGACAACAGCCTTACATTCATCCCAAGTGGCCATCCCTTCCTTCCATCATCTCTAGACTCTCTCCTTCCACTTGAGTTTGCCCAACAGTTCCCTGCTGAACCATGTGGGTCTCCTGGCTCCCTTCCTGGACTTCCTACCCGCTGCATGCTCTGATCCTCAGCCTGGAAAAAGGGACCTTTGAATACAGACCAACTCTCTTGGGCCTCTTTGTCCTCTAACACCCTGTCCCACAAGATGTCCCCTAGCAATTGCTTGAAAAGGCCAAAGTTGGCCCTGCTGAAGCCCAGGGCTGTGATCCTGCTTGGTATTCTGTTCCTACCACACCAGATCCTGAACTCCACCATCTCATGGCTGCTGCAGCCAAGGCTGCTCTCGATCTCCACCACTTCCACCAGACCCTGCTTGCTCATGAGCACAAGATCCACTAGTGCTCCTCTCCTAGTTGGCACATCCACCACCTGCGTCAAGAAGTGATCATCCATGCACTGAAGGCATCTCCTAGACTGTAAGTGGCAGCCATGTAGGTCTGCCAGCAGGTGTCTGGGTAGTAGGATGTGCTGCACCAGCCCTGGTACCCACCCGCCCTCTCCTGGCCAATAGCCACAGCCTACTGCTGCCTGGGGAGGAGCTCAGTCTCTGCCTTGAGCTTTGGTCAAAAACCCTGAGGGGCTTTGGTCAGAATAAGTCTTGAGAGGGGTGAAAGCTCTCGAGCCCCTGAAGCACCTGGCTAGGGCACTGCAGTGCTCAGCAGAGAGCAGGGCAGCAGCCTCAGAGGGGCACAAAAGCAAGCGAGTCCCTGCCACGTCCCCCCAGGGCCAGATGCAGCCAGAAGCACCCAGCACACACTTACAGAGACAGCCACGTCTCTGGGAGCACTGCTGACAGCCACGGACAAGGAGCCTTCCTCAGGGACGTGCTGCAGAGCCACGGCACTCAGCTGGACTCGTGCTGGCAGCCTGATGACAACCTGGCCAGAATGCCCTGGGAAACACCAGCGCCTGCCCCGGGAGACATCCGTCTGCAAAGCAGCACAGGACAGCACTGAGACAGAAGCGAGTGCTGGGGCCAGCGCCGCTGCTCCTCTGGCCTGGAGCACAGGCGCCGTGTGCCTGGGGCTCTGCTCCAGCTGCAGGAGGAGGCACTGCCCTGGCCTTGGGTGGAGCTGCTTTTTGCTTGGCAACAGGGGAAGGGAACTGCAGCGCTGTCCCTGTAAGCAGCTCTCAGAACATGCCCTGGATCTGAGCTGGATCCACCTCCAGCCCGGCCAGGCCAAGCTGGTGCCTCTGCCATCACTACTGAAGAAGCGAAATCTAAGCCAGAAGAGGAGGTGGTACAAAATGGAGCAGAGCATGGGGATCCCAGTCAGAGAAGGAGGAAGGAAAGAGCAGCACTGGACCAGAGACCCCTCTGTAGCCCGTGGTGAGAGAGCAGCTGTGTCCCTGCAACCCGTGGAGAGCAACGGCAGGGCTGAGAGGCACCAGCAGCTCTGGGTCAGTGCACTGGTAGGGAAGAGGGTGGCAGCGGGGTCACAGCAGGGCCCCTCAGTCCTGCTCCGCTCCCTTCCTGAGGGAAACCGCTGGTTTCTAGCAAGCCCTGCCCTGTCTTGGGGCTCTGGTTTCAGGAACCTGACCAACGCTGTGGGCTTCCACAGGAGCAGTGGCAGGCAGGCAGGCAGGCAAGCAGCACTGATGGTTTCTGCTACAGTACCTGCAGGATGGTATCAGGCCCATCCTCAGGGTACCTTCTGCTCAGAACAATGTTGAAGATGCAATTCCAGCTGCACCTGTAGGTCTTGGAAGTTCTTGTCAGGTCAATGGTGGCACCTGTGAGGAAGGGAGAGCAGATGACTGCAAGAGCCACAGATCAGGAGGCCTCGGTGCCCCGAGATCAGCTGAGCAGCTCCAAGCCTGTCACTCCTGTCCCTGTGGCAGGACAAGGGCTGAGGGTGCTGGGAGACAGCAGGCGCCCATGTGGGTGTCAGCAGAGCAAGGCTGAGGGCCTGCTGCACCAGCAGCAAAGATGACCCAGCCAGTCCCCTTCCAACTGCCATGGAGAGGAGCAGAGTCCCTCCATCAGCACAGGAACGTGTGTGGGGGCAGCAGCAGGGGCACACATGGGCTGAGGGCAGGCCTTCCTCTTGGGCTGCAGCAAGCGTGGCAGCTCCCCCACTTTGGAGCAGTGCCTGGAGCACAGTCTCCTTGGGGCTTGCTGCACACAGGCACGGGGCAAGGAGATGGGGCTGCCTGTGTCCTTACCCAAGCTTTTCAGTGCCCAGTTAGACTTGATCTTTCATACTAGAAAATGCTGTGGGACCTGGGGCTGTTTAGTCTGGAGCAGAGGAGACTGAGGGGAGATCTTGTTAATAGATACAAATATCTAAAGGGTGGGTGTCAGGAGGTTGGGGCAGCACTTTTTTCGATGGTATCTAGCCACAGGACAAGGGGTGATGGGATGAAGCTGAAACACAAAAAAGTTCCACTTAACCATAAGAAAAATGTCTTTCAGTGTGAGGTGAGGGAGCCCTGGCCCAGGCTGCCCCGGGATGGTGTCGAGGCTCCTTCCCTGGAGCTCTTCAAGACACATGTGGGACACGTTCCTGTGTGACCTGATCTAGGTGGGACCTGCTTCTGCATGGGGGTTGGACTGGATGATCTCTAAAGGTCCCTTCCCAACCCCCACCATTCTGTGATTCTATGTGAAGAGCACTGGGCAATGGGGCATGGGAACAGTGGGATAAAGATGTAGCAGAAGCCACTTGGGTGGTTAACAGCAGAGGTTCAACGGACCGTCCTGGTCCTGCCCAAACAAAACCCCTGCACACTGTGGGAGGAGAAGAGGTCCCTGGAGTGCACCCAGGGCAGTGGCTGAGGAAGGCAGGATGGGCTGCACCTTGTAGGAAGGGCTCCTGGAGCCTTGCTTCAGGATGGGTTTCCCACGCACTCACAGCCTCCTTCAGGCATCCACCCGCTCCAGTGTGGGCTCCTCCATGGGCTGGGAGTGGCTCTCTGCTCCACCAGGCACCTCTCTGGGCTGCAGGGACACAGCTGCCTGAGGTGAAGCACAGAGAGATGCAAAGTACTGACAAGAAACACCAAGCGTGAAACCTCCTTTGTTTTTTCACGCATGCCAAAGAGATTTGCATTCTCATGTAGGCACTTGGAGTGGAAGCACGTGCACAGATGAGCTGCAAAGCTGTGCACAAGCAGAAAAAGGGCTGCAGGCAGCTGGCTGCTGATGGGAGCTGGAGACAGAGTCCTCCTTGGGAAGAAGCAAGAACTCAACTCTGGTTGAGTCAGAGAGACACTCTTTGACTTGTGTGAGCTGCTGCTGCCGCCAGCTGCCGGAGGCAGCACGGCCACGTTCTCGCCAGGCCCCCGGAGCACAGTCTGTGCTGCAGTTTGTTGCGGGAGGGGTGTCCCATCCCTGCTTGTGCCTCCCTCCCCTGCTGGCCCCCTGCGTGGTGCCCCAGGCAGAATGGCCCCCGCCCCAGCGCCCGCAGGCAGCGGCTCTGTGACATCAGCCCCGGGGCCGAGGTGCCGCGGGCAGCGCCAGCACTGCGGGCATTGCATCGGCCGCAGCGCTGCTGGGCACGAGCCCTCCCTCAGCTCTGGCAGCTGCCGCGTGTTGCCGCAGCAATGAAGCTCGTGCTGGTCTTTGTGCTGCTGGCCCTGTGCTGCTGGCCTGTGAGCGTGGCAGGGGACAGCTGTTGGTAAGTGGCTGTGGGAGGGAGCTGGGGCAGCCCTTCCCTGCAGGGTGCGCCGGTGCCACGAGCTGTGAGCCAAGGGTTCCCCAGCGGCCCCGCTGCCCGTGCGGCGCCCGCTGGGGAGGGCAGACGGCTGCCCTGCAGCCCCAGCAGCAGCCAGCCCTGGAGCAGGACACTCCTGACTTGCTCTTTGCAGGGGGAGCTGCGGCACCCGGCCCCTGGCTGAGCAGCCGTGGCGCGTGGTGGGTGGCGTGAATGCCCCCGTGGGGGCCTGGCCCTGGACCGTCAGCATCCAGAATCCCTGGGGAGCGGGCACCGGGCATTTCTGTGGAGGGAGCCTCATCCATTCCCAGTGGGTCCTGACCGCAGGACACTGCGTCGACTTCTACCGGTGAGTAGGAGCAGGGCAGGGCCGTCCCCCCGGCACTGGCAGGGGCCCTGTCTGCGGCCCGGGCTGCCGCTGGCGTGCCAGGGATGGCGTGTGCCGGGCACGGGCTGGTGCCGCCGCTTCCCGGCAGCCTGGGGCCGGCGCTGCCTGGAGCCCAGGGCACGCCGGGGCAGCCGTGCCCTCCGCAGCGCGGCTCGCCTCTCTCCCTCGGCCAGCAGCAGGCAGGGCACCGCTGGGCTGGGCCGGGCTGCAGCGCACGGCTCCGCTCCCTCTGAGCCCTCTGCTCCCCATCTGCCTTCCAGGAGACTGCCGTGGTTTCGGGTGGTGGTCGGGGCCAACCAGCTGACTCTGACGGGCCCCGAGGTGCAGGTGCGATACACCACGCGGGCGCTGCTCCACCAGAGCTACTTCAACGTCACCGACTACGACATTGCCCTGCTGGAGCTGGACCGGCCCGTGGAGTGCAACCAGTACGTGCAGGTGGCCTGTGTGCCTCACCCCGCCGACGTGCTGGTGTCCCAGCTGAGAGACTGCTACATCGCTGGCTGGGGCCACACCACCGCACGAAGTGAGTTCCCCTGGGGAAAGCGCTGCTGTGCCCAGGGCAAGCCTGGCACGCTGGGGAGACGGCTCGGGCTGCCGCGGAGCCCAGGCGGGAGCCAGAGTCAGGCTGCGGGGACGGGCGGCTGCAGACGGGCCTGAGCTCCCTCAGGCTGCCACGGTGCTCAGGGCTCTGGGACACCTTTCTCGTGAGGAGAGCACCTGGAGCTCTCTGACCTTTGAGAGGAAACCTTCTCCATGCTGAGAGATAGCTCAAGGGCTGGGGTTTAGAGGCTGGGGCCAGGTTGTTTTGGCTGGGGGCCAGTGACAGGACGAGGGGTAAGGGGCACACGCTGGAAGACGGGAAGTTCCCCTGGAAGAGGTGGAAAAATGTCTCTGCAGTGAGGATGCTGGAGGCCTGCACAGGCTGCCCAGGGAGGCTGTGGAGGCTCCTTCCCTGCTGGTTTCCAAACCCACCTGGACACGTTCCCCTGCCTCCTGCTTGAGGAGAACCAGCTTGAGCAGGGGCTTGGGCTGGATGAGCTCTCGAGGGCCCTTCCCACCCCCAGCCTTCTGGGACGCTGTGATTCTCAGCCACGGCCCCAAGGCAGCCCCACGGGAACGATGTGTCCGATGTCTCTTTGGCAAGGTGCAAAGCCAAGGCCCAGGGAAGGGCTCTGGCAGCCAGGGGAGGGGAAGTGTCCTGCAGCTGCTGGGGGCTAATTCCTTGCTGTGCTCGCAGCCCACGGATCCGACGTGCTGCAGGAGGCCAAGGTGCGCCTCATCGATGCCAGGCTGTGTAACAGCAGCCAGTATAACAATGGCTCCATCCACAGCTACAACCTGTGTGCCGGCTACGCGCAGGGCGGCATCGACGCCTGCCAGGTAGGAGCAGCCGCGAGTCAGCCGCGGCAGCAGCCGCAGCCCTGTCCCACCTGGGGCTGCTGGGGCTCCCCAACAGCCCCCTGAGCCTCTGTGCTGTGCTGCAGGGTGACAGCGGGGGCCCGCTGGTCTGCAGAGCTGCGGGCGCCAACTTCTTCTGGCTCGTGGGCGTGACCAGCTGGGGGAAAGGCTGTGGCAGAGCGCACAGGCCCGGGGTCTACACCTCCACCCAGCACTTCTACTACTGGATACTGGAACAGATGCGCTCAGCAGGAAGGGCTGCTGCTCTCACCCGGGCGTGGAGACGTTTTCCCAGCGCCTCATGGCCCTTTCACCGGCCAACACAGGCACCAGCCGCGGCACCAAACCCGGCGTGGAACTGGAATCCAACCAGCTCAGGACCCTTTACCTGGGAAACATTTGCCCCAACTGCAGCACCAACACAGGCACCAAACCCATCGTGGAACTGGAATCCAACCAGCTCAGGACCCTTTACCTGGGAAACATTTGCCCCAACTGCAGCACCGACACAGGCACCGGCCCTGACACAAACCGCAGCACCACCAGCAGCGGGCCAGGTTGGGTCCTGCCCATTTCCCCTCCAGAAGCTCAGGGATTTCTTTAGGCGGGTCCAGGAGCTCCTGCAGGCCATGAAGGGACAAGCGGCTTGAGCAGCAGGACGCCGCTGGAGGTGCAGGCCTGGGCTCTGCCCCTCTGCTGCAGGTCTTTAGCAGTAGCCATTAGGTTGGAGGAAGTAGAAGCTGTAGTTGCAGTGTGTCTGGTATCTTGCCCTGGGTTCAGCCAGGATCGAGTTCAGTCTCCCTTTGTGGTGTTCTATTAAACTGTCCTTGTCTCAACCCGTGTTCTCCTTTTGCTGCCACCACCACACATTGCTCAGCTCTCACAACGCCGCCAGACCAGGACCAGCAAGAGTAGGTCACACAGGAACTCCTCCAGGTGGGTTTGAATGTCTCCACAGTCCATCTGGGCAGCCCCTTCAGGGCTCCCTCACCTCAACAGGGAAGAAGTTTTGCCTTGTGTTCCTTTGGAACCTCTTCTGTTCCAGCTTGTGCCCGTTGCCCCTTGTCCTGTCATTGGCCATCCCTGAGCACAGCCTGGCTCCAGCCTCCTGACACCCACTCTTGATGGATTTGTAAACATGAATGAAGTCACTCCTCAATCTCCTCCAAGCCCCAGCTCCCTCAGCCTTTCATCACAAGGGAGATGCTCCACTCCATCATCTGTCTGGCCCTACACTGAGCTCTCTCCAGCAGCTCCCTGTCCTCCTGCAACTGAAGAGCCCAGAACTGGACACAGTATTCCAGATGTGGTCTCACGAGGGCAGAGGAGAGGGGGAGGAGAACCTCTCTCCACCTACTGCCCACAGCCCTTCTAATCCACGCCAGGATGCCTTTGGGCTTCTTGGCCACCATGGCCCACTGCTGGCTCATGCTCACCCTGCTGCCCAACGGCATCCCCACATCCCTTTCCCCTACACTTCTCTCTGAGTTCGTTCCCCAGTCTGGTGTCTGGGTAGTAGGATGTGCTGCACCAGCCCTGCTACCCACCCGCCCTCTCCTGGCCAATAGCCACAGCCTACTGCTGCCTGGGGAGGAGCTCAGTCTCTGCCTTGAGCTTTGGTCAAGAACCCTGAGGGGCTTTGGCCAGAACAAGTCTTGAGAGGGTGAAAGCTCTTGAGCCCCTGAAGCACCTGGCTAGGGCACTGCAGTGCTCAGCAGAGAGCAGGGCAGCAGCCTCAGAGGGGCACAAAAGCAAGCGAGTCCCTGCCACGTCCCCCCAGGGCCAGATGCAGCCAGAAGCACCCAGCACACACTTACATAGACAGCCACGTCTCTGGGAGCGCTGCTGACAGCCACGGACAAGGAGCCTTCCTCAGGGACGTGCTGCAGAGCCACGGCACTCAGCTGGACTCGTGCTGGCAGCCTGATGACAACCTGGCCAGAATGCCCTGGGAAACACCAGCGCCTGCCCCGGGAGACATCCGTCTGCAAAGCAGCACAGGACAGCACTGAGACAGAAGCGAGTGCTGGGGCCAGCGCCGCTGCTCCTCTGGCCTGGAGCACAGGCGCCGTGTGCCTGGGGCTCTGCTCCAGCTGCAGGAGGAGGCACTGCCATGGCCTTGTGTGGAGCTGCTTTTTGCTTGGCAACAGGGGAAGGGAACTGCAGCGCTGTCCTTGTAAGCAGAGCAGCCCCACACGAGAGGCAGAGAGGAGCTGCAGCATTTGGAGCAAATGAGCGTCGGAGCAGCCAGTGCAGGGCTGCCCTGTGTGTGAGGGACCCCAGGGGCTTGCAGGGAGGACGGGTGCAGAGCCCACCTGCCCTGAGGAGGGACAAAGGGCAGAAGCTATGGTGAACAGACTGACTGAAACCCCCACTCACTGGCCTCCAACCCCCCCAAGCCATTCGGGGTGTGGAGGGGGTAAAGACACTGGGATCAGGGCTCTGAACCAGGGAAGAGGAGGGGAGGTGTGGCAAGAAGGTGTTCTTAAAAGGGCTGGTTGGACTCTTCATTGTTGTATTCATCTGAGTTGTTTTATTTTGGCTATGTCTTGGGTTTTGAGGTTATGTTTCAGTTGATGTTGCATTCAATTATTTTCTGTTTCCTTCCCCAAGCCCAGTAGCCTGCTCTGTTTTGTCCTGAACCTTAAGTTGCAATTAAGCTCTCCCTGCCCTTTGGCAGTTCTCAGCCTCTTCAGTACTTGAGGCTAATGGTGGCCTTTTGTTCCCTGATGGGCCTAAACCAGGACAGTGACCCACAGTGCTCCCCCTCCCCTGGGATGGCCTCTGCAATCATTCCTGGCAATCATTTAGAACTTCAGCTTCTACTAAAGGCACAGCACTG
Source organism: Colius striatus (assembly GCF_028858725.1). Taxonomy (NCBI): domain Eukaryota; kingdom Metazoa; phylum Chordata; class Aves; order Coliiformes; family Coliidae; genus Colius; species Colius striatus. The sequence goes on along the minus strand of NW_026908524.1, from coordinate 520,117 downwards.
TTCACACTGTCAGCAAAAGTCTAACACTGAGCAGGGCTGCAGGGAGGAGGCAGCTGGGGTGCAAGAAACCCACTCCACAGTGGCTCCCTGGGACAGCAGCACGGAGGCTGGGACAGAGTGGAGACTGCGTGGGCAGCCCTGTGAGCTCTTGCAGAAGAAGGGAGCTGCAGGGTACTGTGGAACTCACAAGCTGCATGTTTGTGATGCCAGGAAAGTGCCAATCAGGACTCAGTAGCCAATGTGACTATCAAGCAGCCCTTTCTGGCAGCGCTGGGCACACAGGGGATGGCTCCACCAAGTGTGTGCCCTGCTTAGAGCAAAACTTTCCACATGTCCCAGACTAGATCTGCATGTTCATTGCACCTTTTCATGAGTTCCCCCCATGGCCCTGCCTCAGCCCGCCCAGGTCACAGCTCCCTCACGCCTCCTTCGCTGAGCCACAGGGGCCTCTGAGGATGAAGATCTGAGTCTTCCTCACAGTGTATTTCTCACCTTTGGCTTCCTGGTGTTTGTCCAAACCACAGAACAGGCTTGAGCGGGTGCTGATTCATTTGTCTCACTCTGATGGGTCCAAGATAAGTTCTGCTCTTGCCAGATCACAACAGGAGTGAGATGTGCTGCAGTGACAGCTTCTTGTGACTCTAAGAGATCAGCCATGTCCTGAAGCTTGCACTGCCACAAGGGTAACAAGTTCCTAATGGCAATATTTCAAACGGTTACAGATGTGTGCTTGCAGTTTTCTGGCCAAATGCTGCTTCTGTAACATCTGCAATTCATTGGACACCCTGAGCCAAGAGTCTGTCACTTTTCTAGCAAGCGCTGGGCTTTGGGTGCACCTTGCTCATCAGACTCTCATTATCATGGGGCTGTTTAGTCTGCAAAAGAGGAGACTGAGGGGGGATCTGATGAATAGTGACAAATATCTCAATGCTGGGTGTCAGGAGGCTGGGGCAGCACTTTGTTGTGTCTAGCAACAGGACAAGGGGTGATGGGATGAAGCTGGAACACAACAAGTTCCACTTAAATAGAAGCAAAGACTCTTTCAGTGTGAGGGGAGGGAGCCCTGGCCCAGGCTGCCCAGGGAGGCTGTGGAGGCTCCTTCCTTGCAGGTCAAGACCCGCCTGGGCATGTTCCTGTGTGACCTGCCCTAGGTTGACCTGCTCTGGAAGGGGCGTCGCACTGGATGATCTCTAAAGGTCCCTTCCAACCCCCACCAATCTGTGATTCTATGATTCTAATACCCAAACACAGCTCCATCCCAAAGCCCACCCACCTCCAAGCTGCCACCAGCCCTCACTGAGCGTGTGCTCTGCATTCTCCTTACCCCACACCTTTAAAAGCAAAGCGAGAGCATTTCCCAGCAATCCTGATGAAGGTCTGTGTGCCCAGAGTCACTCCAGCCCCACCTCAAAGGGAAGAAAAGACTATAAAATGGCTTAAGAAAGGGGCTGTTGGGGAAGACACCATCGTGAATAAGTCAGGGAAGGTTCCATCTCAGGCTGCCTCTGACTCCTGGGAGCAGCCAACGGCTGCAGCTCCCTCCCCCCACAGGGACGCCTCTGGCTCAGAGCTGGTTGTGCCGAGGGCTGGCTGGGGAAGCTCAGAAATCCCTCTGCACAGTCGCTTCTCTCATCTCCTGCTGCACCATTCGCAGTCTCAGCTTCTGCCTGTGCTTTGGCACACGCTGTGTCCACCCCCAGCAGCCCACCAGCACCTGGGGAACCTGTTGCTGCCAGCAACTGCACCGTGGCTTCAGCTGGGTGTCAGAGTCTCAACGCAGCTGGGGAAGGGTCACGAGAACCGGTGTGATGAGGAGAGGCTCAGGGAGCTGGGGATGCTGAGCCCAGAGGAGAGGAGGCTGAGAGGACACAGGATCACTCTCTACAGCTGCCTGAAGGGGGTTGTAGTGACCTGGGGGTCGAGCTCTTCTCATTTTTAGCTTGCAAAGTGGTACCTTTTGGAAGAAAGCCTCATTTTCACCATCCAAAGTGAGAGTTTTCTCTTCCAAACCCTCATTTGGGGGCCCATACCCTCCTTTTTAGCTTCCATTGCCTTCTTTGGAGGCCTAAGCCTCCATCTTAAGCTTTCAAACCTCACTTGGTGACCCAAACCCTACTTTTTGCTCCCAAAGCCCGATTTTCAGCTTCCAGACCTTGGGTTTAGATTGCAAATCATCCTTTTCTACATCCAAACCATCATCTTTACTTTCCAAAGTCTCATTTTTGTGTTCAAACCCCCATTTTATGCTTCCTAACCCTCATGTCTTAGCTTCCAAACACTCAATTTTAGCTTCCAAATGCTCGTTTTGTGGCCCAGATGCTCATTTTTAGCTTCCAAAGCCTCTTTTTTGCCTTTTTCAACCTTATTGCCTGGATCCCAGCCCTCAAGGTTTTGATTCCAAAGTCTCACTTTGTGGCCCAAGTTCTTCTTTTTAGCTTTAATCTGTTCCTTTTCAGCTTTCAATCCCTCATTCTCGGGTCTCAACCTCAGTTTTTAGCATCCAAGGCCTCGTTTTTAGCTTTCCAAAGCATCCTATTGGGTAGATTTAGACCCAAACCCAGGTGTTATACACCTAAAAGAAGGATTTAGACCCTAAAAACTAGGCTTTAGGCCCAAAAAGTCAGGATTAAGACCCTTAAACCAGGAGCTTAGACCCAAAAAAGATGATTTAGACCCTAAAAGCTTGGGGTTAGACCCAAAAATGGGTCTACAACTGGGGGTTTAGATCCCAAAAACAAGGCTTTAGACCCTAAAAGCTAGACTTTAGATCAAAAAAATGAGGGTTTAGACCCCAAAACTAGGGTTTTAGCAATAAAAAAGAGGGTCTAGACCCTAAAACTAGGAGTTTAGACACCAAAAATGAATATTTAGATCCTGAAACCAGGGATTTAATTCTAAAAATAAGGATACAGACCCTAAAACTGGGAGTTTAGACCCGGAAAACAAGGATTTACACCCTAACAACAGGGTTTAGTCCTAAAAACAAGGATCTAGACCCTAATACTGGGACTTTACACACCAAAAAAGGGGATTTAGAACCTAAAACCGTGGGTTTAGACTAAAAAATGGGGATTGAGACCCTAAAAGAGGGGTTTTAGACCGAAAACAAGGATTTAGACCTTAAAAACAAGACTTTAAGCCCAAAAAATGAGGATTTGGACCCAAAAAATGAGGATTTAGATCCTAAATGTTTGGGGTTAGACCCAAAAATGGGTATACAACTGGGGGCTTTTTAGGTTCAAAAAGACCTGCTCCTTTTTAGCTTCCAAACTCTCATGCTAGGGCCCAGGTTTCTCTTTTTGTCTTCCAAAGCCTTGTATCTAGGTCCAAACTTCTGGTTTTAGCATTGAAAGCCTCGTTTTTAGCTTTCCAAAGCATCCCATTGGGTCAAACCCCCTCCTTTTGAGCTGCCAAGGCCTCCCCTTGGAGGGCACAAGCAGGAGCTGCGCAGATGCTGCCCTTGTGTGTCTCTGTGCCCGTGCGGCCGCTGCGTGCCGCGTCCCCTCACACCCCAGGCTGCACATGGGCAGTGCCTGGGGGTACCCAGGGAGGGCCTTGGGTGGCTGCCCCTGTGTCAGCGTGTGCCCGGCACCCCGTGTCCCGTCCCTGCCCACCACACAGCACACACCGGCCCCAGCCTCTCGCCCCCCGCCCTGCAGGGAGCCCTCAGCGCTGAGAAGGGCCCCTGAGCTCAGCCTTCTCCTCTGCAGGGCCACAGCAGCTCTGGCTGGGATCTCTGTGCTGTGTCAGTGCCCCACAGAGAGCACAGACACACTGAGGCACAGACAGTGCTGCTGGGCGGGGAAATGAGCCCTCGGTGCCCTTGGCTGGCCGTGGGGGGCTGAGAGCTTGAGCAAGGGCGAGACACGGAGTGGTGTGAGGGGGATCCCTCTGCTCTCAGCAGGGGCTGGGGCTGTGCAGGCTCACAGGGGACGGGCACAAAGGGGCAGCAACAGGGCGCTGGGCACCAGGCAGGGGCACAGCCCGGCTGCCCTGGCTCTGCTCTCACCCACAGCCCGTCCTCTGGCCTCGCAGCCCTCGCTCAGTTCTCCCTGAGGGCAGCAGAAACGCTGAGGGCTCCTGTGCAAATCCATCCCTGCACAGACACTGCTCTCTCCTGCTACACTCAGTGCAACTGAACCCCCCTCAACGTCCCGTTTCTGCTCTGTCGCCGCTTCCTCTCAGAGATGCAGTGAGAGAACAGAGCAGGTCAGGAGCAAGTCCTCAGCTGTTTGGTCTCTGCTGCACAAGTACCACAAACACAAAGCCTGGACTACACTCCTTCCTTGAACCATCAGCCGTCAGGAGAGGAAGACAGCTTCAGCCAGTCGGTGCACCCCTGGTATTACATCTGGGCACCAGAGACAGGACTCCAGTTTGGCAGCAAGAAACAGCTGCATTAGCTTACGGCAAGATCCTCCCCAAAAATGTGACACAGAGATGCCAGGGCACACGGCAGGCTACAGGAATGGCAGCCTTGGTGGTGACCTGCTGATCTGTGCTGATCCACCTGCTCATACACAGAGAGAAAGGGAACCGTCCTCAAGAAATAAAACCCCATCTGCCTGAGATCAATGCTGTAACCATGGCTCACAGAAATGCCACCATGAAGTACTCGGGTCACTGGGCCAGTTCAAGGAACGCAGCATTTGCTCTGGCACACCACGCTGGGGAGGGGGCTCAGGATGAGGAGGGAACCCCAAAACACCCCAAAAGTCTTCGACACCCCCCAAGACTCTTCAAGGATTCAAAACAACCCAAAAGGCCTAAAAATGTCCCAACTCCCCTCTCCAAAGGCTCCCACATCCTCCCAGTTTATCCCTCAGTAGCCTCCTCTCAGTAGCTCCCAGAAGTCCCAAATCCCTCCCCAGGAACCCCCAGTTCACCCCTAGCGGTCCCCAGTAGCTCCCAGTGACTCCCAGTTCTCCTCACTGCAGCCCCTTGTGCCTCAATGAGCCGCCCAGTCATACCCAGTAGCTCCCAGTTCACACCCAGTAACTCCCAGTACTTCCCAGTGCCTCCCAGTAGCCACACAGTTCACCCCTCAGAAGTCCCAAACAGCTCCTCACCAACTGCTCCAGCGTGGCTCCTTCCCACGGGCTGCAGCTCCTCACCGACTGCTCCAGCCTGGGGCCTGCCATGGGGGCAGCTCCTCACACCCTGCCCCAGCGGGGGTCACCCACCGCCACAACAGTCCCACGGGGACACACTGCTCCAGCCCGGGGCCCTCCCAGGCTCACAAGCGCTGACACAAACCTGCTCTGCACGGGCACCTCCCCACAGGCTCCCAGCTGCTGCCAGGAGCTCGCTCCACGATGAGCTTCCAGCACAGCCACAGCCTCCTGCAGCCCACGCCAGCGGGGCACGAGCAAGGGCTCCGCGCGGGGCACGCTGGGAAGCCGAGGCCCCGCCCCCTCCGCCGCACGCCGCCTCCTGCCGGGCGCCGCCGCACAACTACAGCTCCCGGCACGCACCGCGGCTCCCGCCCGCGGCTTTGGGCGGCAGCGACGCGCTGGGGGTGATGGGAAATGGAGGCTGCGGGGCGCCTAGTTTTAGGGACTAAATTCTCTGTTTTGGTCAAACCCCCCTGTTTTAAGGTCTATCTATACCACCTAAATCCCTAGTTTCAGGGTCTAAATCCTTCTATTTGGGGATCTAAACCCACTGTTTTAGGGTCTAAACCCTCATTTTTGGGGTCTAAACCCTCATTTTTGGGGTCTAAAGTCTAGATTTTAGGGTCTAAAGCTTTGTTTTAGGATCTAAACCCCCAGTTGTATACCCATTTTTGGATCTAACCCCAAACTTTTAGGATCTAAAGCCTCGTTTTTTGGGTCTAAACCCACAGTTTTAGGGTCTAAATCCTCATTTTTTGGGCCTAAAGTCTTGTTTTTAAGGGGTAAATCCTTGTTTTCGGTCTAGTCCCCCTCTTTTATGCTCTCAATCTCCATTTTTTAGTCTAAACTGACACTTTTAGGGTCTAAATCCTCTTTTTTGGTGCCCGTGCAGAGCAGGTTTGTGTCAGCACTTGTGAGCCTGTGAGCTTGGAAGACATGAAAAGGAGAGACAAACTTAAAATATCCAGAAGTCTGTTGTAATGTGGCAGATAAAGCTCTTGGCAGCTTCTAAGTTCAAGATCCTGGCATCCTTAGGGTGTTCAGGATCAGAACCAGTGCAAAAGCTTTTGAGATTCCTTGGCCCAACATGTAGACTAATTCACCTCTTAAAAGCATTCCAGTGTCAGTCAGGTTGTTCAAGGTGGGGAGAGCACATAATACACCTTTCCCCACTAAGTATGTGGAGGAGAATACAGTTATTTGCTTTATTGCTTTAGTTTTCCTGAGTATTTCTGTGTCTTAGTACATCTACTGCAATACAACAGCATTTTGAAGAGAGAGCTTAAGGAACCAATTTCACAATCAGCATCTTTATTGACACAAAATGGCAATATTTACAATCCTTAATCAAATTCTGACATGACAGCTTTCTGCAAGTTCAAGTCATTTTGTTGCAGGCTTCGACTAGTTGTATAGACTTGGGTTTTACTTTTTATTATGTCTGAAAGACTTTCATTTTTGTCTAAATATCATCATGGTTATTTCTCTGCTAGATTTAGTTTAACTGTAGAGTAACTTCTATAGCCAAGCTGCTCAGAAAGTTACTTTGCTTTCCTGTGTAATAGTCCATTATAATGATGATGACATCTAGATTTCAAGTTAAAATCTAAACTACTTTGCTAACTCCTGAAAAATCTCTTCTTCTGGACACTGCATAAAGACAACATCATGTTTTAGATAAGATGAGCTGGTTTACATTCCACTCTCAATAGCATTTCAAGTGCTGTTAAATTTTACCAACATCAGGACATTTTTAATTGTGCTTCTACTTGTGGTGGTTTAGCCTGATGTCCACCCAGTCATTAAATCACTCCCCCTCCTAAACTGGAGAGAGAGAGAAATATAACAAAGCACTTGTGAGTTAAGGACAGAGAGGTCACTCAGCAGTGAGCGTCACGGGCAAAACAGACTCAACTTGGGGAGAAAAGGTTTGATTATTACAAAAGAAGAGCAGGGAGATGAGAAATAAAACCGTCTGAAAAACCCCTCCCCCCACCCCTCCTCTGCCCAGGACTCCCCTTCCTTCCCCCCAGCAGCGCAGACCATGGGGCTTGTGCTCAGTTCATCACAGATGGACTTTGCCGCTGCTGCTGCTCAGGGAGAGGCCTCCTCACGCTTCCCACTGCTGCACTGTGGGCTCCCTCCCACGGGAGACAGTCCCTCACCAACTGCTGCAGCGTGGCTCCTTCCCACGGGCTGCAGCTCCTCACCAACTGCTCCAGCCTGGGGCCTGCCATGGGGGCAGCTCCTCACACCCTGCCCCAGCGGGGGTCACCCACCGCCACAACAGTGCCATAGGGACAGACTGCTCCAGGCCGGGGCCCTCCCAGGCTCAAACAAGATTTAGAGCCTACATGTCTTCTTTGTCATTTGACATCCATGGCAGTCCTGCAACAGCAGCTGCAATGCTAAAAGCCCACGGTCCCCCAGAGGTGCTGTGACTCACCTGCTGTATCATCTCTTTGCATCTCATTTGGACTCCTGAGAACTATCCAGGAAAATGTCATTCCATGGTTTTCATGGAGACACAGAAATGGTACTCTCAATCTGAGTCTTGCCTGAGAGATTGCAAAGTGTGGAGTGCAAGAGAAAAAGGTTCAGGGTGACGCCACAAAATCATGATCAAAACAATCTGCTAGTGAATGGCTTCCCCTGATACACAGTATGGTTGTAGGATGAACTAAAGTATTATGCTGGTTTTGACTTTGTCATGCACATTTCACTTCTCTTCATACAGTGAGGGTCATCTAGGTGTGTGTAGGGACTGACTAACCTGGAAAAGCTTAATTAAACTGACCTTGCTATGCACTCTGTAGAAGCTGTCTTAAAGCCAGCAGTAGAACAGTCAATATATGAAAAACCTTATTTCCCCTTCAGGATGTGGTTAACTTGTTTTTCAAACAAAGGGGGATTTAGTCTTGCCTGGTGTAACTTAGTCATAAGGTTGACCACAGCATCCTGTCTGTTGCTAGCGAGAGAAAATGAGTCGGGGGATGTGTATGTTGGGGTCTTTTGAATAACAACCAAGTTGCTATGGAAACTGTTTTTCCATCACACCACCTTACATTAATTCCTCTTGGCCTGTTCCTAGTCTCAATGAGTGGAAAAAAACAGGATGCTTTTTTTTCTGAAATGTGCATTTTCCTTCCTCATACTCTTATCAAACTGTCTTTTAACTGATTGCTCCTTAGACATGTGCCTTTCTGTTACCATGCAAAAGAAAGATGCATCAGAAAGGCCAGACCTCATTTGAATTTCTATTCTGACTGATCATTAGGTCAGTTGTGTTTCAGCAATCTCCATCTCAAAGTCATAAGAAAAAGCACAGAACAAACCACAGCATTTAGGCTTAGTAAAGCTTTCTTTTGGTCACCACTTCTGTAGCCTAAACTGCTGTGTGCCACACATTTTGCAGAAGAAATGCAGGTTTAATAAAGAAACACTTCCTTGGCTGAACATTATCTGGTTGAATTGAATCACTTCACATCCAACACAGGTCTCATCTACACTATAAAACTGCTGATGCTAAAGCTATCTAAAAATCATTAAAGCTATAAATAGCATCTCCTCTGCCTGAATTCTCTCAGCAGTAATACATCAATAATGCAACATGCCTGTAAATGCTGTTTTTAAAGGGTCATATATCTATGAGGACTGGATTTTTCAAAGCTATTGAAGTGATGCAGAGCTTTATACTAACATGTACTAATAAACCTTATACTAACTTATCGCAATAGTACCAAGCTTATTTTTTCAGACAAAATAAATTCACACAGGAGCTGTAAAAAGGTCGTGGTTATCTCCTCACACAACCTCCCGGGTGCTCCAACTTCCTTGAGGGCAGAAACCGGTTCTGCAAGGGGCCAAGTGATATCTCAAGTTGCCCAAAGATCAGGAGTGAGAAAGCCTCAGGACTTATCAGCCTTCATCTCCCGAGGCCCCAAAGACCATCACCGGGAGACACCACGCAAAGGAAAGGAAGAAAAGACCTAATTTACATGCCAAATCGGGGACAGGTTGTGTCTTTGTCTAGGTGGATAATGTCACCATACGATTTTGTGACTTTGTAACAAATATAAGTCAAGCAAGTTGCCCAGGCGGGTGGGCAAGTTTATACACCCCCTGCCCCCACCGTGCCGAATAAACATCCTTCCTTATCACTCTTGGAGCGACAGAGTCTGTTTCCGCAAGTCAGAAGCAGGTTGGATGCTGCTGTCTAGACGTGAGAACAGTGGCGTGATCAACTTCTACTTAGCAGGGGGTTAAGAAAAAATACAGTCTCCTCAGTTCAGAGAAAAAGAAACAGCAAAAGCAGCTACAAGTCTTGAAATGAAATCCACTGGCCAGGCAGGACTCGGCAGTACGGAAGGTCTGAAGGGGAGGGTGCTCTGCTGTCTTCTGCGTGGTTGTTGTCAGTAGATTTGACGTTGGCCGTTTGACCCGTTGTGCTGCTGGGACAAGCTCTCCAGCTGCTCTTCACAGTGCTGCTGCCTTGTTTCCACATCGGCCCTTTAATGCAACCGGGACTACATGCCATTGTCTGACAGCTGTGAGATCAAGACAGGTAGACACTCACAAAGCTTAACCTGGACTATCTTTTGTGCCTCTTTGTATACCTTAATTTAAAAAGCCTCCCCTCTCCTCTCTCTCCTCCCACTACTTCACATGTCAGTGTTTTCAGAGCCTTGCTTTTAACCCCTTATTTGTGTTCATTTTTCTCCAGGCTTTGTGCTCTACCACTTGAAACAGTCAGTGAGATCTCTCTCAGGCACTTCTGGTAATACCTGAGTTTTTCTGGCAAAGAAAGTTTGCTGCAAAGAAAATCTGGGTACCAGACAGCAAGAACTGAGCTTTGGATATGAAAGGGGCTGTTTTCTTGGTGGTTTGGGAGTGACAATGGGACGATTTTCAGGTGGATTTTTTTGGTTGTTGTTGGGGATGAGGTTTAGATAAGCATTGTGCTTTTTCCCAGAAACCTACAAGAGTTATTTAAAGGGAGCAGGAGCAGGTGAACAGGTATAATGACAGAGAACTACAAAAAGACAAGGGGTCATTCCTGGCATGAGCTTCCAGTTTTTCTATAGATCAAGCTATGTGCTTCCTTACCTCAGAAAAGAAACAGCTTGATGCTCATGAGTGCATTGAAGGCAATACTTTTTGCCAGCAGGACTCTCAAGCCCAACACAGTCACAGAGAGCATGTTTGTTTTCTCCCCTTCAGCATCTGTTCAGTGATAGAGAAAAGATGAGAGAGATCATGGTCTAGATTTGGATATTGTGACACTGTCAGAAAGTGGGAAAAAAACCAAACCCAAAGGTTATCGATTCAGGGGAAGATGACAGAGATACATGACAACAACATGGGAGGAGGATGTCTGTCTACACTGGGTTTTGCTTTATGATGCTTGTCTGCTGCTAAAGCAGCTGCCTTTTAAAGCAGCTGTATTTTGATTCCCCTACCCCTGAGAAAATAGATTTGCATGCATTTACCACCAACATTGTCATGTATCTTCACAATCTATTAGGTAACTAACCTTGCATAGAGATGTCTGTGGTGTTGCAAATGTTCCCTGTTACTGATTCTTCAGCCTCCTTTTCTGTAGCATGATAATAAAAAAACGTTACAAATGATAGTCACATTTTTAAAAGGATTAAACAAAATGTTCACATGACCCTTCCCATAGGAACACTGGGCAGTACAGCCTGAGGCTCCGCTGCCCACTCACTAATTCTAAGATTAATGAAGAGGAGGAGATTTCTCCATGCATTTGCAGAAAACAGAAGAATTATTGAATTGCTTTGGGTTTAGTGTTTGAATGAGTAAAAAAATCAATCCCCTTTTTCAAGAAAAAGAAACAAAATCCCACCACTGTAACTTTTTGCTGTGTTTACAAAGGCTATTTCAGGCTGTGCCAAGATGTTTGCTTCCAGGGGGAAACTATTTAGTCATAACTAAATGTGCATTTTTAAAAAAGACTGTGCCTTACTTTTCTCCCAAAAAAAGTAACTCCAAGTTGTTAAACAGTTCAGATTGTTTATGCTTTTAAACATCTGTCATCTCCACTTGCTCATGTACCAGATGTCTTCCCCATTTCTGCTGGTTACCCAGCACAGCACTCACTAGCAGGAGAAACAGCAAGCATCAGAAGATGCTGCCTCCAGAAATAAGCTGCAGCTGTACCACAAAACTGTACCTAGCAATGCTTCTTTGCCATCGTGTTTGGCTGTGCAAGCCACCTCTGTGCCTTTTGTTGCACTGACCACCTTAATGGTATCGTACAACCCTTCTGATGTCAAAACGGGTGTATTTTGCTCATATATGGCTTCATTAGAGGACACCTCCAAGATGACATTCTTTGTATAGAACTTCCTTGCCAAACAAGCTACTTTCTCGGAGTTGCCATCTTCTTCCAGTTTCTCGACTTCATCACAATGACTTGTGGGTCAGAACTCCTTATGTTGTCTGTAAAAAAAATAAAGCATTGTTTGGGCATGGTTTGGTTTGATGGCCAACTTGTCTGAGGTGCTGTCACTTAAAGTTCATATATACTCCAGCTGTGACTAATTCCTGGCTTTATCAATGACTAACTGCCTTTTCTTCCTCATTATTTCTTACTGCTGCTTCTAAAAGATCAGATCAAAGGCAGAGAGTAGGGGGTTTTATGGGAGCTTTCAGTTCACAGGATTCTAAGCCTCCTTTTTTCCAAAGCTCATTCTTTATTTATAAGTAAAGGACTTGCAAACCAGAAGAGAACATTTATTTATTCCCTTCCAAGAGTCAAATTACACCGCTTTCTCAACAATTTAATTCCTAAAAATAACACTTTGATCAAGGACTGTCTTGCATATTCCAGAGACATAGGAGAATAACTGGTTTTCCTTAACTCTCCCTCCCCTCCCCCAAATCTTCTCCTGATGTGGCTAAAAGGTTTAACCACAGCAAGAGTAACAGGACAAAGAGATGTCAGTTTGTTGCTTCACTATTGTGCAAAGTTACCCCAACGAATGACATTGCAGAAATGAAGTGCTGCTGCTGGACTGGGGACAAGGTTGATCTTTTCTAGAACAAATGCTCAGATGCAAGAACGACTTTTGTCTCTAAGATGGGGAAGTAGGAGAGAAGCAATCAGAAGTCTGTGAATTGTGGATCTCCACTTCTCCAGGAGTTCCTGACAAGGTCAAGAACTTTCAGCTGTGGGGAAAGTTTTCCTCACTAGACATTGCACGTGCTGTGAGCTATTCCGACACATTCAGGAGACAATGAAAAAGAGTAATACTGGTACTTGGTTCAACAAAAATTCTTTTGCTTGTTCTGAAAAGTGTGACCTTTCTCATCCATCTGCTGTGACATACTGTTTGTTCCACAGCTCCAGGGGCAGTTAGAAGTATAATGCAGAATTGGTATAATAAACTGATTTGAAGGGAAGAACAACCCGAGGCCAATGAACTTCTGATGTCCATGGACAAATCTTCTTACAAGCTTCCTTAAATTAGTGCAATAACCTTCAGAGGTAATGTTTTAGTGTTAAGAAACCAACAAACTTCAAGGCATGACAAATGTGCCCGAGCATTGGAGCTTTGAAAGAGCTTAAAAGATGCTGATAAGCTTTCAGAGGATTTGAAATCCCTGCTCTCTCATCTTTCCAAAGAGTTACTCTGAAACTTTTATATACTTTTCTTTTTCAGTTTCGAAGGCATTTTAGAGTTCAGTTCCCAATTCCAAGCAACACACATGAATGATAAAGGTTTCACAACTGCAGAAGCCTTAATTTCAACTACACAGCAGCAGCCTTCTCAAGGAATTTCTTATGACATACAAGTAATGAAACATGATTGCTTAAACTTGAAAGAGATGTCTTTTCAGGAAACAGTGGTCTCAAAATGATTCAGTAGCCAATAAATCATTGTGATTTCTTGAAAAATAAAATATCTTTGCCCTCAGATCATAGATGGAGAAACCAGGCTGGTTCCACATACAAATGTCAGGACAAGATTAGCAACATGAATTTTGATAAAATCAAGAAACTGCAGGGAATCATCCAGCGTGCTTCCTTGCCAGACAGAGCTCAGCTTATGAAGGCTGGTTAGACAGACAAGAAAAGATTTACATGTCCAGCTTGTCAGGAGCATGCTGATGGATCTCTCTGCTAAAAAGAGGTGCATTAGGCTTTGAATTTTGCATGGCATCTGCCTTGCAGGGTGGTCAAAAGATCTTTCAGGTGTAACATTTTTCTCAATACAGGACACTTTTTTAAGGTTGGATCAAGGGGCTCTGATTTTACTCTCTTTGCCACCAGTACCCCAATACTGAACAACTGAGGTGAAAGCCAAGTAGTACTCTGACATAGCTTCACCTACAGCAAACAGATACCAAACAGGAATCAAACATTCACTGAATTCAGTTGACCTATTCAGTTTAACCCCAACTCTGAATAATTTAGTGTCAGGAGGTTGGGACGTCCCTTTTTTCTATAGTAAGTAGCAACAGGACAAGGGGTGATGGGATGAAGCTGGAACACAAAAACTTCCACTTGAGTACAAGAAAAATCTATTTTCCTGTGAGGGGAGGGAGCCCTGGCCCAGGCTGCCCAGGGAGGGTGTGGAGGCTCCTTCCTTAGAGCTCTTCAACACCCACCTGGACATGTTCCTGTGTGACCTGATCTAGGTGAACCTGCTTCAACAGGAGGGTTGGACTGGATGATCTCTAAAGGTCCCTTCTAACCCCCACCTTCTGTGATTCTGTGATTAAACTAGTACAGAAATGTTCATAAGGCTCCATTCAATGCTTTTGTATATCATCCTTCTCTCGTCTCAGTGCTGTGTTTCTGATTCTGACATAATAGAAATTCTTAAGGACTTAAATGTCAGCCTGCACAGAAACTTTATTTCCCTTTAAACTGTCAAAGCATGACTTTAATACTTAAATCATCTAACTGCATATGAGAATGTAATAGATAGAAAGCCTACAGTCTAAGTAGCTACTTTAAGGCATTAGGGAGTGTGAGTTACAACTCAGACAAGGTTAGTACATAAAGGACATCTACTTGGCTCCACAGTCAGTTGAGTGCTGTTCCCAAAAACAAGCGCAGCTCTAACAGTTTAAACATGTCAATCAAAAAAGGCTCATTTTGCTATTCCTCCCACATGCATTTCCTTTCCAGGTGCTGTAACATGGTTCTGCCAGAGTCTGCCAGTCCTGTGGTTTCTTTGTTATCTGAGAAGAGGCTTTTCATTTTTTCTCATCTCCAGCATTTTTAAACAGTCAATGTACTAGCAAGCTGCTTCTCTGGCATGATGCACTGGGTAAGACTTTCAGCAGGAGCAAATGTACACAGTGCAATTGTGGTTGATAAAGAGAATTATTTCCAAAAGCATCAACTGAGCCCCATTATTTTGCATTATCTGAAAACACATACACAAATCCCTACAACTGCTTGCTTTTGGGAGGGATTTATGTACATACAGGACTCTTTATGTGAGAAACAAGAGCATCATACCAGCATTTCTGTGAATGTCTGAAATGGCAACACCACTGCTCAGTCTTCCCTCTCCCTGTCTTTTGTTTCCTTCTTGCCACATTCTACTATTCTCTGTGGCATATTTTGCTTCTTTCAACAAACAAACAAGCAAATATCATCTTCCAATCAACGTAGAGTGATGTTAAAATAATGGAATCTGGCAGTTTTGTCTGGCCCTACACTTGCAACTGAGGATTTGCTGGTTGGGAGGAACAAATCTTTCTCCAGAATGATAACTTTGTATTCCTTTAGCCCTTTGGAATTTGAAATGGACTTAAATTGTTCCAAAGCAGACATTTATTCCCATGCAAGACACCCAACAGACCTGGACAGATATTAGGCAGCACCTAAGGGAGTCCCATGACTTTCTGGAAGGAGAGCAGGATGTTTTAGATACGTAACATTACATGGGACATTTTTGCAGCACTTTAAGGACATGCAGACCTCTAAAAGCATCGTAACAAGTCTTAAGGTATGCACCTGGACGTTCAGGATAACGAAGATCTACTTAACAAATTCATCTCCTGTCCCATTATTCATACTTCCACAAAAAACCTTGGGGTGACATCCACCTATTCTTTACATCATAAAATTCCAAATAGAGCTGGGAAGAACTAAGGCTTGTTATAATCCCTGCTCATCACATTTGCATTTTCAGAGCCTAGGCAACTTCACAGCCAATTTTCTTTCATTCTAAGCAGTCTTAGACATGAGGCAGCTGTGAAAATTTAAGCCCAAGGATATTGAAGCTCCTTTCTCCTCTGTTTCCATGCCAGTGGAATTATTTACCTGGTGAAACTATGAATGTGGTGTTAGTGTCACTTATGTTAAAGCTAAACATGAAGAGAAATAACAAAATAACTGCCATGCTCCATTCATCTCCTCTTCAGAGGAGCCTGAGGGGTGACCTCATTAATCTTTACAAATCCATAAAGGCTGGGTGTCAGGAAGATGGAGTCAGGCTCTTCTCAGTAATGTCCAATGACAGGACAAGGGGCAATGGGTATAAGCCTGAACATAAGAGGTTCCAAAGAAACAGAAGGAATAATTTCTTCACTGTGAGGGTGAGGGAGCACTGGAACAGGCTGCCTAGGTGGGTTGTAGAGTCTGGGAACATTCAAAACCCACCTGGATGAGTTCCTGTGCTTCTACTCTAGGTGGTCCTGCTCTGGCAGGGGAGTTGGACTGGATGATCTATCGAGGTCCTTTCCAACCCTTAAGAATCTGTAGTGTCAAAAACTAACTTCTTATACCAGAGAGCTAAAGATCCATCTGAAAACATCTCTCCACTGTCAACTCATGACTAAGTTGTTCATTCCTGCTCAAAATGATTCAGTGAAAATCCACTGGAGGGTAAGACACTTCACAGGAAATTTGGGCCAAATTGCTATCCAGTTAACACGTTAAGTAATGTGAGCCAGCAATGTGCCCTCGTGGCCAAGAAGGCCAATGGCACCTTGGGATGCATCAAGAAGAGTGTGGGCAGCAGGTCAAGGGAGGTTCTTCTCCCTGTCTACTCTGCCCTGGTGAGGCCTCATCTGGAGTCCTGTGTCCAGCTCTGGGCTCCTCAGTTCAAGAGGGACAGGGAAGTGCTGGAGAGAGGCCAGTGCAGGGCCACCAAGATGATCAGGGGACTGGAGCATCTTTCATATGAGAAAAGGCTGCGGGACCTGGGGCTGTTTAGTCTGGAGCAGAGGAGACTGAGGGTGGATCTCAATAGTTACAAACATCTCAATGGTGGGTATCAGGAGGTTAGGACATCCCTTTTTTCTATAGTAAGTAGCAACAGGACAAGGGGTGATGGGATGAAGCTGAAACACAAACAGTTCCACTTAAATATAAGAAAAATCTCTTTTCCTGTGAGGGGAGGGAGCCCTGGCCCAGGCTGCCCAGGGAGGGTGTGGAGGATCCTTCCTTGGAGACTGGACATGTTCCTGTGTGACCTGATCTAGGTGGTTCCTGCTTCTGCAGGGGTTTTGGACTGGATGATCTCTAAAGGTCCCTTCCAACCCCACCATTCTGTGATTCTATGAAGTAATGCACACCCAGTGCTTGGGGATGATGGAGCAATAGCAATATATAGAGGCAGCCTTCCTTAGCAGACTCAAGCTGAGGATTCACCTGGAAACCCTGGACAGAGTGATTATTGCAGCAGAAAGTTCTTACAATGAACCCAAACTGTTAGATTCCTTCATCCTCCTCCACATTAACAACATTTTACAAATAACATAATGACACTTACTTGGCTCAACTGTGAGAGTCGTCCCTCTTCCAAAAATAAGCTTATCTGTCCTCACACTGCTGATACTTACTGCAATCAATCACTCTTTCCTTGTGGTATTCAAAAATGTTTTAAGAACAGGGGTTGAAAAGCCAGATATTTGTCCTAATCATCCACATGTGCAATCCCATGAGGATTTCCAGATCCACATTTTCTTCCAAAACTGGAAAGGGAAAAACAATAATGATTTCAAAGTGAGGACAGAATTTCCAGCTTCTACCTTTCGTCCACCTTTTAGAGACCCTTTGAGCTCTATTCCCAGGATAAACAGAAATATTAAAAGAATGTTGCATTTGCCTCCTTAATCATTTCAGTCACTCAGCTGCTTTTTTCCCCAAAATATGTTGCCTTTTTTCCTCCTCTAGGTTTTTGTACAGGACCCTATGCTGTTTATATCATTGTGGTGACCCAGCCACCACAGTGATAGATTTCATTGCAAAAAACTGTCACTTCCTGCTTCTTTACTACTCAGAATTTGGATTCTAGTCATGTGACTTCTTGAGTGGTTTCTGATGCAATACACCACATAAAGAAATGTGATATCAGTAAACAGTAAAGAAACATGAAAATCCAGCACTTTTAGTGCTATCTCAAAGCATTTATGACAATCTGCTTCACCTTGAACCTGGTTTCAGTTCTCAGGAGTTTATCTGAGCTCTTATCTGGGCTCTAAAAGTTGGTGTCTGAGGGTCATTTAGTGCCTTAGAAAGTCTTTATGCTGGTTTGAGACAAGGAAGCAGGCAAAATGATTGTTCATAAACACAGACTTATTGTGCACTGTTTGAGCTCAGGATCCAGAGAGGAGAAGACAATGCAGAAAAGCAGGACTGGAGCCCTGGACTTCAGGAGAGCAGAATCTGGGCTCTCCTGCTTAGAAAAATCCCATAGGTTATGGCCTGGGAAAGAAGAGGGCCCTGGAGCTGCTTGATTTTCAGAGATTAACTCCTCCAAGTTCAAGAATGTTTCATCTTGACGATGCAGCAAATGAAGAAACTTTCAAGAACATCTGTGGACCAGTTGCCCCAATCTTACCAATTTCTAACTACTTTCATTCTAAATTTCCTAACTCTTTCTGGACTCTCCAGTATTTATGGTCTCAAAACCTGTTTTCATGGGAAATGACAAACATCACATTTATGAATTGTTAAAACATTCCTTTGGATTAGCTGACAGTGGTTTGATGGAATCTGCCTTGATGTGCTAAAGCTGCTTATGCACTCAGGTATCTGATTTTTACTATCTCTTGAGTTATTTTTATAAGGGTTTTGGAAGGATTTTCCCAATTACTCCTGCACCTTTTTTTGTTTCTCAGTTTCTTTGCTCTTGTGAGCTAGATTATTTGACCACAGTGTTGGCTATTCTGTGGGCTATTATTTATTTACCTAAGCCCTTGGCTGAGCTTGAAGGGGGAAATATCTAGTTATGACTGACCAAAGCTGGCTTTTTAATTGGATCATGGAGCAGTCTCTGCATCTTCACACCCAGTTCTAAGACACAAAACGAAACAGCATTACTTCATCCTATTCACAAATCAGTGACTCCCCACTGATACAGTGGTTCCCCACTGGATTACTCCGTGTTTATTTGCATTACTGTTGTCATTACTCTTTATTGTGTTTAAGTGTTTTCTCCTCCTTATTCCCTCATTCCTCCCAGGAAAATGTTGAGATGTCTGATGTGATACTTTCAGTCTCTTGAAATGTTGGCAGAAGAAAGAGAACAAGCTCTAAATGCCTCCTGTAACAGACCTGGGTACATCCAGGTGCCTCTCTCACAGCCTTTGCCTGCTGCCAAGTCTTCCCAGAGCAGTGAGAACACACCCAGTTTGTCACTGGGCTCTCAGATGCAACTGAACAGCCTTTTCCCTTTGGGTGGCCACAGAAACACACTTGCCATCACAGCCTCCCACAAGTTGTTGCAGTACCTCTATGCCCCTTGCCAGGAAAGTCAGCTCAGAGAGGTGTAGCAAGTGCCTTGCCTTGAGGCCAGCAACAACCATCCATGATGGATTTAACCCCCCTCTTTCCAGGTCTGCTCTGGCCCTGCCTGTGTTGCAAGCACTCTGCCCTTTTCAGCCCTCTGCTGCTGCAGAAACAGGGTAGTGAAGTGACACTCTGTTTCCATGGGGCACCAGAAACCATGGTGTCTCTTTCCCCAAGATGCTGTTTGCTGATGACTCCATCAGCCTCCCACACAATCAGTTCCTTCATCTTGCTCAGAGGCCACCTGGCCAGTGTCTGTCTGCTTCAGTGAGGAGCAATAAACTGTGATCACTCCAAGGAGCAAAGACTGGAGTGATGCTGGTGTAGCATCAGACACTGGACTGGTAGGAGAACTAAATGGTTCTCTGTGAACTCAGCAGAAAAAGTTTAGCAGAGAAATAGAGCTGGCACCAGGAAGGAGGCAACACCTTCCCCTCTTCTGTGTCAGACAGGAGCTTTTTCTGATTTTCCCATTCAAAACAGTAAGTGCATCTGAAGGACAAAGCCCTTTCTTTCCCAAGCTGGGATGGTGAGGAATCCACTCTCCTGCCCCTGGAATGGCTCTGAATGAGCACAGCAGGGACAAGGACCTCTCACAGGCAAGCAGGGAACAACTACACTGCCCTCCTGAAACCTGTTTTTTTTAAGATGGGCTGCAGTGCCCCATGAGCAGTTTCCAGCCCCAGTTACACCACCAGCCCACAAGATGAGTGAGCAGCAGGTTGGTGCATCCCCATCCCACCTCTGCAGAGGCTGGTCAGATGTCCAACACTGCTGTGCCCTGCAGGGATGGCAGGAAGGGAGCCAGGGGCAGGTCAGGCTGCAGCAGCCAGCACAGCTCCACAGAGCCCTGCAGAGTACAGGGGCAAGCTCAGTTCCCAGGAAACATCAACCCTTTCACTTACCTGTGATGGGGAACATCAGCACACACACGGCAGCACACGTGGCCAGAGCCGCTCGCTCTTGCCTCTCTGCCCGCAGATCAGCTCTGCCCACATCTTCCCTGCCTCAGCTTTGGTCACTGTACTCACCCCAGGCAGTGCTACAGGCTGGGACAGAGAGGCTGGAAAGCTGCTCAGAGGGAAAAGACAGGAGTGTTAATTGGCAGCAGCTGAATATGAGCCAGCGGTATGCCCAGGTGCCCAAAAACGCCAATAGATTCCAGGCTTGGGTCAGAAATAGTGTGGCCAGCAGAACCAGTGATGGAGGTAACGCCTCTGTGAAGAACAGATTTGAGAAGGGAGGTTGTTGGTCAGTTGCAAAACTGCAGCAGCCACAGGGAGGGAGAATGTGAAAACATCTGGGCAGACCCCAAGGTCAGTGGAGAAGGAGGGGGAGGAGGGTGCTTGGGCACTGGAAGAAAGACTCCTCTGTGATATGTGGTGAGGACCATGGTGAGGCAGCTGTGCCCCTGCAGTCCATGAGGTCCTCAGGGAGCAGAGACCCACTGGCAGCCCGTGGAGGAGCCCAGGCCGCAGCGGGTGGATGCCTGCAGGAGGCTGTGGCTGTGCTGGAAGCTCATCCTGGAGCGAGCTCCTGGCAGCAGCTGGGAGCCTGTGGGGAGGTGCCCGTGCAGAGCAGGTTTGTGTCAGCGCTTGTGAGCCTGGGAGGGCCCCGGGCTGGAGCAGTGTGTCCCCGTGGGACTGTTGTGGCGGTGGGTGACCCCCGCTGGGGCAGGGTGTGAGGAGCTGCCCCCATGGCAGGCCCCAGGCTGGAGCAGTCGGTGAGGAGCTGCAGCCCGTGGGAAGGAGCCACGCTGCAGCAGTTGGTGAGGGACTGTCTCCCGTGGGAGGGACCCCACAGTGCAGCAGTGGGAAGTGTGAGGAGGCCTCTCCCTGAGCAGCAGCAGCGGCAAAGTCCATCTGCGATGAACTGAGCACAAGCCCCATGGTCTGCGCTGCTGGGGGGAAGGAAGGGGAGTCCTGGCCAGAGGAGGGGTGGGGGAAGGTGTTTTTCAGACGGTTTTATTTCTCATCTCCTTGCTCCTCTTTTGTAATAATCAAACCTTTTTCTCCCCAAGTTGAGTCTGTTTTGCCCGTGACGCTCACTGCTGAGTGACCTCTCTGTCCTTAACTCACAAGTGGTTTGTTCTATTTCTCTCTCTTTCCTGTCCCATTTAGGAGGGGGAGTGATTTAATGACTTGGTGGACACTGGTCTAAACTACCACAACTCACCTGGCAGCAAAACCTCTCTGGGCAAAAAGAGATGTGCTGTAGGGCCACCCCAAGTTTTCTCTGGAGCAGCACTGCACGCCGTTGCTGCTGGGATTCTGAAGATGGCCCCACAGCTCTCAAGCTGTCCCTTGCTCCTGTTACAGTCTCAGATCTGGGAAAAAAAAAGCACAAATTCCCTATTCTGCTCCAAAGCTTCCAAATGACACTGTATTTCCCTCATTTTCTCTACCCAGTCCTCAGGCAGCTAAGTTGTGGGCTACACTGAGTGAGCCTGAGCCATGCCCAAAACCACAGCAAGGCTATTTACAGACCCCACCAGCTGGGCCATGGCTGGGTGGGAACCAAAGCTAACAGCAAAAACTGTTTACAAAGGCCAAAAGGTTATGGAGTGTGACAGGGGTAAGGATCAGCCTGAGACATGGGGAGATGGCAATCAGAAGGGTCAGGACAGAAAGGGACAAAACCAACTGAAATGACCCTTTCAGAATCAACACTGGAAAACTGATGCTGTAACTACACAACTCTCCGGGGAGCAGCACTGAAAAAGTGTGGGAATAGTCCCCAGTTTTGAGGCCCAGAGTTGGGGCAGTGCCAGGAGGTTTCTGATGAAACTCATTTACATTTCCCGTCCCTGTGTGTGCGAACAGCACAGAAGTAGCGGGCAGAGTCCTGTGGACTCGGGGCACTTAGAGACAGAGCTGTCCTAAACCGGGAATTGTCCCGGGACACAGAGGCTCGACCATTCACTGCCGGTGCACGTTGAATCAGTGATGAACTAGGGGAGATAAAGGACACCCACTCCAGCCTGCCTCCGGGTGCCTGACGGTACCATCTCATTGCACATGTCCCGAAGTCGAAGCCGTGTCCGCGGCAGAAGAGGAGCACGGAGTCCCCGGGCGCTCGCTGCCCTCCGCCGGCCTCCACCAGCCTCAGCTGCGCCCACACGCCTGCGGACGGACGGACGGACGGAGAGCGCGGGCACCGGGCACGGCGCGCCCACGGCCCGAGGACGGGCACCCGCCGCCCCAGCGCCCCCCGCCCGGCCCGGACACAGCCGCAACAGCGGGGCAAGCCCCGCACCCGAACCCTCCCTCACCCTGCTCTTCCCTCTCTCCTTCTCACTTTCCCTCGCCCTCTCCCGGCTTCTCCTTCTCTCTCCACCCGTCCCTCTCCCTGTTCTCCCCCTCCCTGTCCCCCTCCCTCCCGCTGCCGCTGCCCCCGCCCCGGGCTCGCCGCCCTCCCCGCCCGCCGCCTCTCACCTGCCGGCCCCAAGGCCAAGCCCGAGCCCAGCAGCCACGGCCCCGGCCCGGCCGCCATCGGCGGAACAAGGGCCCGGCGGGGCCGCACACGAGCCGAGCGGAGCCGAGCTCGGGCCCGCCGCTGCCCGCCCCGTCGCCTCGGCCCCTCGCCGCCACAGCGCCCGCGCCTCTGCCCGAAGCCCGCACAGCCGCCCCGGCCCGGCCCCCTGGCGACAGGGCCCCTCCGCGCAGGAGAAGGGGCGGCGCCACAGCACCGGCGCGGGCTGGCCCCCTGCTCGGCCCCAGCGCTCCTGCGCACACGCTCAGCCCCTGCCGAACGGTGCTGGCGAGCTTCAGAGCTGCAGGAAACGAGGGGACGGTGCCGCAGATGACCCGACGGCATCAAAAGGCTGCTCCGTTCCATCGGCGCTAAGAGCCGCGGCAGAGATGTGGCGGGGGGAGACGTGCGGGAACGGACAGCATTTGCCTTCAGCACATGTGCGGCTGACAGCGCTCTGCAACGAGCGGCTGATCCAGCGCAGGGTTGTGCTGCTGATAGCCTGAGGCACCTCAGCCGGCTGCAGCAGTGGGCTGCCAGCAGCCTCACAGAGCTCAACAAGCACTTAGGACACATTGCTGCACCGGGAGCAGAACAGCCCTAAGCACCAGGACAGTCCATGCTCACCCAGCTGGAAACAGCTCTGCAGAGAAACACCTCGGGGTTGTGGTGGACACCAAAGTTTCCGTGAGCCAGCAACGTGCCCTGGCGGCAAGGGCAGCCAGCGGCATCATGGGCTTCTCCTCTCTCTACTCCTCCCTCTCCTCCCCGCCTGCGCGCCACCAACAGCCCTGCGCAAGGGACGGGCTGTCAGCCGGCAGCGGCAACTCGCGGGTGTCTCCCCGTGCCCCGCACCCCCAGCCCGCTCTCTTTGACAACTTCCATCTCTTCTATCAGTTTCTAACCATCCTTTGACCAATTCTGTCTGTCTCTTTAGGATCACCCCAATTCAAGCTAACTTGAGGCCAGGCTGATTTGTTCAGGCTATAGGGTTTATGGCACATTCCTGCCAAATCTCTTCTCTCTGGACTGAACAACTCTCAATGGCATGTCACCATCAACTCAAGCTTTGACCTTGAACAAATATTGGAGAATGTTGACACACATTACCCACATTTTTCCTGACCCTGAACACTGATTTCCTCACACACATCACACCAGAGGGGCTTCAAATACCCTGGACACTGATTCCCTCACACACATCACACCAGAGGGGCTTCAAACACCCTGGACACTGATTCCCTCACACACATCACACCAGAGGGGCTTCAAACCTTTTATGTTCACACACTGGGCACAAATCATTTCCCACAGACACACACTGGCTGTTACAGAACAGTGGGGAGAGCAGCGGGGAGGGTGCTGCAGAGGCCGGCTCTGCAGGACGCCTCAGTCTGATCCCTCACCAGTGACCTCTCCTCCTTCCTCTCCTTCCTTCCCCTGTTGCCATGTTGGGCTCCCTGGCCTCACCTTCCCTCTGTGCCCTGAGGCGAGCCCGCCTCTGATTGGCTGCGGGGCTGTCACTGCCCTGGCTGGGCCCGCCCTCCCTGAGGCAGCGTTTTCTCTGATTGGCTGAGGAGCTGTCACTCTCTCCTGGGCTGGGCCCGCCCTCCCTGAGGCGATGGTGTCTCTGATTGGCTGCGGGGCTGCCACAGCTGTGGCTGGGCCCGCCCTCCCTGAGGCACCGCCGCCTCCGATTGGCCGCGGCGCACACGTCAATCACGGCTGTGCCCGCGTCCTGGGCTGCCATTGGCTGTGCGGGGCTCTGGCTCCCCTGTGGGCAGCCGCTGCCAGGACAGCAGCTCTGCCTCTGGGCTCGGCGCTGCCCGAGCCAGGCTGTAACAAAGACGCGATGGACACGGAGGGACAGGAGAAAGCCCCCAGCCCTTCAGGAAGGTCTCAGAGCAGCCTGTCAGGCAGCAAGGGCTGGGAGGGTGGAACTTGGCTGGCTGACATGGATCCTAGGACCTCTCTACAAGGGTAGGACACCCGGGGCTGAGGGCTTCCTTCTATCCCTCAGCGTCCTGGCGTTTGCAGGGTGGGCTGAGCAGACTCGCTGTGCACCATGAGGGACACCTCACACCGCAAAAGAGGGAAGTGAGGCAGAGCTTGGCTGGCTGAAAGGGTCCCCTGGCATCTCTCTGGAGGGGAAGGAAAGCTGCGACTGCCGGCGTTCCTCTGCCGCTCAGGCTCTGCCGCTGATTTCTTGTCTCCGAGCCCCTCCTTCTGGCAGAGCAGCCGTCCTGCATGCGACTGACACCCCTCCCGCAGCCAAAGGGACGAGCAAAGTCCCTCACAGCCAGCCAGACTCCACATCTTGTCCCACAACACTCCAGCAAAAGACACCTTTCCCCTCAAAAACCCACCTGAACCCCACTTTTCCCCTCAAAACCTCACCCAAACGCCACTTTTCCCCTCAGAATCAGGAATTGTTTGGTGGTTAAAGCCCCTGAAGCTGCTGCAGTCCCAGCGCTCCCCACACCCTGCCCAGCCCAGCACTGACCCACGGCCTCAGCACCTCAGCCCCACGGCTTTGGGGTCCCTCCAGGGCTGGGCACTACCCCAGCTCCCTGGGCAGCCTGGCACAGGGGCTCACACCCCTCTCAGGGAAATGGTTCTGCCTCAGCTCCAGCCTCAACTCCCATCCAAACTGCACTTATTCCCCTCAAAACTCCACCAATAACTCCACTTTGCCCTCAAATCTCTACTAAACTCCCACTTTCTCCCTCAAAACTCCACCAAAAACCCACTTTTTCCCCTCAATTCTCCACTAAACTCCCACTTTCTCCTCAAAACTCCACCAAAACCCCCTTTTCCCCTCAATTCTCCACTAAACTCCCACTTTCTCCTCAAAACTCCTTGAAAACCCCACTTTTCCCCTCAAATCTCCACTAAACTCCCACTTTCTCCTCAAAACTTCTTAAAAACCCCGCTTTTTCCCCACAAAACCCCCAAAGCCCCACTTTTCCCCTCAAAACTCTAACAAACACTTTTTCCTCTAAATTCCAAGAAATCCTTTTTTTCCCCCACAATACTCCACCAAAATCCTACTTTTTCCCTCAAAACTCCTTCAAGATATGACTTTTTCCCTCCAAAACACCACAAAAACCCCACTTTTTCCTCAAAACTCCACTGAAACCCCTTTTTTCCTCAAAACTCCATCAAAATCCCACTTTTTTACTCTGAAAGCCCCCCAAACCCCCAGTTTTTCCCTCCAAACTCTGCCAGAATCTCAATTTGCCTTCAAAATTGCACCACAACTCCATCAAAAACCCCCTTTTCCCCTCAAATCTCTACTACCACTTTTTCCCTCAAAACCCCTTCAAAACCCAACTTTTTCCCACTAAAACACACCTTTTCTCCTCAAAGGTCCACTGAACTCCACCTTCTCCCCTCAAAACCCCCCTTTTATCCCTTAAGACCCCAAAACCTCCCCTCTTTCCCCTCAAAACCTCCGTTTTTCCCCTCAACCCCCCCTTTTCCCCTCAAAAACCCCTCTTTTAACCCTTAAGACCCCAAAACCTCCCATTTTCCCCTCAAAACCGCATTTTTTCCCATCAAACACCCATTTTCCCCTCAAAACCCCTCTTTTATCCCTTAAGACCACAAAAACTCCCCATTTTCTCCTCAAAACCCCCTTTTTGCCCTCGAAGGACCCCTTTCATCCCTTAAGATCCCCAAATCTCTCCTTTTTCTCCTCAAAACCTCCCTTTTTCCTCCTAAAACCCCCTTTTTCCTCTCAAAAACTCCTCTTTTAACCCTTAAGACCCCAAAACTTCCCCCTTTTCCCCTCTAAACCCCCCTTTTATTCCTTAAGACCCCCAAACCCCCCTTTATCCCCTCAAAATCTCCGTTTTTCCCCTCAATGCCCCCTTTTTCCCTTCAAAACCTCTCTTTTATCCCTTAAGATCCCCAAACCTCCCTTTTTTCACCTCAAAACCACTTTTTATCCCTTAAGATCCTAAAACTCCCCCTGTTTTGCCCTCAAATCTTGCCTTTTATCCCCTAAGACCGCAAACCTTCCTTTTTCCCCTCAAAACCACCTTTTATCCCTTAAGATCCCCAATCTCCCCCCCTTTCCCCTCAAAACCCCCCTTTTATCCTTTAAGACTCCACAACTCTCCCTTTTTCCCCCAAAAGTCTCCTTTTATCCCTTAAGACCACAAAATCTCCCCTTTTTCCCCTCAAAACCCTTTTTCCCCTCAAATCCTTCGTTTTTCCCCTCACCCCAGCCCTTTTTCCCTCAAACTCAACTTTTTCTCTCAAAACTCCACCAAAACTCCCCTTTTCCCCTCAAAACTCCTCTAAACTCCCACTTTTGCCTCAAAACTTCACCAAACCTCACGTTTTGGCTCAAAACTCCCCCCAAACCCCCCTTTTTCCCCTCAATACCCCACTTTTGCCCCTCAAGACCCTCAAACACCCCATTTATCTCCTCAAAACTCCCCCAAAACCTCCCTTTTCCCCCCTCAAAACCTCTCTTATCCCTTAAGACCCCAAAACCTCCCCATTTTCTCCTCAAAACCCCCTTTATCCCCTCAAAACCCCCCTTTTCGACTCAACCCCCCCTTTTATCCCTTAAGACCCCAAAACCCCCCTTTTTCCCCTCAAAACCCCTCTTTTATCCCTTTAGACCCCAAAACCTCCCATTTTCCCCTCAAAGCCTCCATTTTTCCCCTCAAACCCCCCCTTTTCCTCTCAAAACCCCTCTTTTATCGCTTAAGACCCCAAAACCCCTTTTTCCCCTCAAAACCCCCTTTTTCCCGCCTTTAGACCCAAAGCCGCCCCTTTTCCCCTCAGCGCCAGGCCCCGCCCCGCCCCTCCCCTCGGCCCGTCCATTTCTCACGGGGGGGGTGCGAAACAAACCCCCCTCATTTTATACAAAACCTTTATTCTGTAACAGTGTGTGTTGGGGTGGGGGGTCCCCCAAACCTCCCCCCGCGACCCCCCAACACTGAGAGGGGGGAGCACAGCGGGTGCCAAGGGGGGGGACACACATAGGTGCCCCCCCCCCCCCGCCATCATCCCGAGGGCCACAATGCCGCCCCCCCCCCCCCCCGCCTTAAATCTCTTGATCTACACAATGAATACGGCGAGGGGCGGCTCAGGCGCGGGGGAGGCAGCGGCGGGGCCAGGCCGGGGGGGCACAGGCAGCGGAACGAGCCCGCGGTGTTGAGGCAGCGGCCGGGCTGGCAGCGGGGGGGGCCCGAACACTCGTCCACGTCTGGGGAGGGCGGCGGCACAGAAGGGGTTAATGGGGTATTGGGGGGGGATGGGATGGGGGGTGGGGATGGGGAGGGCTCAGGGTGCTGGGGAGGGGGTTTGGGTGCTGAGGAAGGAGTTTTGGAGGGGGGCTGGGTGCTGGGGTGGGCTGGGTGCTGGGGAGGGGGTTTAGGTGCTGGGGAAGGAGTTTGGGTGCTGGGGAAGGAGTTTTGGAGGGGGTTTGGGTGCTGAGGGAGGGGGTTTGGGTGCTGAGGAGGGCCCTGGGAGCTAGGGAGGGGATTTGGGTGCTGGGGAGGGGATTTGGGTGCTCGGGAGGGGATTTGGGTGCTGGGGAGGGGGATAGGGAGGGGGTTTGGGTGCTGAGGGAGGGGGTTTGGGAGGGGGCCTGGGTGCTGAGGGAGGGGGTTTGAGTGCTGGGGAGGACTCTGGGTGCTGGGGAAGGGGACCCGAGTGCTGGGGAGGGGATCAGGGTGCTGGGGAGGGGGTTTGGGTGCTGAATGAGGGGGTTTGGGTGCTGGGTTGGGCTCAGGGTGCTGGGGAGGGGGATAGGGAGGGGCTTTGTGTGCTGGGGAAGGAGTTCGGGAGGGGGTTTGGGTGCTGGGGAGGGGGTTTGGGTGCTGGGGAAGGAGTTTTGGAGAGGGGCTGGGTGCTGGGGAGGGCTCTGGGTGCTGAGGGAGGGGGTTTGGGTGCTTGGGGAAGGGATTTGGGTGCTGGGGGAGGGCTCAGGGTGCTGGGGAGGGGGATAGGGAGGGAATTTGGGTGCGGAGGAGGAAATTTGGGAGGGGGTTGGGTGCTGGGGCGGGCTCAGTCTTGAAAGGGGGCTCCTGGTGTTGGGGGGTGGTCAGGGTGCTGGGGGAGGGGTCAGTCTGGTTGGGGGGGGTCAGACTGAAAGGGGGCTCAGGCTGATCTGAGGGAGTCAGGCTGGTTTGGGGGCTCAGGCTGGTGTGGAGGTGTCTGTTTTGGGGGGCTCAATCAGGTGTGGGGGTGTCTGTGTTTTGGGGGGCTCAGGCTGGTTTGGGGGGTTCAGGCTGGTTTGGGGGTGTCTGTGTTTTGGAGGGCTCAGGCTAGTTTTGGGGGGCTCAGGCTGGTGTGGGGGTGTCTATGTTTTGGGGGCTCAATCTGGTGTGGGGGTGTCTGTGTTTTGGGGGGCTCAGGCTGGTTTGGGGGCTCAGTGTGTTTTGAGGGGCTCAGTCTGGTTTGAGGGCTCAGTGTGTTTTGGGGGGCTCAGGCTAGTTTGGAGACTCAGGCTGGTTTGAGGGCTCAGTCTGATTTGGGGGTGTCAGTGTGTTTTGGGGGGCTCAGTCTGGTTTGGGGGCTCAGGTTGGTTTTGGGGGGCTCAGTCTGGTCTGGGGGGCTCAGTGTGTTTTGGGGGACTCAGGCTGGTGTGGGGGTGTTTGTGGTTTGGGGGGGCTCAGGCTGGTTTGGGGGGCTCAGACTGGTTTTGGGGGCCTCAGGCTGGTGTGGGGGTATCTTTGTTTTGGGGGGCTCAGGCTTGTTTGGGGGGCTCAGGCTGGTGTGGGGGTGTCTGTGTTTTGGGGGGCTCAGGCTGGTTTTGGGGGACAGTGTGTTTTGAGGGGCTCAGGCTGGTGTGGGGGTGTCTGTGTTTTGGGGGACTCAGGCTGGTTTTGGGGGATAGTGTGTTTTGGGGGGCTCAGGCTGGTGTGGCAGTGTCTGTGTTTTGGAGGGCTCAGGCTTGTTTGGGGGGCTCAGGCTGGTTTGGGGGTGTCTGTGTTTTGGAGGGCTCAGGCTGGTTTTGGGGGGCTCAGGCTGGTTTGGGGGACAGTGTGTTTTGGGGGGCTCAGAGTGGTATGGGAGTGTGTGTTTTGGGAGGCTCAGGCTGATGTGGGGGTGTCTGTGTTTTGGGGGGCTCAGGCTGGTTTTGGGGGACAGTGTGTTTTGGGGGGCTCAGGCTGGTGTGGGGGTGTCTGTGTTTTGAGGCGCTCAGGCTGGTGTGGGGGTGTCTCACCGACACAGTCGAGCTGCGCCGGGTCCAGCCGGTAGCCGGGGTCGCAGCTGCAGGTGAAGCCGTCGGGGAGCCGGACGCAGCGCCCGTGGTGGCACCCAGTGAGCACCCCACACTCCTCCCCTGGGCCTGGGGGGGTCAGGCTGGGGGTCAGCACCCCAAAATCCACCTCCCCTCCACCCCACCCACTCCCCAAACTCACCCTCCTCCTCTTCCTTCTCCTCTTCCTCCTCCACCAAGGCTCCGTGGGCTTGGTAGGACCAGGCGTGGGGGTCGGGGTGGGGTCAGGGTGGGGGTCGGGGGGTTCATAACGGAGTCCCCGAGGTCGGTGAGGGATGAAAGGTAAAGGGGGGGCCTCAAAATCATCCCCCTCGTACCGGGGGGGGGTGTAAAGAGGATCGTAAGCGCCGATGCCGCCAAGCCCCGCCCCGAAGGAGTAAGGGTCGTATTCGGAACGGGGGGGCAGAGTGGAGGGGGCGAGGTGGGACCCCCCCGAAATAGTCGGGACTGTAAGGTGGGGGTGGGGGGGGCATAAGGGGGGGGGTGCTCGAAGGGGGGCGCGGCGTAGCCCGGGGGGCGCAGAACTTTGCACAGGAACTCGAAGTCGTCTGGGGAAGGGGGAGGAGAGAGAGAGGAGAGAGGGGAGTTATGGGGGACCCCCACACACAGTAAACGGGAATGGGAGGGGGTTGGGGGGCTGGGGAGGGGGTTGGGGTGGGGGTTTGGATGCTGAGGAGGGAGTTTGGGTGCTGGAGGTGGGCTCAGGGTGCTGGGGAGGGGATTGGGGAGGGAGTTTGGGTGCTGGGGAGTGGGTTTAGGTGTTGGAGGTGGGCTCAGGGTGCTGGGGAGGGGGTTGGGAGAGATCAGGGTGCTGGGGAGGGGGTTGGGAGGGCTTGGGATGCCGGGGAAGAGGGTTATGTGTTGGGGGTTTGGGTGCTGGGGGTGGGCTCAGGGGGTCTGGGTGCTGGGAGGGGGTTGGGGGGGACAGGGTGCTGGGGAGGGGGTTTGGGTGCTGGGGGTGGGCTCTGGGTGCTGGCCCAGCACGTCCGTGTCACTGGCGTGAGATCATGGGCGCCCTGTCTCTGCACCCACATCTCTAGTTCCCCCTGCTCACTCCCCAGGCTGTGTGCGTTGGTGTACAGGCAACACAGGGGCTCCCTCCAGCAGATGGGTTTCCCTGGCCCCTGGCAGGCCACACCTTTCCCCACTCCTTGTCCCATCTACGGACGGGTGTCTCGATGCCTCTTCACAGTGAGTCACCCCCAAGGAGCAGCCCTTGCTTTTTACAGGGCCTGTTGCCAGGGGCACAGTTGGTGGTGTATTGGTTGTTGAGATTTCCCCACCCAGACCGTGTTCATTCATGACCACATTTATTAGAGCTACAAAGGTATAATTTATTGGAACACGGGAGGGAGGGTCATGAAGGGGAGAGGGTCGTGTACCAGAGAGTGGCAAAGCGGAGAGGGGAGAGGGTCGCGATGCGGAGAGAGTCTTGAAGTGGAGAGGGACGTGGAGAGTGTCATGAACATAGAGAGCCTTGTGAAGCGGGGAGTCCTGAAGCTGGAGTCCTGAAGCTGGAGTCCTGAAGCGGTGAGTCCTGAAGCTGGAGTCTTGAAGCTGGAGTCCTGAAGCGGGGAGTCCTGAATCTGGAGTCCTGAAGCGGGGAGTCCTGAAGCGGGGAGTCTTGAAGCTGGAGTCTTGAAGCTGGAGTCCTGAAGCGGTGAGTCCTGAAGCTGGAGTCCTGAAATAGGGAGTCCTGAAGCTGGAGTCCTGAAGCGGTGAGTCCTGAAGCTGGAGTCCTGAAATAGGGAGTCCTGAAGCGGGGAGTCCTGAAGCGGGGAGTCCTGAAGCGGGGAGTCTTGAAGCTGGAGTCTTGAAGCTGGAGTCCTGAAGCGGTGAGTCCTGAAGCTGGAGTCCTGAAATAGGGAGTCCTGAAGCTGGAGTCCTGAAGCGGTGAGTCCTGAAGCTGGAGTCCTGAAATAGGGAGTCCTGAAGCGGGGAGTCCTGAAATAGGGAGTCCTGAAGCTGGAGTCCTGAAGCGGGGAGTCCTGAAATAGGGAGTCCTGAATCTGGAGTCCTGAAGCGGGGAGCCTTGAAGTGGAGAGGGTCACATAGTAGAGAGAGTCGTGAAGTGTAGAGGGTCGTGGAGGGGGTCGTGAACTGGAGGGTCTTGAAGTGGAGAGGGTCGTTAAGCGTGAGTCGTGGAGACAGTCTTGAAGTGGAGAAAGTTGTAAAGCTGCAAGGCTCTTGGAGAGGGTCTTGAAGTGGTGAGTCATGAAGCGCAGAGGGTGCCCGAAGTGCAGAGTCTTGAAGTGGAAAGGGTCATGAAGCAGAGAGTCGTGACCTTGAGATGTTTGTGAACTATAGAGTGTCGAGAAGCAGAGAGTCGTGAAGCAGAGAGGGTCGTGAAACTGAAAGGATAGTGGAGAAGGTCCTGAAGTGGTGAGTGATGGAGGGTCGTGGAGAGGGTCGGAAGCATCGAGTCTTGGAAGTGGAGAGGGTCGTGTAGTGGAGAGTTGTGAAGTTGAGAAGTTTGTGAAGTGTAGAGAGTCTTGGAGAGTCGTGAAGTGCAGGTGGTGGGAAGCACAGAGTGGTGAAGTGGAGAGGGACGCGAAGCGGAGAGTGGTGGAGAGAGTGGTGGAGACAGTCATGAAGCTGAAATAGTGAAGAGGGTCGCGAAACGGAGAGTGGTGGAGAGAGTCATGTACCTTAGAGTCCCGGAGTGGAGAGTGGGGAAGTGGGGAGGGTCGTTTACCTTAGAGTCATGAAGTGGGGAGTCGGGAAGTGGGGAGGGTCGTAAAGCAGAGAGGGTCCCGAAGCGGAGGGTCCAAGGTCTTGTGCTGCAATGGATTCTGACACTAGAGCGGCACTCTGACATCAATATTTCCGGGGTGTTGCAAAGAGGAGCCTTGGCATTCGTTTGTAGTGCCGGGACCCATACTGTGGTGGATCGACCTCCATGGGCTCTTCCCGATCCTGAGGTGGATCCACCTCCATGGGCTCCTCCTCATCCTTTGGTGGATCCACTTCCATTGGCTCCACCCTGTCAGCTGCTGGAGGAAAAGCCATTGCAGCAGGAGCAAGAAGAGTTGCGGGAGGAGGAAAAAATGGTGCAGTAGGAGGAAAAGGGAGGGGAAAGGCAGCCATCGGTGCAGGGGGGCAAGTCGTTGTTGCAGGCATTGCTGGAGGAAAGGCAGGAGGTGCTGGAGGAGGAAAGGTGAACGTTGGTGGTACAGGAAAAGCCATTGGTGCAGGGGGAAAAGCTGGCGGAAAGGCAGGTGCTGCTGGAGGAGGAAAGGTGAACATTGGTGGTACAGGAAAAGGCATTGGTGCAGGGGGAAAAGCTGGCGGAAAGGCAGGTGCTGCTGGAGGAGGAAAGGCAGGTGTTGCTGCTGCTTTGTTGATCTTGAGAAGTCTCTGAAGCCACATCTTCACCCTCCTGAACTTCTTCCCTTCTTGGCCAGGCAGAGATGAGCAACTGCTGTCTTTGGTGCTAAGGATCCCCGTCCAAGTGTGTGGAGGTCACGACGCCAGGAGCTCTGCAGCTGAGAGTCAAGTGCCGTGTGTCGGTTGGTATGCTAATGGGGTTAACGGACATGGCAGGAGACAGCGTGATGTCAGCAGCACACGCTGGGGTGAATGCAAATGTCCACGCGGACGACTGTGATTGGCTCGTGTGTGTGTTGGCTTGGCAGCGTGAGCTTAGGACTAGATGATGGTCAAGGCCTTTTCCAAGCAAACTAATGCTATGATTTGATGAAAGGTAGCGTGGTGTGGGAGGAAGAGGAGGGCTGTGGAGGGGCAGAGGGCCC
Organism: Colius striatus; assembly: GCF_028858725.1. Taxonomy (NCBI): domain Eukaryota; kingdom Metazoa; phylum Chordata; class Aves; order Coliiformes; family Coliidae; genus Colius; species Colius striatus. Next base: position 486,754 of record NW_026908524.1, on the reverse strand, counting down.
CTTCCTGGGAGTGTCCCCTCTGTGTCCATTGCTAAAGGAGGGCCGTAGCAGGGATTGGGTCTGACGTGTGGTTTCTGGGTGTTAAGTAGGAGAAACACAGCACGTCACAAGGCAAGGCTGCTGCGGCTTTCAAAGCTACCCTTGAACTCGATTTGTGACGTAGGCACCTTGATCTTGTAGAGAGGGCTTGGATGGGATTGCCGAGTGGGTGGCCTCCACAGTGCTCCAAAATATGCCTTTCTTGGCTGCTGAGAAGTGCCAGTGGGCTGATGCTTCTTGTCCAAGTGGTGCTTTGCAGCCCTACTTTCCTGACTTTGGGCCAGAGCCCTTCCGAGTGGGCTTGTCAAGCCCCAGAAGTGCCTTCTAAGCTGCACTGGATCTCATGGATGTGAAGCCGTGCCGTTGGTTGCCTTCTCTCCTTTGGCACTTAGTGCAGGGAGCTTTGGCTGCTTGTCTGTCAGCATCAGGATGTTGTGAGTTCAAGGCTCCTGCCTTCCATTGGCTGCATCCTGTTGGCTCTGCAGACTGGGAGCAGGCTGGCATTTTTCAGGCAGGAGCAAGGTAGTTCTGATCCTCTGGCACTATCAGAAAGCATCAGTGTTTGTGCTGTAGCAAGACTGAAAAGAGTCCCCCGCAGAGAGTGACTGGGAAGAACAGGCAAGCTGCTGCTGCCAAGGAAGGCTACGTCTTTCTGTCCAGCAAAGGCTTTCACGTTTATTGCCAAGGCATAAGGTGCCCGTCATGCGCAAACAGTTGCAAGGTGTCTTTGGAAGGCAGCAAAACCTGTTGCTTCCTGATCTCGCTTCACGTCTCCAACGTTGCTCTGCATGAAGCATCTGAAGGGTGGAGAGGAGTGGGTTGGTATCTAAAAATCAATCCTCGTTTTGCTTTAATTCTAAAGCAAAGATATCCTTGTGTCCTCTCATCTGGAGAAAGAGGATCCTGTGTGTAGTCAGGCACATAGTTAAATACCTTTATCTGGTAAGGCCATTGTTGCTGCCTGCAAGAAGATAATGTGCCCAGAGCTGCTGGAGGTGGGATTTGAACTCCTTCTCTTGTTGCAGATGGCGGAAGCTGTGCAGACTCAAGATCAACCAATGGAGGAGGAGGTGGAGACCTTTGCCTTCCAGGCAGAGATTGCTCAGTTGATGTCTCTGATGATCAACACTTTCTGTTCCAATAAGGAAATCTTTCTGAGGGAGCTGATTTCCAACTGATCAGAGGTAAGTCCTTTAAGGTCTGCCCTCATTCATGTCAATAAAGCTGCTATAATGTTAAAAACCAGGCAATGCTAAAGCCTGCGTCTTCTTTTAAAGGCTCTGGACAAGATAAGGTACGAGAGCTTGACAGACCCAAGCAAGCGGGATTCTGGAAAAGACCTGAAAATTGACTTGGTTCCAAACAAGCACGATCGCCCACTGTGGATACAGGCATAGGGATGAGCAAAGCTGACCTGGTCAACAACCTTGGTACTATTGCCAAAGGTGGTGCTAAGGCTTTCATGGAAGCACTGCAGGCAGGAGCTGATATGTCCATGATTGGGCGGTTTGGTGTTGCTTTCTACTCGGCCTACTTGGTTGCAGAAAAAGTGCCAGTGATCACCAAGCACAATGATGATGAGCAGGACGCTTGGGAGTGGTCAGCTGGAGGATCTTTCACTGTCAGACTTGATAATGGTGAGTATGAAATGTCTCTGCTCAAGTATGCTTTCTAGAAGGTTTTTGGTACTGGGATACCTAATGTATTCATTGAAAATGAAAGGAATTGGGACTAGTCATGTGTCAGGTGAAGCCCAGGCCCAGTTGTTCTCATACCATTCCTGTTTGAGTAGCTGTTGGTACCAAAGGGAATGCTTCATAATGAACAGTAAGCTTTCAAAGCTTGTAGATATCAATATTTCTGTAGGTTCCTACAGTTTATCTACAGAAACTTGAAAGAGACCATGTGAGTAGATGAATGAGTTTCAAATCTCTTAGACTTGCCTGAAGTACCTTCTAGGTACGGTCAGCCCGAGGAAGTGTCTGTGAGGCTGTTCCTGTGCCCAGAAGTTTCCCTTCTCCCAGTAAAGATACTGCAGGACTTAGTCAAAGAAAATCTGCTTTAGTATTCATTCCAAAGTCAAAGTGTAGGCTTCTGCTGCACAAATTAAAGCCGTCAACACCGTTCTAGGTGAACCTTTGGGCCATGGAACAAAAGTCATCCTGCATCTGAAGGAAGATCAGACTGAATACCTGGAAGAGCGGCGAATCAAGGAGATTGTGAAGAAGCACTCTCAGTTCATTGGCTACCCCATCACACTCTTTGTACGTACCTTGCTTCAAGTTTTTACAAGGCTATTAATACATTTCACAAGATCTAGGTAAGTCACGTCATTTTAAGGGTTGGAAGGGACCTGGAAAGCTCATCCAGTGCAACCCCCCTGCCAGAGCAGGACCACCTAGAGTAGGTCACACAGGAACGGATCCAGATGGGTTTGGAATGTTTCCAGAGGAGAGTCCACAGCCCATCTGGGCAGCCCCTGCCAGTGCGGCCTCACCTGAACACTGAAGAGGTGTGTTTCTTTGGAAGCTCTTACGTTCCAGCTTGTACCCATTGCCCCTTGCCCTAGAGCACAGCCTGGCTCTATGCTCCTCACACGCAGCCTTTATGGCTTTGTCAACATGAATGAGGTCACTGCTCAGTCTCCTCCAAGCTCAAGAGCCCCAGCTCCCTCAGCCTTTCATCACAAGGGAGATGCTCCACTCCATCATCTCTGTGGCCCTGTGCTGAACTGTCTCCAGGAGCTCCCTGTCCTTCTGGAACTAAGGAGCCCAGAACTGTGCTGCCCGTTCCCAAAGGAAAACACAAAACAACCGAGGTCGTTTCATGCGGTGCTTTATTGAGGGCCCTAGGGACCTGAGGACTAGTGTCCAAAGTCAGAGCCCCCACTAACAGAAAATTTCACAGAGTTTATATACTTTCCACAAATGATTACTTCATCAGGTGCCCGTGATGTTTACCAGTTTTCTTAGACTTTAGGATTATGTCGTGCTCTTTCATGTAGTTACTTGAGACTATGCTTATCTGAATCCACAGCCAGAAATTTCCATAGATAACAAACAGGTAAACATTCGAGATAACGATTTCTTTGAGAAAAACAAGATTCAGATTCAGCATTCTTCACTAATGTCTTTGCTTTGTTTAAGCAAGAATGCACAAGCTCAGCATGTCCCACTAGTTCCCTAGACTGCTAGGTTACATCAACATCCCACACTGCTCACTAGGCCTGGATACAGACCTTAGCCTAACTACTTCTAACTTTCCATATACAGTAATGCTAACAACTGGACACTATTCCAGATGTCGTCTCACGAGGGCAGAGTGGAGGGGGAGCAGAAGCTCAGGATGACAGTCTCCAAATCACTGAGAAAAATGAAACACATCTTGATGTGTTGTCAGTGGTAGTTGAGTGTAATTGAAAGGAGACAGTATAAATTACATCAGCACATGGAAATACACCAGCACTTGTGCCTGGGCACGCAGAATGCAAGGAGGAAAGTACCGTTTCCCTGGTGCCATTTTCAGGCCAAAGAAGAGAAAGCGGCCTCGTTATCCCAGGAGATTTGTCCAAGCAGGTCTTTGAAGAGGCCCAAGTCAGCTGGCCGAAGCCCAGGCTTGCAAGCCAGTTTGGCATCCTGCTGCTTCTCCATAGCAGCTGGAACTGCACCATTTCATGGTCACTGCAGCCAAGGCTGCCTCCAACCTCCACATCCCCAAGCAGCCCTTCTTTCTTGGTCAGCACAAGGTGCAGCAGCACACCCCTCCTCCTTGGCTCACAACATTTGTCCAGTGCAACAGCTTAGTGTTATTGCTTGTGTTTCCAGACCAGTAAGGAATGCACAAAGAGGTCAAGAGACTTGCTGGAGGGGAGGAGGAGCGTGGATGAGACAGCTGGCAAGAGACCTCAAGTCTCCTTCCTCCTATCCCTGTAGTTTTCCCTGAAGACCGTTGTTGTGCGTATGAAATAAGACGGGGACAAAGGCTGTTTTCCTGGTAGTCTGATGTAGTCTTGAGGTCTGTGTTATAAACCCGGAGTCTGTTAGAATTCCAGCATATAATATAAGGACCCTGTAATGAAATGAGTAATACAGACAGAGAGATATTTGTAACTGTTAATAAGGTCCCTACTCAGTCTTCTCTTTTCTAGACTAAACAGCCCCAGTTCCCGCAGCCTTTCCTGGTATGAGAGATGCTCCAGTCCCCTGATCTTCTTGGTGGCCCTGTGCGGGACTGTCTCCAGAAGTTCTCTGTCCCTCTAGAGCTGAGGAGCCCAGAACTGGACACAGGATGTCATTGCTGTGAGTTTCATCTTTAGAAACATTTCCCTTCAAGGTGTTTACATTGAAATTCAAGGTGTTCTAGATGTGCCAAACCACTCGGGAAAAACCACTGGGTTTTGCCCTCTTAAGACTCAGCTGGTGGTGTTGGTAACCTCAACCATCTTTTGAGATGAGTTGAGATAGAACTGTGCGTGCTCAGGTTCTCAGCTGTGCTCGTCACCAAATGTTCACTTGAAATATTCCATCATTCACTTCCTCTTCTCACTTACCTTGGGGTCTGCGTAGACACTTGTCCCTCATGCAACTCCTTCCACTTCCCAGAAAAATAAGCTTCCTCTACTTTCTTTGTCTGACAAAGGGGTTGTGGAGGGTGCCCAATTGGCTCAGCCCCAGAGGTGGGTCTTACTTAGAGACAGGGAAATTTTTGAGCAACTTAGCATTACCATAAGGACCAATATTACAGCTCCTTCCCTGGGACCAGAACCAGCTCTACACAGAGCCAAGACGTTAGCTAATGTTGTTCCTTGTGTGTGTTTGTGTTTGTTTGTCTTGTTATTCAACCAGTTGCAAAACCGTGTTTTCAAATAGAATCCTAGAATCATAGAATGGTAGGGGTTGGATTGTTGACGGATCCGCAATCCATGAAAAACTTCCCTACACAGGAATGCAGAGAAGCAGGCACTTCTTTATTATGCAGCGCTGGGAAGACACGAGGGATAGCTCCTCCATAGGTGCTTCCTTGTTAGTTACCATTTTCAGGGTTTTTACAGAGCTGAAAGAAAAGGATCACATTTGCCAACACAAGCATGCATAAAATGTCCATCTGTCAGTTTAGCCCTTCACCTTGATTGGTTCCCAACAAACACAAAATTTCCAAAACCACAGTGATTGGTCAAAGAAAGATATCAGTCCCTTTGTTTTAGTAACAACTAAGGTAACAGCCAAGGTAACCTAAGGAATACATTGACCAGGGTCTTGTAGTTAAGGTAACAGCCAAAGTAACCTAAGGAATACGTTGACCAGGGTCTTGTAGTTAAGGTAACAGCCAAGGTAACCTAAGGAATACATTGACCAGGGTCTTGTAGTTAAGGTAACAGCCAAGGTAACCTAAGGAATACGTTGACCAGGGTCTTGTGGCTAAGGTAACACGTCCCCATCAGGTGTGGTATGTAACTCTTGCAGTTTGATCCTTATGTGATTCAAAGGAATACTTACTTAATCCATAGGTGTGTGAGTTATTTGAAGTGCTGAGCTAACTGATTGGTCTCTTACTAACTAGGTGCTTAACAAGTACTTCTGGTGGTGATAAGTGGTTCACTAAAATAATTGTGTGTGTGCAACAAGAAGGGACCTTTAGAGATGATCTAGTCCAACCTCCCATGGCAAAGCAGGTCCACCTAGATCAGGTCACACAGGAACATGTCCAGGTGTGTTGGGAAGCCCCCCAGAGAAGGCTACTCCCCACCCTCCCTGGGCAGCCTGTGCCCATGCTCCGTCACCCTGACAGTGAACTAGTTTTTCCTTAGGGTTAAATCATAGAATGATAGAATGGTAGGGGTTGGAAGGGAGCTTTCCCCTTCTCCTTGGCTCCTTGACCACTTGTGAGAGTTGGTTGTCACGAGCACTGTGCAGGAAGCTCCTGGCCTGTGTGTGCTTGGCTGAGTGGCTTTGCCAGCAAATATCAGGGGTGTTGAGGTCCCCGTGAGGACCGGGGATGATGATTGTGAGGCAGCTCTGAGCCGTTTCTTCGAAGGCCCGATGCATTTCTTCTTCCTGCTCAGGTGGCCTAGAGTAAAGTGCCATAGTAGGATCACCCACACTAGCCTGCCCCTTTGTTTTCACCCAGAAGCACTCACCCCAGCCCTCATCCCCACCCAGGCAGAGCTCAATGTGCTCTAACTGCTCTCTCACCTAGAGAACAACTCCAGCCCCTCGGCCCAGTTGCCTGTGTTTCCTAAACAGCACGTAGCCATGGCTGGCTGTGCTCCAGCCCCGTGAGCTGGCCCAGCACGTCTGTGTCACTGGCGTGAGATCATGGGCGCCCTATCTCTGCACCCACATCTCTAGTTCCCCCTGCTCACTCCCCAGGCTGTGTGCGTTGGTGTACAGGCAACACAGGGGCTCCCTCCAGCAGATGAGTTTCCCTGGCCCCTGGCAGGCCACACCTTTCCCCACTCCTTGTCCCATCTACGGACGGGTGTCTCGATGCCTCTTCACAGTGAGTCACCCCCAAGGAGCAGCCCTTGCTTTTTACAGGGCCTGTTGCCAGGGGCACAGTTGGTGGTGTATTGGTTGTTGAGATTTCCCCACCCAGACCGTGTTCATTCATGACCACATTTATTAGAGCTACAAAGGTATAATTTATTGGAACACGGGAGGGAGGGTCACGAAGGGGAGAGGGTCGTGTACCAGAGAGTGGCAAAGCGGAGAGGGGAGAGGGTCACGATGTGGAGAGAGTCTTGAAGTGGAGAGGGACGTGGAGAGTGTCATGAACATAGAGAGCCTTGTGAAGCGGGGAGTCCTGAAGCTGGAGTCCTGAAGCTGGAGTTCTGAAATAGGGAGTCCTGAAGCTGGAGTCCTGAAGCTGGAGTCCTGAAGCGGGGAGTCCTGAAGCGGGGAGTCCTGAAGCGGGGAGTCCTGAATCTGGAGTCCTGAATCTGGAGTCCTGAAGCGGTGAGTCCTGAAGCTGGAGTCCTGAAGCGGGGAGTCTTGAAGTGGAGAGGGTCACATAGTAGAGAGAGTCGTGAAGTGTAGAGGGTCGTGGAGGGGGTCGTGAACTGGAGGGTCTTGAAGTGGAGAGGGTCGTTAAGCGTGAGTCGTGGAGACAGTCTTGAAGTGGAGAAAGTTGTAAAGCTGCAAGGCTCTTGGAGAGGGTCTTGAAGTGGTGAGTCATGAAGCGCAGAGTTGTGGAGGGTGCCCGAAGTGCAGAGTCTTGAAGTGGAAAGGGTCATGAAGCAGAGAGTCGTGACCTTGAGATGTTTGTGAACTATAGAGTGTCGAGAAGCAGAGAGTCGTGAAGTAGAGAGGGTCGTGAAACTGAAAGGATCGTGGAGAAGGTCCTGAAGTGGTGAGTGGTGGAGGGTCGTGGAGAGGGTCGGAAGCATCGAGTCTTGGAAGTGGAGAGGGTCGTGAAGTGGAGAGTTGTGAAGTTGAGAAGTTTGTGAAGTGTAGAGAGTCTTGGAGAGTCGTGAAGTGCAGGTGGTGGGAAGCACAGAGTGGTGAAATGGAGAGGGACGTGAAGCGGAGAGTGGTGGAGAGAGTGGTGGAGACAGTCATGAAGCTGAAATAGTGAAGAGGGTCGCGAAACGGAGAGTGGTGGAGAGAGTCATGTACCTTAGAGTCCCGGAGAGGGGAGTGGGGAAGTGGGGAGGGTCGTTTACCTTAGAGTCATGAAGTGGGGAGTCGGGAAGTGGGGAGGGTCGTAAAGCAGAGAGGGTCCCGAAGCGGAGGGTCCAAGGTCTTGTGCTGCAATGGATTCTGACACTAGAGTGGCACTCTGACATCAATATTTCCGGGGTGTTGCAAAGAGGAGCCTTGGCATTCGTTTGTAGTGCCGGGACCCATACTGTGGTGGATCGACCTCCATGGGCTCTTCCCGATCCTGAGGTGGATCCACCTCCATGGGCTCCTCCTCATCCTTTGGTGGATCCACTTCCATTGGCTCCACCCTGTCAGCTGCTGGAGGAAAAGCCATTGCAGCAGGAGCAAGAAGAGTTGCGGGAGGAGGAAAAAATGGTGCGGGAGGAGGAAAAAATGGTGCAGTAGGAGGAAAAGGGAGGGGAAAGGCAGCCATCGGTGCAGGGGGGCAAGTCGTTGTTGCAGGCATTGCTGGAGGAAAGGCAGGAGGTACTGGAGGAGGAAAGGTGAACGTTGGTGGTACAGGAAAAGCCATTGGTGCAGGGGGAAAAGCTGGCGGAAAGGCAGGTGCTGCTGGAGGAGGAAAGGCAGGTGTTGCTGCTGCTTTGTTGATCTTGAGAAGTCTCTGAAGCCACATCTTCACCCTCCTGAACTTCTTCCCTTCTTGGCCAGGCAGAGATGAGCAACTGCTGTCTTTGGTGCTAAGGATCCCCGTCCAAGTGTGTGGAGGTCACGACGCCAGGAGCTCTGCAGCTGAGAGTCAAGTGCCGTGTGTCGGTTGGTATGCTAATGGGGTTAACGGACATGGCAGGAGACAGCGTGATGTCAGCAGCACACGCTGGGGTGAATGCAAATGTCCACGCGGACGACTGTGATTGGCTCGTGTGTGTGTTGGCTTGGCAGCGTGAGCTTAGGACTAGATGATGGTCAAGGCCTTTTCCAAGCAAACTAATGCTATGATTTGATGAAAGGTAGCGTGGTGTGGGAGGAAGAGGAGGGCTGTGGAGGGGCAGAGGGCCCCTTCCTGGGAGTGTCCCCTCTGTGTCCATTGCTAAAGGAGGGCCGTAGCAGGGATTGGGTCTGACGTGTGGTTTCTGGGTGTTAAGTAGGAGAAACACAGCACGTCACAAGGCAAGGCTGCTGCGGCTTTCAAAGCTACCCTTGAACTCGATTTGTGACGTAGGCACCTTGATCTTGTAGAGAGGGCTTGGATGGGATTGCCGAGTGGGTGGCCTCCACAGTGCTCCAAAATATGCCTTTCTTGGCTGCTGAGAAGTGCCAGTGGGCTGATGCTTCTTGTCCAAGTGGTGCTTTGCAGCCCTACTTTCCTGACTTTGGGCCAGAGCCCTTCCGAGTGGGCTTGTCAAGCCCCAGAAGTGCCTTCTAAGCTGCACTGGATCTCATGGATGTGAAGCCGTGCCGTTGGTTGCCTTCTCTCCTTTGGCACTTAGTGCAGGGAGCTTTGGCTGCTTGTCTGTCAGCATCAGGATGTTGTGAGTTCAAGGCTCCTGCCTTCCATTGGCTGCATCCTGTTGGCTCTGCAGACTGGGAGCAGGCTGGCATTTTTCAGGCAGGAGCAAGGTAGTTCTGATCCTCTGGCACTATCAGAAAGCATCAGTGTTTGTGCTGTAGCAAGACTGAAAAGAGTCCCCCGCAGAGAGTGACTGGGAAGAACAGGCAAGCTGCTGCTGCCAAGGAAGGCTACGTCTTTCTGTCCAGCAAAGGCTTTCACGTTTATTGCCAAGGCATAAGGTGCCCGTCATGCGCAAACAGTTGCAAGGTGTCTTTGGAAGGCAGCAAAACCTGTTGCTTCCTGATCTCGCTTCACATCTCCAACGTTGCTCTGCATGAAGCATCTGAAGGGTGGAGAGGAGTGGGTTGGTATCTAAAAATCAATCCTCGTTTTGCTTTAATTCTAAAGCAAAGATATCCTTGTGTCCTCTCATCTGGAGAAAGAGGATCCTGTGTGTAGTCAAGCACATAGTTAAATACCTTTATCTGGTAAGGCCATTGTTGCTGCCTGCAAGAAGATAATGTGCCCAGAGCTGCTGGAGGTGGGATTTGAACTCCTTCTCTTGTTGCAGATGTCGGAAGCTGTGCAGACTCAAGATCAGCCAATGGAGGAGGAGGTGGAGACCTTTGCCTTCCAGGCAGAGATTGCTCAGTTGATGTCTCTGATGATCAACACTTTCTGTTCCAATAAGGAAATCTTTCTGAGGGAGCTGATTTCCAACTGATCAGAGGTAAGTCCTTTAAGGTCTGCCCTCATTCATGTCAATAAAGCTGCTATAATGTTAAAAACCAGGCAATGCTAAAGCCTGCGTCTTCTTTTAAAGGCTCTGGACAAGATAAGGTACGAGAGCTTGACAGACCCAAGCAAGCGGGATTCTGGAAAAGACCTGAAAATTGACTTGGTTCCAAACAAGCACGATCGCCCACTGTGGATACAGGCATAGGGATGACCAAAGCTGACCTGGTCAACAACCTTGGTACTATTGCCAAATGTGGTACTAAGGCTTTCATGGAAGCACTGCAGGCAGGAGCTGATATGTCCATGATTGGGCGGTTGGGTGTTGCTTTCTACTCGGCCTACTTGGTTGCAGAAAAAGTGCCAGTGATCACCAAGCACAATGATGATGAGCAGGACGCTTGGAAGTGGTCAGCTGGAGGATCTTTCACTGTCAGACTTGATAATGGTGAGTATGAAATGTCTCTGCTCAAGTATGCTTTCTAGAAGGTTTTTGGTACTGGGATACCTAATGTATTCATTGAAAATGAAAGGAATTGGGACTAGTCATGTGTCAGGTGAAGCCCAGGCCCAGTTGTTCTCATACCATTCCTGTTTGAGTAGCTGTTGGTACCAAAGGGAATGCTTCATAATGAACAGTAAGCTTTCAAAGCTTGTAGATATCAATATTTCTGTAGGTTCCTACAGTTTATCTACAGAAACTTGAAAGAGACCATGTGAGTAGATGAATGAGTTTCAAATCTCTTAGACTTGCCTGAAGTACCTTCTAGGTACGGTCAGCCCGAGGAAGTGTCTGTGAGGCTGTTCCTGTGCCCAGAAGTTTCCCTTCTCCCAGTAAAGATACTGCAGGACTTAGTCAAAGAAAATCTGCTTTAGTATTCATTCCAAAGTCAAAGTGTAGGCTTCTGCTGCACAAATTAAAGCCGTCAACACTGTTCTAGGTGAACCTTTGGGCCCTGGAACAAAAGTCATCCTGCATCTGAAGGAAGATCAGACTGAATACCTGGAAGAGCGGCGAATCAAGGAGATTGTGAAGAAGCACTCTCAGTTCATTGGCTACCCCATCACACTCTTTGTACGTACCTTGCTTCAAGTTTTTACAAGGCTATTAATACATTTCACAAGATCTAGGTAAGTCACGTCATTTTAAGGGTTGGAAGGGACCTGGAAAGCTCATCCAGTGCAACCCCCCTGCCAGAGCAGGACCACCTAGAGTAGGTCACACAGGAACTGATCCAGATGGGTTTGGAATGTTTCCAGAGGAGAGTCCACAGCCCATCTGGGCAGCCCCTGCCAGTGCGGCCTCACCTGAACACTGAAGAGGTGTGTTTCTTTGGAAGCTCTTACGTTCCAGCTTGTACCCATTGCCCCTTGTCCTAGAGCACAGCCTGGCTCTATCCTCCTCACACGCAGCCTTTATGGCTTTGTCAACATGAATGAGGTCACTGCTCAGTCTCCTCCAAGCTCAAGAGCCCCAGCTCCCTCAGCCTTTCATCACAAGGGAGATGCTCCACTCCATCATCTCTGTGGCCCTGTGCTGAACTGTCTCCAGGAGCTCCCTGTCCTTCTGGAACTAAGGAGCCCAGAACTGTGCTGCCCGTTCCCAAAGGAAAACACAAAACAACCGAGGTCGTTTCATGCGGTGCTTTATTGAGGGCCCTAGGGACCTGAGGACTAGTGTCCAAAGTCAGAGCCCCCACTAACAGAAAATTTCACAGAGTTTATATACTTTCCACAAATGATTACTTCATCAGGTGCCCGTGATGTTTACCAGTTTTCTTAGACTTTAGGATTATGTCTTGCTCTTTCATGTAGTTACTTGAGACTATGCTTATCTGAATCCACAGCCAGAAATTTCCATAGATAACAAACAAGTAAACATTCGAGATAACGATTTCTTTGAGAAAAACAAGGTTCAGGTTCAGCATTCTTCACTAATGTCTTTGCTTTGTTTAAGCAAGAATGCACAAGCTCAGCATGCCCCACTAGTTCCCTAGACTGCTAGGTTACATCAACATCCCACACTGCTCACTAGGCCTTGATACAGACCTTAGCCTAACTACTTCTAACTTTCCATATACAGTAATGCTAACAAGTCCCCCCTTTTGAGCATTCTTCTATCTTGCAAGGATGCTCAACATCATCTGTTTCTATTGTCCGTGTCTCAAGTAGTGGTTTCCTTATATGATGGAGGAGGAGACCCATTTCCAGTTCCATTTCTGGTCATCGCATTCGTTAATCTGCAGGTGTTGAGCTTTTCTCTGGTAATGGTTCCTAAAATACACTTGTAAACTAGATAAATTATCATCAATAGTATAACAAACATAATTACATATTGGATGACTGAGGAAATCCACCCAGAGACCTGGAGCCCCAATGAATCAAATATTGCTCCTATCCAATTATGTTGAGCTTCTTCTTCAATTTCTTTGGCTTCAATTTCAACCTTCTCCAATTGTAAAATATCTTTTTCTACTTCGATTGTCATGTTTGGGATTTGGATACAGCAGTGATCAATTCTTTTGCTCAGGTAACCACAGACCCCATGTTCCCGCAGCAGCAACATGTCTAAGGCCATTCTATTCTGCAAAGTCATTCTGCTAGTTGCCTGTAGCTGCAAATTCATATCCTTAAACCCTTTCTTGGTGGCTGCTGCTAATCTTTTAGTTTGGCCCAGTAGCTTATACAACATTTCCCTATTACGGTAGGATGCAACCTGTGCAAACAAAGACTCTAAAGCCCAGCCAAAGTTTACTCCATCACTTGGTTCATGCCACTCATCTTCTACCTTGATATCATCACCTATTTCCCTTTTCTTCCGAGCTATCCTTGTTTCTAATTTAGATTGTCTCCAAAATGGGCATCATGTGGGAACTCCCAAGGTTATTTGAGTTACTGGACCATCAAATGGTAAATGGGTGGTCCATTGCCCATGACCCATAACCCAAACTAAGTTTCCTGGACTTCTGATTGTGGTGGATTTACAATTAATGACCCTTTTTCCATACATCCCTTTCTCATGTACATCTCCCTTTATTTTGTCTTTAATCGTATGATTGTATCCCCGACATTCACACCCCCATTTCAGCAGAACTCTAACAGGGACTAAACCTATCTGACTCTCTGGGGAGTCATAAATAAAAACTTTCGTACAGTTCCATATTTCTTTCTGATCTCTGGATGGTCTCACGGAGGTGTATGTAGCCATCACACTATCGTGAGTCTGATCTTTCTCCCCTGTCCATTGTATACACCATTGTACTGGACCTAGGTAACTATATGATTCCAACAAACCAGGTCCCCATACTGTGTCCCATTCATCTTCCAAGTTTGTTGTTGTGTAACATTCTGGAAGATCTCTTCATTCCTGATCTTTTCAACTTTTATACTTGTGCTACTAAACCAATATCCAATTATTGGAATAGTACCATCTACTGTACAGCGACCTTTAATATTGCCACCTCTCCCATAAGGACCTGTTCTAACCCATCTATAATACCCCGGCAATGATCTACACTCCTTTTCCGTTAAATCCCCCTTTATTAAACACCCATTTGTCCACTCTTCATACTTTATTGATACTTGCCTGCAGTTCCAAGTAAAATTAACAGAGGTTTCTGGCATGGTTGTTAATGGAATAATTCCCCAGGGTATAGGTTCACCTGCAGCCTGAGGTAGTGGCAAACATGCTGTAATCTTAGATACATTCTGAATCATTCCAAAATCTCTAATCAACCCGACCACTAAGTTTTCCCGTCCTTCATCTCGATGGAAGTTTATTGTCCCATTTCCTAGATCCCGTATTCTCCTTCGGCTATATTTGCCTCTAATTAATGATACTAACATCCTAGAGTGGGCCTACCACGCATCTTTGGCTATCCAACACCAATACATCCCTTCATCATCTGACTGTACATCATTTATTATTAATACTATGGTGCCGCCTAACCTCTTCTCTATCCGATATTTCCTTCCAGGCTGTATACTGCTATCTCCAAACCACCACCCAAAATCTGAAAAACTCATTCTGGGATTCACTTTACATGTTAAAATAACTATTTTCCCTTCATTGGCCTGATACACCCCTTGTGTGGCCCTAATTCCTTGATTCAAATGAGGTCGGCCCTGCACATTTCTTTTTCCATAATTAGAGCAGGGTCCACATACAACTACACATAGATATTGTCCATCCACCTTACCCAACAGAGGTTGAGTATAATTCAGCCATCCTATCCCTCTGTTCCCCACATTCCACCAAGTGATTCCTTCCTCGATCCTGTCCCACAATCCTTGATGTCCCATTTTCCACCATTTAACTTGAACCGGGGCTTCACATTCTCTTTGTGAAGTAAAAGCACAGTTTATCCTCAAGGGTGGGCCATCCCACATATCCACTAAAGCTATTTTTGGTATTACTTCTACTCCCTCCTGAATCGGGGACCAAGGTACTACTCTCAAATCTATTCGCTTATAATCAAAATTTTCCCGAATTAACACCAAACACATGTATACTCCTGCTTCTCCTAACGTTAAATTAGTCAATTGCAAGGTAACACTTCCTTTTTGGGTATCCTTATTCCAAACAGTAACAATACTTGCAGTCAATCTGGTTTGTCCTTGTTTCCAAATCGCAATTATTTCCTCAGCTCCAGCTCCTTGGTCATCAGCAATGTCACAGGTTAAATTGTCACAGGTTAAATTGACATCCATCCCTTCCATGACAGTAACCACAGGTTCTGTAACAGTGACAAATACAAATCCATTGACCGATACCATTTTCAATAATATCAACAGTACAACAGTTAAGAATGCGGTTTGGCTCGAAATATCATTCGAGTGGGGGATACCACTTGGGTTTCCCATTCGGTTGGAACCTTCTTGACTCGAGTGTAGTGGATCCAAGCGTCGATTCCCGCTACCTTTATGGCTGTGAAAGTTGTCAAGATCACTTGATGGGGACCGTCCCATGTCTCTCTCAGTGGGTCTGTGAACCAATTCTTCACATAGACCTGATCTCCCGGTTGAATATCATGCACTGGATTTTCCAGCGGGAGCGGCCAATTCCATTGAAGGGCACCCCGTAAGGCGTTGAGAACTCTATTGAGCGACATAACATAGTTAAAAATCACCTGGTCTCCCAATGCATGCGGGTCTCCTTTTAACACGGTGGCATGATAAGGCTTGCCGTACAGTATCTCGTACGGACTTACTCCTATCCTTTCCCTAGGTTTTATCCTAATCCTAAGTAACGCTAACGGCAAAGCTTGGGGCCACTGAAGTTTGGCCTCCTGACATATCCTTTTGATCTGATTTTTCAATGTTTGGTTCATCCTTTCTACTTGACCACTAGACTGGGGTCTCCATGGAGTGTGTAAATTCCAGGTAATGTCTAACGTCCTAGCCACCTCCTGAACTATCCCTGCCACAAAATGTGGGCCTCTATCTGATGATAATCCCAGTGGTACTCCAAATCTAGGTATTATTTCTTTCAACAAAGTTTTCACCACTTCCTTTGCTTGGTTTGTTCTACAAGGGAAGGCTTCTGGCCACCCTGAAAAGGTGCACACATACACCAACAGGTATTTAAGTCCCTGAGCCCTTGGAAGTTCTGAAAAGTCGACTTGCCAATAATCTCCAGGCTCTGGTCCTATTTGTAATTTTCCCAACTGCACCTGTTTCCTTACAATAGGATTATTCTTTAAACAAACTGGGCACATGGCATTCACCCTTTTCGCCAGCGTTAACATTTGGTTGGAAATTATTTCCTTTTTCAAAAATTTTACCAACACCTCTGCTCCCCAATGGCATTTATTGTGTCCAGTCTCTAATATGGACTTCATAACATTTTTGGGCACCACCACTTGTCCCATTGTCGTTACATACCATCCAACTGCATTCTTCTGGGCCTTTAGATATGTTGCCAATTTCTCATCATCGGCAGAATAGCTCGGTTTCCGAATCATATAACAAGAAACAGGGCTCACCTTGGTTGGTATTAAAGCCATCTGAGTCCAAACCTGTCGAGCAGCTTCTTTAGCAGTGATGTCTGCTAGTTCATTCCCTCGATATATCTTTCCTTCTTCTTTACAATGTCCCCTGATGTGCATTACTGCTGCCTTTTCTGGTTTATGTACCGCATCCAACAGGGCGAGAACTTCCAATCTATGTTTTATCATAGTCCCTTGTGAGTTTAACAGTCCCTGTTCTTTCCATAAGGCACCGTGAACATGTACAACTCCAAAGGCATATTTCGAGTCAGTCCATACATTTACCTTTTTTCCAGTACTCAAAATTAATGCCCCGGTAAGTCCAATTATCTCTGCCTTTTGAGCAGATGTCCCAGGGGCTAAAGCCTTTGCTTCAATCACTTGTGCAGCTGTGACCACCGCATATCCCGCATACCTGGTTCCATTTTCCACAAAGCTGGATGCATCGGTAAAGAGATCCCAATCTGAATCTTCTAACGGTGTGTCCTTTAGGTCTGCTCGGCTCGCATACACCTGTTCAGTTGTTTCTACACAATCATGAACCAGCTCCCCTTCTTCCTGTTTGCTGTGAAGAAATTCTGCTGGGTTGATATGGTTAGTTATCTTAAGTTCCACATCATCTTGTTCTCTTAACATAGCTTGATATTGTAACATTCTGCTGGATGATAACCAGTGACCCCCCTTTTGTTCCAGGACAGCCAAGACCATATGGGGCACAAAGACCTCCATTTTCCTTCCCAAAGTCAGTTTTCGGGCTTCCTGTATGAGGATCACTGTGGCCGTAACTGCCCTCAAGCATGACGGCCAACCAGCACTAACATTGTCCAGTTGTTTTGAAAAATATCCCACTGGGCGTTTCCATGACGCTATTTTCTGGGTCAACACTCCCAGAGCCAGATTCTGCCTTTCATTTACATAAAGCTGAAAATCCTTATTTAAGTCCGGCAACCTTAAGGCAGGTGCTTCGTCTTATGAGCAGGCACCCATACCAGAAAATAAAGCCCCTATGGGCTTACCTTATAGCAGTCGTCCGCCAGGTGCGGCGGTCGGGCACGAACCGATGACTCCCCGAGAATCTCTCGGTGCCGGCGTGGAGTAAATCAGCACGCGAAGCGCCCCAGCTGCCTTCGGAGTCCTGCCGCGTCGCCAGAAAACTGCTGCCCGTTCCCGAAGGAAAACACAAAACAACCGAGGTCGTTTCATGCGGTGCTTTATTGAGGGCCCTAGGGACCTGAGGACTAGTGTCCAAAGTCAGAGCCCCCACTAACAGAAAATTTCACAGAGTTTATATACTTTCCACAAATGATTACTTCATCAGGTGCCCGTGATGTTTACCAGTTTTCTTAGACTTTAGGATTATGTCGTGCTCTTTCATGTAGTTACTTGAGACAACGCTTATCTGAATCCACAGCCAGAAATTTCCATAGATAACAAACAGGTAAACATTCAAGATAACGATTTCTTTGAGAAAAACAAGATTCAGGTTCAGCATTCTTCACTAATCTCTTTGCTTTGTTTAAGCAAGAATGCACAAGCTCAGCATGCCCCACTAGTTCCCTAGACTGCTAGGTTACATCAACATCCCACACTGCTCACTAGGCCTTGATACAGACCTTAGCCTAACTACTTCTAACTTTCCATATACAGTAATGCTAACAGGCTCAGTCTTGAAAGGGGGCTCCTGGTGTTGGGGGGTGGTCAGGGTGCTGGGGGAGGGGTCAGTCTGGTTGGGGGGGGTCAGACTGAAAGGGGGCTCAGGCTGATTTGAGGGAGTCAGGCTGGTTTGGGGGCTCAGGCTGGTGTGGGGGTGTCTGTTTTGGGGGGCTCAATCAGGTGTGGGGGTGTCTGTGTTTTGGGGGGCTCAGGCTGGTTTGGGGGGCTCAGGCTGGTTTGGGGGTGTCTGTTTTGGAGGGCTCAGGCTAGTTTTGGGGGGCTCAGGCTGGTGTGGGGGGCTCAGGCAAGTTTGGGGGCTCTGTGTTTTGGGGGGCTCAGGCTGGTTTGGGGGTGTCTGTGTTTTGGGGGGCTCAGTCTGGTTTGGGGGGCTCAGGCTGGTGTGGGGGTGTCTGTGTTTTGGGGGGCTCAGCCTGGTTTTGGGGGACAGTGTGTTTTGGGGGGCTCAGTCTGGTCTGGGTGTGTCTGTGTTTTGGGGGGCTCAGGCTGGTGTGAGGGTGTCTGTGTTTTGGGGGGCTCAGGCTGGTGTGGGGGTGTCTCACCGACACAGTCGAGCTGCGCCGGCTCCAGCCGGTAGCCGGGGTCGCAGCTGCAGGTGAAGCCGTCGGGGAGCCGGACGCAGCGCCCGTGGCGGCACCCATTGAGCACCCCACACTCCTCCCCTGGGGCTGGGGGGGTCAGGCTGGGGGTCAGCACCCCAAAATCCACCTTCCCTCCACCCTACCCCCTCCCCAAACTCACCCTCCTCCTCTTCCTTCTCCTCTTCCTCCTCCACCAAGGCTCCGTGGGCTTGGTAGGACCAGGCGTGGGGGTCGGGGTGGGGGTCAGGGTGGGGGTCGGGGGGTTCATAACGGGGTCCCCGAGGTCGGTGAGGGATGAAAGGTAAAGGGGGGGCCTCAAAATCATCCCCCTCGTACCGGGGGGGGGGCGTAAAGAGGATCGTGAGCGCCGATGCCGCCAAGCCCCGCCCCGAAGGAGTAAGGGTCGTATTCGGAACGGGGGGGCAGAGTGGGGGGGGCGAGGTGAGGCCCCCCGAAATAGTCGGGGCTGTAAGGGGGGGGTAGGGGGGGTGTAAGGGGGGGGGGTGTTCGAAGGGGGGGGCGGCGTAGCCCGGGGGGCGCAGAACGTTGCACAGGAACTCGAAGTCGTCTGGGGAGGGGGGAGGAGAGAGAGAGGAGAGAGGGGGGTTATGGGGGACCCCCACACACAGTAAATGGGAATGGGAGGGGGTTGGGGAGCTGGGGAGGGGGTTGGGGTGGGGGTTTGGGTGCTGGGGAGAGGGTTGGGGAGAGGGGCTGAGTGCTGGGGAGGGGGTTGTGGGGGGGTCAGGGTGCTGGGGAGGGGCTAGAGGAGGGAGTTTCGGTGCTGGGGAGGGGTTTGGAAGACGTTTCGGTGCTGGGGAGGGGGTTGTGGGGGGTCAGGGTGCTGGATAGGAATGCTGGGGGTGGGCTCAGTGTGCTGGGGAGGGGGTTGGGGTGGGGGTTTGGGTGCTGGGGAGGGGGTTGTGGGGTGGGGTTGGGTGCTGGGGAGGGAGTTTGGGTGCTGGAGGTGGGCTCTGGGTGCTGGGGAGGGGGTCTGGGCACTGGGGTGGGCTCTGGGTGCTGGGAGGGGAGTCAGGGTGCTGAGGGGGAGGGGGATTGGTGCTGGGGGGATAAAAACGCCTCCCAAAGGGGTCGTGAGATGGGGGGGGTGGGGGGCTACGCGCGACTTTCTTAGTGAGGCACTTGGGGTCCCATCATGGGGGTGCATGGAGGGGTCAGCTGGATCCCTCCCATCGCCACGGGGTGAGTGGGGGATGTTGAGGGGTCCCTGTGTTAGCGGGGGGTGCCCCGAGGCTCCCACCTGAGCGGCGCTCAGGGCACAGGGCGCAGTCCACGCCCCAGGCGTGTCCGTACAGGCAGCAGCACTCGCTGTACGGCACCTGCCCGTCCCGCCGCGCCCCCCGCACACCAGGTCCGGCCGCAGCTCCTGCCAGCACACGGCCCGCGCCGCCGCTGCGCGGGGGGCTGCCGTCACGCGCCGCGACCACCCCCCGCACAGCGCCACACACCCCCAGATCCGCGCTGGCCCCGCAGAATGCGCTTGGGGACTCCAAAGGCTCCCCCAAAAACACCCCAAAACTCCCCCTTTTGTCCCTCGCAACTCCACCAAAACGCAACTTTTTCACTCAAAACTCCACCAAAACTCCCCTTTTCCCCTCAAATCTCTAAACTCCCACTTTTGCCTCAAAGCTTCACCAAACCTCACTTTTTGCCCTCAAAAGTCCCCCCAAACCCCCCTTTTATCCCTTAAGACCTCAAAACTCCTCCTTTTCTCCTCAAAAGTCCTCTAAACTCCCATCTCTTTCCTCAAAACTCCCCCAACACTCACTTTTTGGCTCAAAACTCCCCCAAAACCTCATTTTTCCTCTCAAAACCCCCCTTTTATCCTTTAAGACACCAAATCTCCCCCTTTTCCCCTCAGAACTCCCCCAAAACCCAACTTTTCCCCTCAAATCTCCTCCAAGTTCCCACTTTTGCCTCAAAACTTCACCAAACCTCACTTTTGGACTCAACCCCCCGCCCCCAAAACCCCCCTTTTCCCCCTCAAGACCCCCAAACTCCCCATTTATCCCCTCAAAACTCCCCCAACCCGCACTTTTTGACTCGGGTACCCCCCCCAAATCCCCCCTTTTTTCCCTCAAAACCCCACTTTTGCCCCTCAAGACCCCAAGACTACCCCTTTTCCCCTGAAAACTGCCCCAAAACCACCCTTTTTCCCCTCAAAACCCCAAATTCCCCATTTATCCCCTCAAAACTCCGCCAACCCTCACTTTTGGACTCAAAACTCCCCCAAAACCCCCTTTTTCCCCTCAAAACCCCCCTTTTATCCTTTAAGGTCCTTGAAACTTCCCCTTTTCCCCTCAAAACGCCACTTTTCCCCTCAAATCTCCACTAAACTCCCACTTTCTCCTCAAAACTTCTTAAAAACCCCACTTTTTCCCCACAAAACCCCCAAAGTCCCACTTTTCCCCTCAAAACTCTAACAAACACTTTTTCCTCTAAATTCCAAGAAATCCTTTTTTTTCCCACAATACTCCACCAAAATGCTACTTTTTCCCTCAAAACTCCTTCAAGACATGACTTTTTCCCTCCAAAACACCACAAAAACCCCACTTTTTCCTCAAAACTCCACTGGAACCCCTTTTTTCCTAAAAACTCCATCGAAATCCCACTTTTTTACTCTGAAAACCCCCAAATCCCCAGTTTTTCCCTCCAAACTCTGCCAGAATCTCAATTTGCCTTCAAAATTGCACCACAACTCCATCAAAAACCCCCTTTTCCCCTCAAATCTCTACTACCACTTTTTCCCTCAAAACCCCTTCAAAACCCAACTTTTTCCCACAAAAACACACCTTTTCCCCTCAAAGGTCCACTGAACTCCACCTTCTCCCCTCAAAACCCCCCTTTTATCCCTTAAGACCCCAAAACCTCCCCTCTTTCCCCTCAAAACCTCCGTTTTTCCCGTCAAACCCCCCCTTTCCCCTCAAAAACCCCTCTTTTAACCCTTAAGACCCCAAAACCTCCCATTTTCCCCTCAAAACCGCATTTTTTCCCATCAAACTCCCCTTTTCCCCTCAAAACCCCTCTTTTATCCCTTAAGATCCCAAAAACTCCCCATTTTCTCCTCAAAACCCCCTTTTTGCCCTCGAAGGACCCCTTTCATCCCTTAAGATCCCCAAATCTCTCCTTTTTCTCCTCAAAACCTCCCTTTTTCCTTCTAAAACCCCCTTTTCATCTCAAAAATTCCTCTTTTAACCCTTAAGACCCCAAAACTTCCCCCTTTTCCCCTCTAAACCCCCCTTTTATTCCTTAAGACCCCCAAACCCCCCTTTATCCCCTCAAAATCTCCGTTTTTCCCCTCAATGCCCCCTTTTTCCCTTCAAAACCCCTCTTTTATCCCTTAAGATCCCCAAACCTCCCTTTTTTCACCTCAAAACCACTTTTTATCCCTTAAGATCCTAAAACTCCCCCTTTTTTGCCCTCAAATCTTGCCTTTTATCCCCTAAGACCGCAAACCTTCCTTTTTCCCCTCAAAACCACCTTTTATCCCTTAAGATCCCCAATCTCCCCCCCTTTCCCCTCAAAACCCCCCTTTTATCCTTTAAGACTCCACAACTCTCCCTTTTTCCCCCAAAAGTCTCCTTTTATCCCTTAAGACCACAAAATCTCCCCTTTTTCCCCTCAAATCCTTTGTTTTTCCCCTCACCCCAGCCCTTTTTCCCTCAAACTCAACTATTTCCCTCAAAAGACCGCCAAAACTCCCTTTTTCCCCTCAAAACTCCTCTAAACTCCCACTTTTGCCTCAAAACTTCACCAAACCTCACGTTTTGGCTCAAAACTCCCCCCAAACCCCCCTTTTTCCCCTCAATACCCTACTTTTGCCCCTCAAGACCCTCAAACACCCCATTTATCTCCTCAAAACTCCCCCAAACCCCCCTTTTTCCCCCTCAAAACCTCTCTTATCCCTTAAGACCCCAAAACCTCCCCATTTTCTCCTCAAAACCCCCTTTATCCCCTCAACCCCCCCATTCGACTCAAACCCCTCTTTTATCCCTTAAGACCCCAAAACCCCCTTTTTCCCCTCAAAACCTCCCTTTTAACCCTTCAGACTCCAAAACTCTCCCTTTTCCCCCTCTAAAGTCTCCTTTTATCCCTTAAGACCCCAAAATCTCCCCTTTCTGCCCTCAAAACCCTTTTTCCCTTCAAAACCTACTTTTTCCCTCAAAACACCACCAAAACTCCCCTTTTCCCCTCAAAACTCCTCTAAACTCCCACTTTTGCCTCAAAACTTCACCAAAACCTCACTTTTTGGCTCAAAACTCCCCCCAAACCCCCCTTTTTCCCCTCAAAAGCCCCCTTTCATCCCTTAAGATCCCCAAATCTCTCCTTTTTCTCCTCAAAACCTTCCTTTTTCCTACTAAAACCCCCCTTTTCCTCTCAAAAAACTCCTCTTTTAACCCTTAAGACCCCAAAATCTCCCCTTTTTCCCCTCAAAATCCCCCTTTTATTCCTTAAGATACCCAAACCTCCTTTTTTTCACCTCAAAACCCCTTTTTATCCCTTAAGATCCTAAAACTCACCCTTTTTCCCTTCAAAACCCCTCTTTTATCCCTTAAGACCCCAAAACCCCGTTTTCCCCTCAAAACCCCCTTTTTCCCGCCTTTAGACCCAAAGCCGCCCCTTTTCCCCTCAGCGCCAGGCCCCGCCCCTCCCCTCGGCCCGTCCATTTCTCACGGGGGGGGTGGGAAACAAACCCCCCTCATTTTATACAAAACCTTTATTCTGTAACAGTGTGTGTTGGGGTGGGGGGTCCCCCAAACCTCCCCCCGCGACCCCCCAACACTGAGAGGGGGGAGCACAGCGGGTGCCAAGGGGGGGGACACACATAGGTGCCCCCCCCCCCGCCATCATCCCGAGGGCCACAATGCCGCCCCCCCCCCCCGCCTTAAATCTCTTGATCTACACAATGAATACGGCGGGGGGCGGCTCAGGCGCGGGGGAGGCAGCGGCGGGGCCAGGCCGGGGGGGCACAGGCAGCGGAACGAGCCCGCGGTGTTGAGGCAGCGGCCGGGCTGGCAGCGGGGGGGGCCCGAACACTCGTCCACGTCTGGGGAGGGCGGCGGCACAGAAGGGGTTAATGGGGTATTGGGGGGGGGGGATGGGGAGGGCTCAGGGTGCTGGGGAGGGGGTTTGGGTGCTGAGGAAGGAGTTTTGGAGGGGGGCTGGGTGCTAGGGTGGGCTGGGTGCTGGGGAGGGGGTTTAGGTGCTGGGGAAGGAGTTTTGGAGGGGATTGGGTGCTGAGGAGGGCCCTGGGAGCTAGGGAGGGGGTTGGGTGCTGGGGAGGGGATCAGGGTGCTGGGGAGGGGGTTTGGGTGCTGAATGACGGGGTTTGGGTTCTGGGTTGGGCTCAGGGTGCTGGGGAGGGTGATAGGGAGGGGGTTTGGGTGCTGGGGAAGGAGTTTTGGAAGGGGGCTGGGTGCTGGGGAGGGGGTTTGGATGCTGGGGAAGGAGCTAGGGAGGGGGTTGGGTGCTGAGGGAGGGGATCAGGGTGCTGAGGGAGGGGGTTTGGATGCTGGGGGAGGGGGGTTGGGTGCTGGGGAAGGAGCTAGGGAGGGGGTTGGGTGCTGAGGGAGGGGCTCAGGGTGCTGGGGAGGGGGATAGGGAGGGAATTTGGGTGCCGAGGCGGGAATTTGGGAGGGGGTTGGGTGCTGGGGCAGGGCTCTGGGTGCTGGGGCGGGCTCAGTCTTGAAAGGGGGCTCCTGGTGTTGGGGGGTGGTCAGGGTGCTGGGGGAGGGGTCAGTCTGGTTGGGGGGAGTCAGACTGAAAGGGGGCTCAGGATGATTTGAGGGAGTCAGGCTGGTTTGGGGGCTCAGGCTGGTGTGGGGGTGGCTGTTTTGGGGGGCTCAATCGGGTGTGGGGGTGTCTGTGTTTTGGGGGGCTCAGGCTGGTTTGGGGGGCTCAGGCTGGTTTGGGGGCTCTGTTTTGGGGGGCTCAGTGTGTTTTGGGGGGCTCATTGTGTTTTGGGGTGTCTGTGTTTTGGAGGGCTCAGGCTAGTTTTGGGGGGCTCAGGCTGGTGTGGGGGTGTCTGTGTTTTGGGGCGCTCAGGCTGATGTGGGGGTGTCTGTGTTTTGGGGGTGCTCAGGCTGGTGTGGGGGTGTCTGTGTTTTGGGGGGCTCAGGCTGGTGTGGGGGTGTCTCACCGACACAGTCGAGCTGCGCCGGGTCCAGCCGGTAGCCGGGGTCGCAGCTGCAGGTGAAGCCGTCGGGGAGCCGGACGCAGCGCCCGTGGCGGCACCCAGTGAGCACCCCACACTCCTCCCCTGGGGCTGGGGGGGTCAGGCTGGGGGTCAGCACCCCAAAATGCACCCCCCCCCTCCCCAAACTCACCCTCCTCCTCTTCCTTCTCCTCTTCCTCCTCCACCAAGGCTCCGTGGGCTTGGTAGGACCAGGCGTGGGGTCGGGGTGGGGGTCAGGGTGGGGGTCGGGGGGTTCATAATGGGGTCCCCGAGGTCGGTGAGGGATGAAAGGTAAAGGGGGGGCCTCAAAATCATCCCCCTCGTACCGAGGGGAGGGGATGTAAAGAGGATCGTGAGCGCCGATGCCGCCAAGCCCCGCCCCGAAGGAGTAAGGGTCGTATTCGGAACGGGGGGGCAGAGTGGGGGGGGCGAGGTGGGGCCCCCCGAAATAGTCGGGGCTGTAAGGGGGGGGGGTGCTCGAAGGGGGGGGCGGCGTAGCCCGGGGGGCGCAGAACGTTGCACAGGAACTCGAAGTCGTCTGGGGAGGGGGGAGGAGAGAGAGAGGAGAGATGGGGGTTATTGGGGACCCCCACACACAGTAAACGGGAATGGGAGGGGGTTGGGGAGCTGGGGAGGGGGTTGGGGTGGGGGTTTGGGTGCTGGGGAGAGGGTTGGGGAGAGGGGCTGAGTGCTGGGGAGGGGGTTGTGGGGGGTCAGGGTGCTCGGTAGGGATGCTGGGGGAGGGCTCTGGGTGCTGTGGAGGGGGTTGGGGAGGGAGTTTGGGTGCTGGGGAGGGGGTTTAGGTATTGGAGGTGGGCTCAGGGTGCTGGGGAGGGGGTTGGGAGGGCTCTAGGGTGCTGGAGAGGGGGTTGGGGTGGGGGTTTGGGTGATGGGGAGGGGGTTTGGGTCCTGGAGGTGGGCTCAGGGTGCTGGGGAGGGGGTTGGGAGAGATCAGGGTGCTGGGGAGGGGGTTGGGAGGGCTTGGGATGCTGGGGAGGGGGTTAGGAGGGCTTGGGATGCTGGGGAGGGGGTTTAGGTGTTGGGGATGGGCTCAGGGTGCTGGGGAGGGGGTTGGAGAGGGTGTTTGGGTGCTGGGGAGGGGGTTTGAGTGCTGGGGGTGGGCTCTGGGTGCTGGGAGGGGAGTCAGGGTGCTGAGGGGGAGGGGGATTGGTGCTGGGGGGATAAAAACACCCCCCAAAGGGGTCGTGAGATGGGGGGGTGGGTGGCTACGCGCGACTTTCTTAGTGAGGCACTTGGGGTCCCATCATGGGGGTGCATGGAGGGGTCAGCTGGATCCCTCCCATCGCCACGGGCTGAGTGGGGGATGTTGAGGGGTCCCTGTGTTAGCGGGGGGGTGCCGCGACTTTTCGGCTTTTGGCCTGAGAAACCAGACTCGAAGTCTGCAACCCAGACTCTAAGTCTGAAAAACCCAGGCTCGAAGCCTGAAACCAGACCCTAAGTCTGAAACCAGACCCTAAGTCTGAAACCAGACGCTAAGTCTGAAGAACCCAGGCTCAAAGCCTGAAAAATCCAGGCTCCAAGCCTACTTCATGCGGCGATCAACCCAGGGTCTGATTCTCAGCTGGGTGGGAAGAAATCAGTCCTACTCAATGTGAGTGATAGCAGAAATCTTCTCTTTATTGAGAGCAGGCTCTAACTTATATCCAGCAGCTTCAAAGCTGGCTCAGCAACAGCAGCTAATAGATTACATTCTCATGTTCATCCTACTTGCGGTTTCTGCCATAAGCAAGCTCCCTCACATTTTCCCATCTTGTTTCTCTCCAAAGTTGTTTTCGACCTTGAGCTGTTAGCTCGTTAGCTGAAAACAGCCCGACCTTGAGGGAGCAGAAAGCGGCCTGCTGTCTGTGTGACAGCAACTGCTTTAACCATGGCTCTGACTCTGGTCTTGATTGTGCATTAAATTCATATAACTAGAACTCAGATTGCCTTGCCCCATCAGGCCTAACATTATACCCTGGGATCCATGTCCATTCTCCCTTAACCACTCCTCGACAAATCCCCCGTTTTGTTTTTGCACGATCAAGACTGAGTCAGTCAATTTAGGCACTGCCTTCATAATACAACTATATACTATTCTAAACATTACAAGCAAAAGCAAAATAACCAAAATCCATCTTAACCCTTCTTTGATTAACATAGTCAACCAAGGTGACAACCCCCCAAAAGCTGATTGAAGCCAATTATCAAAAGGGTTATAACCCACCATAATATTCTTAGCATGAACCTTTAAATATGCCAAAGCTTTGTGAATAGATTCACTGTGATCAGAAAGATTAAAACAACACGTGCCTTCAAAGTCTTGGCATCCATGCCCTTGTGCCAATAGCAAAAAATCAATAGCTGCACGATCTTGCAATAAGGCATGTCTAAGGCTTTTTTGGTCTGCTAACAATTTTTCAATAACATCAGTAGTAACATTAGCTTGCTGCTCCGACCAACACACTGATTTTTCTAACTCTTGTAAGGCCTGGGCTGCAGCCAACCCAGGTACAAATGCTGAAGCAAATACATTCGCCGTAATGGACCACAATTGTACTTTACCATCGCAATCTCCTTTTAAGTTGTGGGTGTTTCTTGTTTTCTGTAACTTGGTAATTTTTAACCAGTCCTGCTGTCGAGGAGCAAACAAAGTTAGTTTCCCTAAATAACATGGTTTCTAGATCTTTCTCTTGATCTACAGTAAATGCCTCCTCCTGAGCAATGAGGATATCATCCATAAAATGATACACAAGTGCATGTCTAATACTACTTACATCACTAATCAAGCCTTCTAATGTCATTGAGGTTTGGTTACTTTGTTTGCTAAGCCAGCATCCTAATTTGCATAGCTGAGTTAATAAAGCAGATACTCCTACACCTGGAGCAAATATACTAGTTGCTATTATTGCTGAGGGAGACCAAAGGTAACATGGTCATCACATTCACCAGTAAATGCATGCACAAATTGTTTTGGACAATGATGTTTCTAAATCACTGTGTGATTAGGCATCAAGATCGTCAGTTGTCCCAAACTGCGTGGTCCCCTTTGTAATCTCGAGGGTATCCCAGGCCATGCCTGGTCCCCACAGACCAGAAAAATTCCCTTTGGTAACTGTACAGGCACAAGACTAGACCTGGGTCTTTTTGGTGAAGTATAATTGCACTGAGATGTTGCGTTCTTATACACGCCCAGGATGGGATCCACATTCTGTCCCAAATGTTTTGGTATTGCTGGTAAAATTAAACATAACACAAAAATCCATCTTTATAGATCCCAATAATTCTAACTCCTGTGGCTCTGTGGTCATTATTGGCAACCATGAAATGATCAAATCCCAGCTGTCAACTTTGCCATTACCCTTAACTAAGGGATTTGTTTTTAATGCATTTGGTACAGGCCATTGTGCCACATCTGATGGAACTCCCACCAAACAGGTAGAAAAAGGACTATCTGGAGTGGCCATTGATAAACATATTGTAGACTGATTGATTGCTTTGGCCAGTGTAACCCACATGTTTTGCTTGGGTTGTTGAAATTGCCTAAAACTATTTACTACAATCATTTGAAGCATCAACATAAACCACCTTTTAGCTTCTCAATGCCAAAATGTTCTGTTCTTCCAAGTTCCATTCCTGACACCTAAAACGACTTAGAGAGTTTCCACTGTAAGAAAACCACTATTCATCATGAAATTTACAGCAAAATGCATAACATCACGACCAACAGTTTTTACACTCGTTGAGGCAAGGGACTGAGGATGGAAAGGACGAGCCCAGCGGTCCGTGAGGGCCGGGGCCGGCGGTGTCGGCGCGGTGTGTGTGGGGGGGCTCCGGAGACACCGACCGGGCGCGGGAAGCGGCTGCGCGGCGGTGGCTGCGGATGGAAGGG
Source organism: Colius striatus (assembly GCF_028858725.1). Taxonomy (NCBI): domain Eukaryota; kingdom Metazoa; phylum Chordata; class Aves; order Coliiformes; family Coliidae; genus Colius; species Colius striatus. The sequence goes on along the minus strand of NW_026908524.1, from coordinate 458,506 downwards.
GCGGGGGGGGTCTGGCTCACTCCGTGCCGTCCCCGGCGGCGCAGTCGGTATTAGTCTCTCCCGTGTTTTCTTGGTCTCCCCTCACATGCCCGATGGTGTCGAGTCTAACACGGGGTTGCGCTCCCCCACTCTCCTCTGATCATCCTGCGCTGCACCCCGCCCGACTCCGCCCGCTCGGCATTGCCCTGCGAGTCGTCCCAGGGGTAACTCGGCGGGCTGGGCTCGAATGGGAAGCAGCTCTCCCGCGGGGGCTCTGCTCTGAAGCCCCTTCGCCTCTCTGACTTTGTAAATACTCTTGTGTAGAGAAGAACCTTTTTCTTTTTTCTCGGTATCATCCGCCTCAGCGCCGCTCCCGGCACTACTCTCGGTGCTGCTCCCGGCACCTCTCCCGGCGCCTCTCCCGACACTACTCTCGGTGCTGCTCCAGGCGCTGCTCTCGGCACCTCTCCCGGCACTACTGTCGGTGCCTCTGCCAGTTCACTCTCTGCCCCAGGGACAGGCTCACTATGTGGGGGGGGCAGAGGTGGGGGCTCTTTAGGCCGGCACTCTCGTTCCCCGGGAGGGGCCGATGACTCACATGGCTCCCGCACCCCATTTTCTACACGCGGGGGGTTGAGCATTACTTTTGAGACGGTAGGAGCCAGCGGGGTGGATTGGAACCAGTCACGCTCATTGTTTTTGTTCTTACTCTGTGCTGCTGATGCGTGCTCAGCAGCCTTCTTTTCTGCCTGATGTTGCAACAACTCATTGCGCACTATCCTCCAAAGCTTCCCTAACTTTTCAGCTATCTCATCGTCCTCCAGGGTACCTTCCCAGAGTTTATCCCCAAACTTTCGCCATTCACTTAACTCATGAACAGTATGTGGGTTCTGAAAACAACCCTTAGCATGCCCATAGACTAAAAGCCCAGGGAGATCCTTTTCCAAATCTATTCCCTTAACCTGTCGCTTCTTTAAAAAGCAAGTAAATAAATCATATGCTGCTTGCCTTTCCATTTTCAGAAGTCGTCAGCGCTGTTGCAGCCCCACAAGGTCTCGGCAGCACGTATCAGCCGGGCTCGTCTGTACGGTCACCCAGGGCACGGCACCACCCCTTCCTTCTCTTTTCTGGTGCTTAGTTGCCGTCCTCGCTGCTAGGACCCGAGCTCCTTCGCCGCTCCGCCGTGGTTGCCAATCTTGTATCACGTCGTTCGTGTATCACGTCGGTATATCACGTCCCCCATGTATCACGTCGAGGTCACCATTTGTCGGAGACGGCGGGAGAAATGCAACACGACCAACAAGGATGATCAGCAAATCTCACTTTATTTGCAAAGACACCACTCTTTTATAGCATCAATACTCAGCCTGATACATATTGCCAAAGCTAAGCTCATCATTGGCTATTTGTCTAAATGTCAACTCCTCTTAAGAAACATCTTGCTCTACATTTTTGTGGTTAATACATCCTCTTTTTATATCCTGTCTACATGCAGCTGCAAGCAGTCCCTTATCTCAAGGACAATGCGCCCTTGGGCTAACCTTTTTTCTATTTAAGACATTTCTATTAGGTTAACATTGCTATGACCTCTTTCTTTCAGCCATACTTGAGCAACACTCTCCACAGTGGTGCAAGGAGTAGGAACAGTGAGAGAAACAACCACGCAGACTCCAAGGTCAGTGATGAAAGAGAGGAGGAGGTGTGCTGGAGCAGAGACTCCCCTGCATTCTATGGAGAGAACTGGGGAAGCTGAGGTTTGTTTGCATTTCTCTAAAGACCCTACAGCAGCGGTAGAGACTCATTTTGCTAAAGCTGGCCCCAGTCCAGGGGCAGCGATTCACTTCATTATTGGCCCTGAGCAGGGGAAGTGATTTCCTTCTTTATCACTATGGCCAGAGCAGGCCGTGTCCCGAAGGAGGGACCCAACATCCACAGCTGTAACTGTGGGGAGGAACCATATTGGGATTTATCAAAATGAGACAGAACATAGTTAAAAATGTCATCATGAATGCATTCTGTGTCAGACATTCCTGTCAGCCTTTCTTCAGGCTGGCAGAAGGGCAGGGTTTGGGCTATTTTTAGCAGAAGTAGTTAAATTACAAATTCACAAATCTCCTTTATTCTTAGAAGTCAAGATATTTTAGTTTGTTATATCTTAATAATTAAAAGCCCCACTTACCTGTGTAAAATGATGCTCACCCAATGAACCATTTCTGCCTCATCTCCTGAATTAGTGAATGTCAGCACCTTCTGAAGATTACTGCGGGTAAAAGCCAGTATTTTGAGTAACACAGCGGTTCTTTCACTGTCCATACAAGGCTGTACAACCTAAAGGTGGATACAAACCAGAGGGCTGGTAATTCATGTAATCTAGACATGCTTTACTGTGTATTTCTTCTTCTAAGAAGCACAAAGCATTGTTATATGCCAAAGAACATTGGTAAATCCTAAATCTTCTGTTAAACTTGTACAATATACAATGTACAATATACAACTCTCACAAAGGGTGTGAATTTCTGACAGCTTCCAGAAGCAAAATTAAAACCCATCACAATCAAAATCTCACATCGGTATTTTCTTATACGTGTGATTTTTGATGATTTGTCAGTGTTGAAGTTTCTCACTGAAGTACCACTGAAGAAGTTTCACACTCCATAAGCACAGTGCACTACCTCAGATAGTCTTAAAAAAAGCCCCAAAACATGGACCTTTGCAGTGCTGCCAAATCACTAGACTTTTCACAAAAAGTGATGTTTTTCCAGTTTCATGTCATGCTCAGAATGTCTGGTCTTAGAGACTTCCCAACATTCTCAATCCCCAAATGATTATGTTTTGAGTCACAGAAGAATTCAGATCATACTTGTAACATTTTATACAATTGTTCAGCTCTATACCACACTGACTGGAAGTTCCATGAGAAGACACCTCAGGATATACAGTAGCTTTCTCAAAATATTAGGTCAAATTAATTTCTGCACTGTGTGGCACAGAGCAGTCAAAGAAGCATTTTACTAGCTCTGTCTTTGGAAAACTCACTTGTAGTTCTGCCACTCAATCAACAACCACAAAAACATTCTGAACATTCTGGTCACAAACAACTAAGACAGCCTACATTGCATTCAAGTGGCATTAAGACGACAGAAGTATTCTTACTTCCTCAGATTTTCACACTTTTAGCTGCTTCTTTGTTCTGCCCAAGTATTAACAACATTGGATGAAGCTGTCTGGAGCATCTCTGGTATGTTTTCAGTAGCTCAAAAACAAGTTGTGCCTTCTTCCACCCAGGACACAAGATAAGTGCTAGTGGCTAGGTGTGTATGTACAAAAGAGTTACAGTAGAGCATGAGACAACTGTTTAGAATCTTAGTCATTGTACTATTTCAGAATTTAGGGCAAAACTAAAATCCGCAAAACAGGCCTTTCAATGCTTCAAACAGAAGCTTTTAACACATATCACCTCTTCAATGCAGATGGTACAGGCCCGAGGAACCGTGCACCAAGCTGGAGACAAATGGATGTGCAGCAACACACGGTGAAAGGTCCAAAAGTTTCATAGAAGCAGAAACATCTTGTCTTACTTGGAGCTGTGTGAGCCATTTTCAGTGGTCCCTTACAGCCTCAGTGAGTCTATGTTTCTGTGATCTAATGCATTAGAAAATGAATGACAATGTTTTAAAAATCAAACCAGACATTTCCATTTCACTATGTAACAGCCCCTTAAAAATCAAGCTTCATCGAGTATCAAAGTGATATGACATTAACCACTTGTTAGATATTACTTGATAAATAAGTTACAGACTCCCACACTCATGCAGTCCATCTCTGTCAATGTCTAAGCAGATGGCCTAAATAACCTGGGAAGCATCATGAAGATACTCTAAGATGACATCAGATGCACCCATTCTCAACATGCACTACCTTTTGGATCATTCATTGACATTTGCACCTTAGAACACAAAACCTGCAGTACTCTAATATATACATTCTCCACTCCTGTTTCTCAAGGCTTTGTAGCAACTGCTCAACTGCAAAAGTATAAGAACTGGTGGAATATACAAGAAAGGATTATTTCCCTGACATGAGATGGCAACTACATCACATCCTTGAGCTATTGGTGGCCAACAGTAAGATTCAGTGGAGTTAGGGCCTACAACTTTTTTCCAAGTAAGTTCCTACAGAAAGAGAAATAAAGAGTTCTACCTGAAAATCGTGTGCTTGAAACACCAACAAGGCAACACAAAGCACTGAGCAATTTAAAAGCCTTTGACCCACTGCATAATACATTTCCTTAACACACAATATGATAAGAGTTCTTCTGGGATGAGGAGTTAAATTCTTACATCTAATTCAAATGCCATCATTTGTAGCAGTGGTTGATAGATCAGATGAAACTGTACAATTCTACAGTCTCTCTGAAGCATAATTTACTCAACCGTATGAACAACCTCCTACACATTCCTCAATCAAAATTAGCTACTATAATATTTAGTATCTGAAAGTTAAGGTATGATACTAGTCTTAAAAATACTAAATGTAATGTATTACGTTAGCATTACCCTTCCCAGATCTTCAAGAAGTGGTGCTGTTTCCAGAATTGATGGTGGCTTCATTTTCTTGCCAAGAAAGACAAAGTTTCTTTCTTCAAGATTTTGAAAACTCTGAAACCATATGAAATAGATGACAAAGGCAATACTTAGTAGATGGGTTTGAGCTTACAGCCAACTTAAAAACTGGTTTATTGAGAAGAATTAGCCAAAGAAATGGTAAACAGAAATGAAGTACAACTCACACACACGTCACACAGCACAGTGCTGAGACTCCTACTGTCCCCTGACTTGGCCATGGCCTCTGTTTCTTGCTTTTTTTCTTTTTGTCTCTTCCCCTGCATTTTTTTTTGCCCTTCATATTTTCACAGAGGCACCATCAACTTTGCTGGCTTGCTGACCTTTGGTCTGGTCTTGTTGCTGATGTGGCTGGATTCAGTCCCTGATGTCCCTCCACAGAGTCCCTCCACAAAGACCACTCTTGTAGCCTCAACACTACCCACACCTTCCACATATATGACACACGTTTGCAGAGGTTTAAATGGAAGTTATATCCTGGAATTACCTGTTGCTCATTTTCAGTTCTATGTGTCTTCAAAGGATCAGAATTTAAGCACTGCTGAAGCCTGAGAAATATACCAATATTAAATTCAATGGAAATGCAAAAGGAAAGTGTAATCGATAAATATCACCAATATTTCTAAAATGGCACTAAATGTTTCTAAAAACACTCCTCAGGTTGTTTACATATGCAGCAAATGATTTGCAGCATAATAAAAGACTTGCACAACTCAACTCAGTCAGATTTCATTCAGCTTGAAAATTTTATCAATCACACTAAGAATAAAATAAGGCAACTGAATATGCTGAGTGTGCAGAAACGTACTGCCTCATCACAGCCTTGTTTAGAAAGAATTGCTATTTTTACTGTGGTCTGGATAAGTATCAGCAGCTTCTAATGGCCTCCTTCCCCAATACCATGTGCACACATCTGGTCTTACCCTCTGCCCTTTTAGCTGTCTAAGAAGAGTAACTGGAAACATACTACAGCTCCTAATTATCTGGCTACACAATTGGTTCAAATATGTAACATACTGTACCATACCTGTCTGTGTGAACTGCTGGATTTTCCTTGAAAGGCAATCCTGGGATTGTTTTGACAATCTATCAAGAAAAGACAAACCCTTTTCTGGCAGTAAAATACTGTTTAAGAGCAACATTTTAGAAAAAAAAGATGACTGAGCTCAAGGTGGTTTTCTTACCTAACCGAATTTTCTTCATTAAGAATCAAGCATGCAACGAGAACATCAACCACACAGGAGAACCAGTTCATGTTCACAGCTCAAGCTATAGCTTCTGGCAGCTCTTTCTTTGAAGAATCCGCCCCTGTATTCCCCCAACAACTACCAAAAGCTGGCCACACAAAACCACTACACATCTTCACAGCACTAGAGCAAGTGAGCACAAAAGGAGACACAACCTGTTCAAAGTCCATCGTTGCAATCTAAAAAACCAAAACCACCAGAACCACAAACTTGAAGGACAACGTTCTCTTTTAACTAGATCAAGAGTTAGTCCCAGATTTGTTACAGAAAAGGACGTGATAGCTGACTACAGTATTCCTAATCTGCCTTACAGATGCTTCACTTAATTCATTCTGACATTTGAAGAGAAAATCTAACACTTACAGATGTGGTAGTTTCACTGTCATCTGTGTTGGAGCTTTGTCGTGTCTTTTCAAGAACAGAACCAGATACAGCAAGATCTAGAAAGACAATTTTAAAAGATGCAGAAACACGTTTGTGATTATCTGAATCTATGAAAGGCCAGTGTTTTTACAGTTGGTTGCAACTGACTTCTTTCTCTGCTTGTCTCATTTTCTAATGGCAAAAAGAACAACCAAAAGACAGTTGTATTTACATAAAGATATCTTGTCTTGTACTTGTCTTATCAAGTACAAAATGCTTTAGAATATTCCTGCATCTGCTGATTTGATTGCTCTTTGTAAACTCTGATACATAGGCAGTGTTTGTTAGGATACCTTTTGTTCCACTTGTTGGATTCCAACTGATACAGTAGGTCAATATATCCAGGTAAAGACAAATGATGCACTGCATGAATGATTGCTGCCAACACACACGGTTCCCACTTGTTTCAGGATCTGTTGATACCTTCTGCTGGAGCAGCACTGTCCTCAAACCAAGTGCAGGATTAACAACTTTCATTGGAAGAGAGTCAAGATTTAATGATGTTTGGGTCTCCTGATAATCTGCTGAACTCACTGCATTCTCTTCAGCTTGCTCAAAATGAGAAAAGCTGCTTAAGACGAGATCATCATTAATGCATACCTAAAAAACCCAAGTATTTGACTGACCAGAATCAACAAGCAAATCACCATCACATACTGCTTTAGAATTTACTTGAAGCTGGAGACAACAGGAAGACATATGCAGTATGTACAAATGCTTTCTGAAGAGTACTCATTCCAGGGCAGGAAAGTTGGTCATATCTTCCTCTATGTTCTCCAAACAGGTGTTACTTACCAGTTTCATGCTTTTGCCTAAAATTCTGTGCTCAGTTTTCCATGAGCTTTCAACATTTTTAGAAAAACTATCTTAGTTTTGTGTCCCTTTGATTCAGAGTGCATCCAAACCTGGCAGGAAAAAACAATATTCAACTTAAAAGTTCTCACTGGCTCAGAGAGAAGTGACACTTGCCAACTGTGATTCTGAACAGAGAAGGTATTCAAATTAAGATGTAATCCAAGTTATTGTCTACAGTGAAGACCACAGCTCTAATGTTAAAAGTCTTGGTAAAATACTCCAAATGGCAGCAGGTTTCAAACACATTTATTTTTGTCTACTAGGCAGCTGCTTAAGTCTGACAGTAGCGGCAGCAGATATTTAGCAGGAGTTACGCACTTTGGTAAGTGCAATGAGCTTTCTTCCTTTCTCCCAACTGTTTGGGAATTCAGCCTTATGCACATATGAACTTGTATTTATTTTCATAACACCATGCAACTGCCTTCTTGAAATATCTTTAAGTGTATCACAAAGAAGGACAAGAGTACAGTAAATTCACATAGTTGTTCATCTGAAGTACTTGGGGGACTTCATTTGCTTGTCAATACCTTCCAAAGCGGTTCACAAGTTTCCACCTCACAGAATTCATTCCAAAGTTCACAAACAACAGATTTAGAAAATAAATCTTCTAGTAAGTTAATGATTGCACTTCTACTGTATATGGCAAATTACAAAATTCACTTGCAAATAACACTTTTCCGTCTTAAATTTGTCACAAAGTTATAACTTCTACAGTAGAGTGCACAAAGAGGTTTGTAGAGAGAAAAATATCTTACCTTTTCACCTTTTATTGTCACATAAAGGAAAACATCAGATGTAGTATCTTCTACAGCACATACTTTGGCTGTCGTCTGGGTAGTAGCAAAACTGAGTGATGGTGTTTCAATGACGCAGCTGCCTGTTCTTTCCTGCTCTTCTCCAGCCCAGTGTTTCCTCACTAACCCAGCATCTGGAAGAGCAAACAATGGGTGTTTTAAAAGTCTCCCTCTCACTGCAGTGGTGATAAGTTTCTGTTGATCTCCTGGGGACTTTACTTTGGATTTGGTTTGACATTTGGACCACCTGGACTTGAGAATTCTCCCTCCCTTTTCCACCCCCCTTTTCACATTTGTTGCCTGCGATTCTCCCTTTACAGTTCTTGCTGGACATTTATCCAGACTCTGTGCTCTGCACTTGAAAAAACCAGCAGATGATTTCTGATGGAACCTGAAGCTCTCTGCACTGGCCTGATGCAAAGGCAATTTGCATCAAAACTCCTCCAAAATCCTTTTTTTTCTCTCTCAGAATTGCACCAAAACCTCATTTTATCCCTCACAACTCCCCCAAACCCCACTTTTTCCCCTCAAAACGCTTCCAAAACTCCACTTTTTCCCTCAAGATGGCATTTTTTTACCCAGCAGTTACCAAAAATCCCACTTTTTCCCTCAGAATAGCACCCAAAACTCACTTTTCCTCTGAAAATACCTCCAAAACCTCACTTTTTCATTCAGAACTCCACCACAACACCACTTTTTCCCCTCAAAACACCACCCAAACTCCACTTTTACCCTCCGAATTTCCACAAAACCCCCCTTTTTCCTTCAAAACCCCACCAAAACACTTGTTTTTCCAAAAATCCACCCAAACCCCACTTTTCCCCTCAAAACTCCGCCCAAATCCCACCTTTTCCCCTCAGAATTGCACCAAAACCTCATTTTATCCCACAACTCCACTGCTTTTGGCCCTCAGAAATCTACTCCATCCCCACTTTTCCTCTCAAAACTCTTCCAAACTACACTTTTCCCTGCAAAGCTGCACCAAAGCCCACTTTTTCTCCTAAAACTCCAACAAAACCTCACTTTTGCTCTCAGAAATAAACAAAAACTCTACTTTTTCCCTCAGAATTGCTCAAAAACACCGCTTTTCCTCTATCAAATTCCACCCAAATCCCAACTGTTTTCCTGTAAAATGCCACCCAAACCTCACTTTTCCCCTCACACATGCCCAAAAATCTCCTTTCATCCCTCACAACTCCACTGAAACCACACTTTTTCTCTCACAATTGCGCCAAAACCTTATTTTATCCCTCCAAACACCCCCCAAACCCTACTTTTCTTCTCAAAACTCTACTATACCCCCACTTTTTGCCACGTAAGTTCCCCAAAAACCCATTTTTCCACTCAAAACGCCACCCAAACCACACTTGACTTCAGAATTGTCCCCAACCTCATTTTATCTCTCAGAACTCCCCTAAACCCTCACTTTTCCCCTCAAAACCCCAACAAAAACACACTTTTTCCTTGCAAACTCCACACAAACCCACACTTTTGCTCTCAGAATTGAAATAAAACCCCGTTTTAGCACACAACTCCACCGCTCTTTGCCCTCGCAAATGTACTCAATCCTAGCTTTCCCCTGCAAAACTGCACCAAAGCCCCACTTTTTCTCCCCAAACTCCAACAAAACCCCACTTCTCCTTTCAGAAATAAACCAAAACACCACTTTGCCCCTCAGAATTGCTCCAAAACCCCACTTTTCCTCTCAAATCTACACCCAAATCCCAATTGCTTTCCCTCACAATTACCCCAAAACCTCTTTTGATCCCTCAGAACTCCCCCAAAACCCCACTTGTTCCTTCAAAAACTCATACAAAACCCCTTTTCTCCTCACATGTTCCCCAAAGTCCCTCTTTTCCCCTCAGAATTACTCCAAAACCTCACTTTTTCCATCCAAACTCCACCTAAACCCCACTTTTGCTCTCAGAAATTTAACAAAACCCTGCTTTTTCCCTCAAAACACCACCCAAATCCCACCTTTTCCCTCAGAAATGCCCCAAAACCTCATCTTTGCTCTCAAAACTCCATCCAAATGCCACTTTTCTTTCTCAGAAATGTACTCAAACCCCACTTTACAGCCTCAAAACTCCTCCAAAATCCTTTTTTTTCTCTCAGAATTGCACCAAAACCTCATTTTATCCCTCACAACTCCCCCAAACCCCACTTTTTCCCCTCAAAACGCTTCCAAAACTCCACTTTTCCCCTCAAGATGGCGGTTTTTTTACCCAGCATATCCCAAAAATCCCACTTTTTCCCTCAGAATAGCACCCAAAACCCACTTTTCCTCGGATAATACCTCCAAAACCTCACTTGTTCACTCAGAACTCCACCAAAACACCACTGTTTCCTTCAAAACTGCACCAAAACCCCGCTTCTTCCCCCAGAAGTTCCCCAAAACTGCACCTTTCCCCTCAAAACTCTACCAAACCCCACTTTCTCCCCCTCAAAACTCCACCCAAACTCCACTTTTACCCTCAGAATTTCCACAAAACCCCACTTTTCCCCTCAAAACCCCACCAAAACATTTGATTTTTTCAAAAATCCACCGAAACCCCACTTTTTCCCTTTAAAAATTTACCCAAACCCCACTTTTTCCCTCAAAACTCCACCCAAATCCCACCTTTTCCCTCAGAATTGCACCATAACCTCATTTTATCCCACAACTCCACTGCTTTTGGCCCTCAGAAATCTACTCCATCCCCACTTTTCCCCTCAAAACTCTTCCAAACTACACTTTTCCCTGCAAAGCTGCACCAAAACCCACTTTTTCTCCTAAAACTCCAACAAAACCTCCCTTTTCTTCTCAGAAATTGTCGTGGTTTAGGCCCATCAGGGAACAAAGACCACGATTAGCCTCCAGTATGGAAGAGGCTGAGAATTGCTCAAGGGCAGGGAGAGCTTAATTGCTGCTGAAGGTTCAGGACAAAGCAGACCAGGCCACTCGGTTTCGGGAAGAAAACAGAGAAACAGTTTGATGCAACGTCAACTAAAACATACCCCCAAAAACCCAAACCATAACCAAAATGAAACAACACAGAGCAATACATCAATGAAGAGTCCAACCAGCCTTTTGAAGAACACCTTCGTGCCACCCCTCCCCTCTTCCCGGGCTCAGAGCCCTGATCCCGGGGTTTTTACCTTGTCCCCCCCTGAACGGTTCGGGGGGGCAGGCAGTGGGGGTTTCAGTTAGTCTGTTCCCGATAGCTTCTGCCGTTTGTCCCTCCTCAGGACGGGTGAACTCCACACCAGCCCTCCCTGCGAGTCCGTGGGGTAACTCACACGCACGGCAGCCCTGCACGGGCTGCTCCGACGCCCACTGACTCCAAAGGCTGCAGCTCGTCTCCGCCTCTCGTGTGGGGCTGCTCTGCGGCGTGCAGGCTCTCCAGCACGGCCTGGGCCATGGCCCCTCCCCACACAGTCCCTCTCCCGTCCGGGCTCACTCACACGGAGCTGCTGGGAACTCTCGCTCCTGCCATGGATCTCCAGAGGCTGCAGGGGCACAGCTGCATTCTCGCCACGGCTTGCAGAGGGGTCTCTGGTCTGTTGCTTCTCCTTCCTTCCTCCTTCTCTGGCTGAAGGGGCCGCGTGGTCGCCTCCATCTCATGTCACTCTTACACCTCCTGCCTCGCATTCCAAATTCCCGTCCCCTAAATAGTGCTGGCAGAGGCGCCAGATTGGCCCAGCCGGGCGGAGGTGGGTGTGAACCCAGGAGCCGGGGGAGAGTCCGCAAACTCTTTCTCGGGTCTTCACTGCAACCCGCTCCCCCTGTTACTAAGCCAAAAGCTGCTCCTTGCTAAACCAGAACACAAATAAACAAAAACTCTACTTTTTCCCTCAGAATTGCTCAAAAACACCGCTTTTCCTCTATCAAATTCCACCTAAATCCCAACTGTTTTCCCTCAAAAGGCCACCCAAACCTCACCTTTCCCCTCAGATTTGCCCCCACACCTCATGTCATCCCTCAGAACTCCCACACACCCTCACTTTTCCCCTCTAAATCCCAACAGAAAACAACTTGTTCCTTCAAACCTCCACCCAAATCCCCACTTTGGACCTCAGATAGTTACCAAAACCTTCCTTTTTTTCTCACAACTCCACCCAGACCTCACACTTTCCCCTCAGGATTTCCCCAAAAGCTCACTTTTCCTCTCAAAACTCTACCAAATCAAACACTTTTCCCCACAGAAATACCCTCAATACCCCACTTTTTCCGCCTCAGAAAACCACCAAAACCCCCACTTTTCCCCTCAGACATCCCCAAAAACCTCCTTTCATCCCTCACAACTCCACTGAAACCACACGTTTTCTCTCACAATTGTGCCAAAACCTTATTTTTATCCCTCCGAACACCCCCAAACCCTACTTTTCTTCTCAAAACTCTACCAAAACCCCACTTTTTGCCACCTAAGTTCCCCAAAACCCATTTTCCCACTCAAAACGCCACCCAAACCTCACTTGACTTCAGAATTGCCCCCAACCTCATTTTATCTCTCAGAACTCCCCTAAACCCTCACTTTTCTCCTCAAAACCCCAACAAAAACCCACTTTTTCCTTGCAAACTCCATGCAAACCCACACTTTTTCTCTCAGAATTGAAACAAAACCCCGTTTTATCCCAGAACTCCACCGCTTTGCCCTCGCAAATGTACTCAATCCCAGCTTTCCCCTCAAAACTGCACCAAAGCCCCACTTTTTCTCCCAAAACTCCAACAGAACCCCACTTCTCCTTTCAGAAATAAACCAAAACACCACTTTGCCCCTCAGAATTGCTCCAAAACCCCACTTTTCCTCTCAAATCTACACCCAAATCCCAATTGCTTTCCCTCACAATTACCCCAAAACCTCTTTTCATCCCTCAGAACTCCCCCAAAACCCCACTTGGTCCTTCAAAAAAAAATCACACAAAACCCCTTTCTCCTCACATCTTCCCCAAAGTCCCTCTTTTCCCCTCACAATTACTCCAAAACCTCACTTTTTCCATCCAAACTCCACCCAAATGCCACTTTTCTTTCTCAGAAATGTACTCTAACCCCACTTTACAGCCTCAAAACTCCTCCAAAATCCTTGTTTTTTCTCTCAGAATTGCACCAAAACCTCATTTTATCCCTCACAACTCCCCCAAACCCCACTTTTTCCCCTCAAAACGCTTCCAGAACGCCACTTTTTCCCTCAAGATGGCACTTTTTTACCCAGCAGTTCCCAAAAATCCCACTTTTCCCCTTAGAATAGCACCCAAGACCCACTTTTCCTCTGAAAATACCTCCAAAACCTCATCTTTTCCCTCAAAACTCCACCCAAATGCCACTTTTCTTTCTCAGAAATGTACTCAAACCCCACTTTTCCCCTCAAGACTGTTGCAGGCACCTGGAAGATCTCGGGTTGTAATGCCAGAGGTGGAGGCTACAGAAGAGGTGGGCATGGGGTGGAGTGAAAGGATGACTTGTGTCAGCAGATAAAAGCACATGGTGTAAACAATGAGTTGGAATCAAGCATCATCCATACTGGGTGCGCAGTGATCTTGTCCCCTCAGCGGGGGCAGATCCTTCAGATCCTGCAGGCTCTTGTGGATTGACTCTGAGCGCTCACTCCAATTCACACACCACGTGCCTTCACAGCCCTCACAGCCCCGTCCCAAATCCCATTCCTGTGAACCTCTCTGGTGTTGCTCTGCTCAGCGTCACGCTCTCGCTGCTCAGAAGCGGCCGCACGGACAGCGCAGGATCACACTGAGGTCCAGATCCCGTGCGGGCACCAGCACATCCCCAGCCCCAAGGGACTCAACGCAAGGCTCCTTCCCACGGCCCCACAGCCGAGTCTCGGGCACGGACCAAAGGCTGAGTCTGGGACGTAGGAGAAGCCCCAAAATGACGCTGCACGTGTGTCAGAGCTGCCCGATCCCCGTTGGAAACACTGAACACGGATGCGGGTTGCACACTCACTCAGAAGGCAGATGCCCCGTGGTCCCTCTCTCGTTCAGTCAGCGTCTGTTCAGGTGCTTTGTGGGCACGTTCAGCCACAGCTGCCCAGGGCCATGTGGGATTCCTGCTGTGGCGCACGCCCCGCTCTTGTAAAAACAGTTGTGTGGCTCTGGATAGAAATGCAGCCCCACTGCCAAGTTGTAACGTGCTGTGGGGCTCCCAGGGAGGCACCAGCAGCCAACCCGAGACGCTGCACGCCACGACTTGTTTCTCCTGGGTGTGTGGTGGCAGAAATAACTGCCGAATGTGTCTATGGCGACATGCACCAAAACGACCCAATTCAGTGCCTGAGGCTCTCTGCACCGGCCTGATGCAAAGGCAATTTGGAGAGGAGGTGCAATTTGGGGATGAGGTGCCCAGTAACTCATCCAGGGGCAACGGGAACAGATGATCACTTGCCCCACGTGTTCCCAGGGACTGAATGAGATGTGTCCTACCTCAGAAGAGAAATGGCTTGATACTCATGACTCTGCTGGAGGTGATGCTTTTTGCCAGCAGGACTCCCAAACCCAAACCAGCCAGGCAGAGCAGAGTCACTTTCTGCGTTTTGACCTCTGCTTTAAAAAGAAGAAGAGGGATGGCAGCGGGGTGTTGATATCAGTCACTTCTCCTCCCAAAAAAAAAGACGACCCATGTGTCAGAGGGGGATGAGGTAAAGCAAGAATAAAGGAAAAGATGACAAAGGAATGTATCAAGTGCAGCACAACCTCCCTGGCCCTGCTGCCCACACTCTGCTTGCTGCCCCCAGGCTGCCATTGGCTTCTTGCCCACGAGCCCATGTTGCTGCTCATGGTTCTTTGCTGCCCAACAGCACTGCCAGGTCCCTCTCCTGGAGCTGCTCTCCAGCAGGTCCCCCCCAGCCTGTGCTGGTGCTGGGCTTGTTCCTCCCCAGCTGCAGGACTCTGCCCTTGCCCTTGGTGCCCCTCAGCAGGTTCCTCTGTGCCCAGCTCTAAGAAGTTCATGCCAAGTGTCTTCTCCAGTTAAAGTCAGAAAAAGGTTTTTTTCTAAGCAGAATTTGTCATTTCTGGGGCAGGGGCATCTGTAGAAATAAGCCACTGAAGGTGAGCCAGCTGAAAATGAAGCCACTGGATAAAAACTGTGCAGTTGGCTCGTGCCTGAGGGAAGGCAGAGCACTGCTACTGGCTGTTTGCAAAGTCCTTTTGTTCCTGAGACTTACCAAATCCACTTCTTCTGAAACAACAGATTCTGTTCCAGATACATTCCAGATGATATTCCAGATGGCTAGTTCAATGCAGATGTTCAGCTGTGAAGCTGCAGCTGCCAAAGGTATTTGCTGCAACAAGTAACTCCAGCACCGAGGTGGATCTAATGTCAGTCCCTGCCAAACAGGAGCTTTTGAGCCCTACTTTGTCATGCTACTGTACTGCAGTGCTAAAGCCGCCCACTGGAGTCTGACAAGAGCTAATGACGAGATACAGGATTGATTCATTCCAATAGTTTTCCAGGCAAACAAGACATGCGAAGCAGCACACTGTGAAACGGAAACAAGGGTGATGGAGAACATCTGAGGGGAGAAGGAGTCCCCTGACCTCTGACAGGAAAAGGAGATACTGGAGAGCGAGAGACGCAAACAAGGGAATAGAGAAGCCTACTGATAGAAGTCAACCAGCTCGCTGAGGAACAAGAAAGGCAGCAGCAGCTCTGTGAAGCAAAGGCACTGTAGAGCTGTGTGACTGGAGTGACTGATGAAAGGCACCATCAGAACTGCCATATGGCTGGTTTCTCAGTGGCAGAGGCCTGTTTTCACTTGAGGCTGCTGCAGAGCTGTGAAAGCCCCTCTTCTTCTCCAAGAGAAGGGGAGGAAGTTCCTGAGTTCTCGCTGTCATCTTTTTGAAGTTCCTTTTCACATTTGCCTGGACATTAGTTTGGGAAACACCAGAGGATTTTTCTGACACAACTGAAAAGACTGCTTGTGGCATAGGCCTGGATTGTGAGACAGCACTTGGAGATGCCCAAAGCATGGGGATGCCTCACACACACAAATGGGCACCTCACACACACAAATCCTTGGAGGGGACAAGCAGGAGGTGGGCAAATGCTGCCCTTGTGTTGGTCTGAGCAGGCTGGGAGGGGATGGGCTTGCAGGGCCCCCACCCTCTGCGACCCCTCAGGCCCCACAGGAGTGGAGGCCCCTCAGTGGCTGCTGCAGGACAGTTGGGGGGATAAGGAGAGCAAAATCCGCGTTGTGCAAACTGGTGGCCCCCGAGGGCTGGGGCTTCCCTTGAGCCCCCTGGCTGAGCCCATCTCCCTGCTCTCCCCCAGGGGAATCACCCCCCACACTCTCCTCCCCAGAAGGGTTTTACCCCCTTTAGGAGCCCTGGCCAGCAGCACACGCGGTGCTGCACCGCGGGGACGGGCCCTGGCACGTGCTTCCCACGCACCCGCAGCCACTGCGGGATTTGCTGGCACTGCCCCAACACCTCTGTCCTCACACAGCTCCCAGACAGGTCTCTTTCTTTGCTGTCCCCTCGGCCTTGGGCGCGTCTCCACCGGATGGTGCTGCTGAGAAAACCCAGTGCGGGCAATGAGGAGGCTGGGGGTGGGATCCCAGGGATGCTGCAGGACTCGCCGTAGCCCACAGCCGGGGCCAGGACAGTAAACCCAGCAGCAGCAGCAGACCCCAAACTGTGTCCTGCTTCCCCCCCAACCCTCACCAAGGATATGGGGCTGGTAGACCCCAAATTAAAGATTGGATTCTGCTTTTAGCCCCATGATGACATCCCTGACACCTCCTCCCTGCCCCCTGCCATCCATTAACAGAGACCAGCGAGGAGCCCCCCTCCGCGGCCGAGGGGGCTGAGCCCCCAGGTCCTGGGGCTGGGTGTCCAGCCAGGGCTGGGCTGGTGAGGTGACCCCTTCCTGCAGGGCAGAGGGAGGGGAGCCAGGCCATGCTGCAGGGACACCAGGAGGCAACGGGGCCTTTTGCTTTTTCTTTTGCATTTAATTTTGATGAACACTGTGTCAGTAACTCTCCACTTCAAAGGTTCCAGTGCACAGGTATTGCTGCACTTCTGCAGCACCGGTGCAGAGGCCAATGAACTGTCAAACACAACAGGAAACTCATACAATCTTACAAAGTCCAACAACACTGTGTCCAAAGACACTGCTACAGCTACAGCTTCTACTGACTACTGCCTAAGCACTACTGCTGAGAACCTCCAGTGAAGGCGAGTGGCAGGACCCAGCCGTTCTCAGAGTCCTGCTGCTTAAGCCACTTTTCCCTGCAGAGACTGCAGGAGCTGCTGGATCCAATTAACGAAATCCAGCAGCTTCTGGAGTGGGAATGAGCAGGACTCAGTCCCTGCTGCTGTTGCCAGGGCTGAGCCTTGTGATGGCCTCTTTGGCCGGGCGAGTGTCGCAGCACTTCCTCCTGAGCGAATCCGTGACTGGACCCAGTTGAAGAAGTGCTGGGTGGAGGTGTAGACCCCAGGCTGCTTTGCTCTGGCACAGCCTTTCCCCCAGCTGGTCAGGCCCACGAGCCAGAAGAAGTTGGCGTGTGGAGCTCTGCAGACGAGCGGGCCCCCGCTGTCACCCTGCAGCACAGGACAGAGGGTGAGGGGGGTGTTGGGGAGCCCCAGCAGTGTGAGGGTGATGCTGGGAAGCCCCAGCAGGGTGAGGGGGGTGTTGGGGAGCCCTAGCAGTGTGAGAGGAGTGTTGGGGAGCCCCGGCAGCCCCACGTGGGCCAGGGCTGCGGGTGCTGCCGGGGCTGGCCCGTGGCTGCTCCTACCTGGCAGGTGTCGATGCCGCCCCGCGGGTAGCCAGCACACAGGTTGTAGCTGCGCACGGCCCCTCCGTACCACTCGCTGCTGTTGCAGAGCTTGACATTGATGAGGCGCACCTTGGCCTCCTGCAGCACGTCGGATGTTTCTGCAGCTGTGAGCATGGCAAAGAATTAGCCCCCAGCAGCTCTGGGCCACTTCCCCTCCCCTGTCTGGGCAGAGCCCTTCCCTGAGCCTTGGCTTTGCACCCCCGAAGAGGCACTCGACCCTTGTCTGATTTTAGGCCATGGCTCAGAATCATAGAATCCCAGATGGTGGGGTTGGAAGGGACCTCTAAACATCATCTAGTCTGACCCCTCTGCTCAAGCAGATTCCTCTAGATCAGGTCACACGGGAACGTGTCCAGGAGGGTTTGGAAGACCTCCAAGGAAGGAGCCTCCACGCCCTCCCTGGGCAGCCAGGGCCAGGGCTCCCTCATCTAAAGAGCAAAAAATCATCCCGGGTCCTGCAGCCTTTCCTGACGGGAAAGTCCCCTCAGCATGGCGGCAGCCTGAGGTAGCTCAGGCCCCTGCCTGCAGCCTGAGCCCGGCCCTCGGGCAGCCCGAGCCGTCTCCCCAGGCTCGCCCCAGGCACACAGGCGCTTTCCCGGGGGCACTCACAGCCTTCCGCGGTGTAGCCCCAGCCAGCGACGCGGCAGTCTGTGAGCTGCGACACCACCACGTCGGAGAAGTGAGTCACACAGGCCAGCTGCACGTAGTCGCTGCACTGCACGGGCTCGTCCAGCTCCAGCAGGGCGATGTCGTTCTCCAAGGCGCCTTTGCGGTAGCTCTCGTGGATCAGCAGCCGCCCGCTCTTGCGCACTTGGGCCTCGGGGCCCAGCTCAGACAGCCGGGTGGCCCCGATCACCATGCGCCACGTCGGGACGTTCCTGGGGGGCAGATGGGGAGCAGAGGGCTCAGAGGGAGCCCAGCAGTTCCCTGCCTCCAGCTCGCCGAGGGAGAGGCCAGGTGCCCCGCGAGCCCCGGGCTGCAGGAACGGCACCAGCCCAGCCCGTGCCGAGCACGGGACGGGAACTCTGCCAGTGCTGGGGGCATGGCCCTGCCCTGCTCCTACTCACCTGTACTTGTCAAAGCAGTGTCCTGCGGTCAGGACCCACCGGGAATGGATGAGGGAGCCTCCGCAGATGTGCCCGCTGCCCGCTGCCCCGGGAAGCTGGATGCTGACGATCCAGGGCCAGGCTCCCGGGGAGGCATCGCTGCCGCCCACGATGCGCGACAGCCCGTGGTGCTCAGCCAAGGGCCGGGTCCCGCAGCTTCTCCTGTCACCAGAAAGTCACGAGTGTCCTGCTGGAGGGCTGGCTGCTGCTGGGGCTGCAGGGCAGCCGTCTGCCCTCCCCACCGGGCAGCGCACGGACAGCGGGGCCGGGGAACCCTGCGCCCCGGCTTCTGCCTTCGCCCCGCAGACGAGTGGTGCCAGCAGCCCAGCTCCCAGCTCCTGGGGTTTGGGAAGCTGTGGCAGGGCCATGGGGAACCAGTGAAGCCCATCATATCATCGAATCACACAGTCACAGAATGGTGGGGGTTGGAAGGGACCTTTAGAGATCATCCGGTCCAACCCCCCTGCAGAAGCAGCTCCCACCTTGATCAGGTCACACAGGAGGGTCTTGAAGCCCTCCAAGGAAGGAGCCTCCACACCCTCCCTGGGCAGCCTGGGCCAGGGCTCCCTCACCTCACAGAAAAAACTGCTGCCCCAACCTCCTGACACCCACCCTTTAGATGTTTGTAACTATTAAGAAGATGCCCCCTCAGCCTCCTCTTTTCTGCCCAAGCTCCCTCCCAGAGCCACTTACCCACAGCTTTGCACTGAGGCACTCACAGGCCAGCAGCACAGGCCCAGCAGGACGAGGACAATCAGAACTTTCATCACGCTGACAGCACGTGGCAGCTCCAAGAGCCAAGGGCACGTGGCAGCTCCAAGAGCCAAGGGCACGTCACCCCCAGCGCTGTGTCTGATGCCGTAGTGCTGATAGTGCCTGGAAAGCCTCGGCCGGGGCGCTGATGTCACAGAGCTGCTGGTTCTAGGGGGATTCTGTGTGGGGCACCACGAGGGGCCCAAGCTGGGAGGAGGCAGAAGCAGGGGTGGACACCTGAGGTCACACCACGCTCAAAAAGCCCCTTTTCCTCCTCTTTGCTCTTGGTCAAAATTGGTTTGGGAGCAGCATGACTTGTCAGAGAGCCGAGATCTGGGTTGTAGCCGCAACCCCAAATCTCCAGGGTGCTGTTTGGCTGCGCACAAGGGCCAAAGGCCTGTGTGTGTACTGCCTGCAGGAGGGAAATGCCACTTGGCTTTCCCTGGCTCTCGGTACCACCTCCTGTCCTCTCAGGATCCAGCATTTGGTCAGCAGAGAGCCTCAGCAAAGTTGTTTCACCTTAACTGCGGTGGGATGAGGATGAGGCACAGGAGGGGGTCCTGTTCTCAGGGACTTGTAAGGGTTGCTGGGTAGCTGAGTAGTTGTCGTGTGCAGTGTTCAGCGGCTTCACCGCCCCAGAGCTCCTGTAAGTTCAGTCAGTGGTGGCTACAGAGTGATGTCACTTGACTAGCCAGCAGCTATGTTGGGTGACTTGGACCCTGGTCTTTTTGGATTGCAGTGGGAACTCAGGCAGCTGACACAGCCCCTGTATTTACATGCTCACTGACTCACAGCGTCAGTAAGCACCAGGGGACATCCCACTAGGCTCATCCCAAAGCAGCCTCCATTGCTCCTTCCCTTGATGAAAAGCTGAGCCTTCCTTTTCTGGTAAATAAGCCAGTCACTGCATGGTTACTGAGCCCCTCTCACTTGCTGGCAGAATTTGCAAGCCTGGGACCTCGGACTTGCCTGACAGATGTGACCGTTTCCCTGGCTCTCGGTCTAAATGGTCTTCGTGGTGTTCTGAGGAAAAGGAACAAGAGCTCAGTGACACCTCGACGAGCAGGAAGAGCTTATGGTTACATCTTCCTCTGTCAAGTGCCCTCAGCTCAGTCTCTGCTCCCAGGTCTCAAGGGTCACCCCCAGACACAGGTCAGTGCCAGAGTGCCAGAAGCTGCTCTGCTGTCCCTCTGTGCTCTTGACCAAGGTCTTGTCTGCAGAGGCTGAAGGAAAGCAAAGAGGTGGGCAGCTGCTGCTGAGCTCTGATGTTTGGTACCTTATGGTGTGCACAGGTTTCTGAAGGTCTTGCAAGGAGGCCAGTGCTGAGGTGAAAGTGACTTTCCAGCCTAGGCCCCTTTTTGGGCTGAGACAAAGGCGACCATTGCTCTGCATCAGCTTTGCTCCTCATGGGTTGTGTTTCCTCTTTCGGCAGGTTCTTGCCCCCGTAGACTGTTTTCCTGGTGGAAAGCCTGACCTGTCTCGCCTGCTCTGCTTGTGTGGACGAGTCACTGAGGCTGCACAAGTGGCCTGCTGAACTGTGACAGGAAGGAGGCTGTTTCAAGGGACATTTTGAGTGCAGCTGGCTCCACATCTCCACCTGGCCCTTGGGATGCCCAGGAAACAAAAACACCAGCACCACCATTTTGCACCCTAAATGTGCACATGAAGAATTCAAGTTCCTTTAGACACAACAGTGTCCAAAGTCTTGGAGTCTCTGAAGTGTGCCAAGGCGTGTCTCCCTTGCCCCAGAGAGATAAACTTCATCAGAAGGAAATCTAGGCTGGAAGAGGTGGTTTTCCAGTGCTCAGTGCTCACTGCACAGGACAGCTGCCACCCAGCTTGCAGAAGAAAGGGCACAGTGCAAAGCAAGCAGAATCAAACTTGACTGTGCTGTATATGAAGGAAACCTAAAATGCAGGTTCTGTGTGCTGAACACAAGAGTGTTCTGTGGGAGGTGGAACTGAAAATGCTGTGTGCCTGTCTGAAGGGAATCCCTTCAGGGCCAGTGCAGGTCGAATTCCCTGCACTAGATCATTGCCACTAGCAAAAGCTTCTCACAGGGACAACTGCCCAGTGCTGCCTCTGTGCCTGGGGGCCCTCAGCAGAAGAGCATTTCTTCTCTGCACAACAGTGTGCTCTGACCACAGATGGGATTTTTAAAGCACAGCAAGTGTCAAGTTCAGGTTTAAGTCTTCCAACCCATCCAAGCAATTTGGGTATTTGGGCGCAATGGGCAGAGGAGCAGGAGAGCCAACTGTTCCTGCTTAGCAGAGGGATGGGGAGTAAGAAACAACAAGGATTGTTCTAACCAATGATGAAACTCAGATAGTTCCAGCAGAATGAGCTGTCTGAGAAGGCTTCCAGGTGGTGTTAACTGAAGTCAAGGAGCTCACAGACGTGCAGGAACTGGGGGGGTGCTGGGTTTGCTGATTCTCTGGAATTCTATTGGTAGCAAAACTGAGTGATGGTGTTTCAATGACGCAGCTGCCTGTTCTTTCCTGCTCTTCTCCAGCCCAGTGTTTCCTCACTAACCCAGCATCTGGAAGAGCAAACAATGGGTGCTTTAAAAGTCTCCCTCTCACTGCAGTGGTGACAGGTTTCTGTTGATCTCCTAAGGACTTTACTTTGGGTTTGGTTTGACATTTTGGCCACCTGGACTTGAGAATTCTCCCTCCCTTTTCCACCCCCCTTTTCACATTTGTTGCCTGCGATTCTCCCTTTACAGTTCTTGCTGGACATTTATCCAGACTCTGTGCTCTGCACTTGAAACAACCAGCAGATGATTTCTGATGGAACCTGAGGCTCTCTGCACTGGCCTGATGCAAAGGCAATTTGCATCAAAACTCCTCCAAAATCCTTTTTTTTCCTCTCAGAATTGCACCAAAACCTCATTTTATCCCTCACAACTCCCCCAAACCCCACTTTTTCCCCTCGAAACAATTCCAAAACTCCACTTTTTCCCTCAAGATGGCACTTTTTTACCCAGCAGTTCCCAAAAATCCCACTTTTTCCCTCAGAATAGCACCCAAGACCCACTTTTCCTCTGAAAATACCTCCAAAACCTCACTTTTTCACTCAGAACTCCACCAAAACACCACTATTTCCCTCAAAACTGCACCAAAACCCCGCTTCTTCCTCACAAAGTTCCCCAAAACTGCACTTCTCCCCTCAGAACTCCACCAAACCCCACTTTTTCCCCTCAAAACTGCACCAAAACCCCATTTTCCGCCTCAAAACACCACCCAAACTCCACTTTTACCCTCAGAATTTCCCCAAAACCCCACTTTTCCCCTCAAAACCCCACAAACTTGTTTTTTCAAACATCCACCCAAACCCCACTTTTTCCCTTTAAAAATTTACCAAAACCCCACTTTTTCCGTCAAAACTCCACCAAACCCCACTTTTTCCCCTCAAAACTGCACCAAAACCCCATTTTCCGCCTCAAAACACCACCCAAACCCCACTTTTACCCTCAGAATTTCCACAAAACCCCACTTTTCCCCTCAAAACCCCACCAAAACACTTGGTTTTTTCAAAAATCCACCCAAATCCCACTTTTTCCCTTTAAAAATTTACCAAAACCCCACTTTTTCCCTCAAAACTCCACCCAAATCCCACCTTTTCCCCTCAGAATTGCACCAAAACCTCATTTGATCCCACAACTCCACTGCTTTTGGCCCTCAGAAATGTACTCCATCCCCACTTTTCCTCTCAAAACTCTTCCAAACTACACTTTTCCCTGCAAAGCTGCACCAAAACCCACTTTTTCTCCTAAAACTCCAACAAAACCTCACTTTTGCTCTCAGAAATAAACAAAAACTCTACTTTTTCCCTCAGAATTGCTCAAAAACACCACTTTTCCTCTATCAAATTCCACCCAAATCCCAACTGTTTTCCTTTAAAATGCCAAACCTCACCTTTCCCCTCAGATTTGCCCCCACACCTCATGTTATCCCTCAGAAATCCCACAAACCCCCTCCCCCAGCACCCAAACCCCCTCCCCCAGCACTCAAACCCCCTCCCTCAGCACCCAGAGCCCTCCCCAGCACCCAGCCCCCCTCCAAAACTCCTTCCCCAGCACCCAAATCCCCTCCCCAGCACCCAGGCCCCCTCCCAAACCCCCTCCCTCAGCATCCAAACCCCCTCCCTATCCCCCTCCTCAGCACCCAAATCCCCTCCCAAACTCCCTCCCCAGCACCCAACTCCCCCTCCCCAGCACCCAAACCCCCTCCAAAACTCCTTCCTCAGCACCCAAACCCCCTCCCCAGCACCCTGAGCCCTCCCCATCCCCACCCCCCATCCCATCCCCCCCCAATACCCCATTAACCCCTTCTGTGCCGCCGCCCTCCCCAGACGTGGACGAGTGTTCGGGCCCCCCCCGCTGCCAGCCCGGCCGCTGCCTCAACACCGCGGGCTCGTTCCGCTGCCTGTGCCCCCCCGGCCTGGCCCCGCCGCTGCCTCCCCCGCGCCTGAGCCGCCCCTCGCCGTATTTATTGTGTAGATCAAGAGATTTAAGGCGGGGGGGGGCGGCATTGTGGCCCTCGGGATGATGGCGGGGGGGGGGGGCACCTATGTGTGTGTCCCCCCTTGGCACCCGCTGTGCTCCCCCCTCTCAGTGTTGGGGGGTCGCGGGGGGGAGGTTTGGGGGACCCCCCACCCCAACACACACTGTTACAGAATAAAGGTTTTGTATAAAATGAGGGGGGTTTGTTTCGCACCCCCCCCGTGAGAAATGGACGGGCCGAGGGGAGGGGCGGGGCCTGGCGCTGAGGGGAAAAGGGGCGGCTGTGGGTCTAAAGGCGGGAAAAAGGGGGTTTTGAGGGGAAAAAGGGGTTTTGGGGTCTTAAGGGATAAAAGAGGGGTTTTGAGAGGAAAAGGGGGGGTTTGAGGGGAAAAATGGAGGCTTTGAGGGGAAAATGGGAGGTTTTGGGGTCTAAAGGGATAAAAGAGGGGTTTTGAGGGGAAAAGGGGGGATTTGAGGGGAAAAATGGAGGTTTTGAGGGGAAAATGGGAGGTTTTGAGGTCTAAAGGGATAAAAGAGGGGTTTTGCGGAAAAAGTGAGATTTTGGGGTCTTAACGGATAAAAGGGGGGGTTGAGTCGAAAAGGGGGGTTTTGAAGGGATGAAAGGGGTTTTGAGAAGAAAATGAAAGATATGGGGGTCTAAAGGGATAAAAGAGGGGTTTTGAGGGGAAAAGGAGGGTTCTGAGGGGAAAAATTGAGGTTTTGAGGGGAAAATAGGAGGTTTTGGGGTCTAAAGGGATGAAAGAGGTTTTGAGGGGGAAAAAGGGGGGGGTTGAGGGGAAAAATTGAGGTTTTGAGGGGGAAAAGGGGGGTTTTGGGGTCTTAAGGGATAAAAGGGGGAGTTCAGTCGAAAAGGGGGGTTTTGAGGGGATAAAAGGGGTTTTGAGGAGAAAATGGGAGGTTTTGTGGTCTTAAGGGATAAAAGAGGGGGTTTGAAGGGAAAAAGGGGGGATTGAGGGGAAAAACGGAGGTTTTGAGGGGATAAAGAGGGGTTTAGGGGTCTTAAGAGTTAAAAGAGGAGGTTTTGAGGGGAAAAAAGGGGTTTTAGTAGGGAAAAGGGAGGTTTTGAGTAGAAAAAGGAGAGATTTGGGGATCTTAAGTGTCCTGGTTTAGGCCCATCAGGGAACAAAGACCACGATTAGCCTCCAGTATGGAAGAGGCTGAGAATTGCTCAAGGGCAGGGAGAGCTTAATTGCCACTTAAGGTTCAGGACAAAGCAGACCAGGCCACTCGGTTTCGGGAAGAAAACAGAGAAACAGTGTAATGCAACATCAACTAAAACATACCCCCAAAAACCCAAACCATAACCAAAATGAAACAACACAGAGAAATACATCAATGAAGAGTCCAACCAGCCTTTTGAAGAACACCTTCGTGCCACCCCTCCCCTCTTCCCGGGCTCAGAGCCCTGATCCCGGGGTTTTTACCTTGTCCCCCCCTGAACGGTTCGGGGGGGCAGGCAGTGGGGGTTTCAGTTAGTCTGTTCCCGATAGCTTCTGCCGTCTGTCCCTCCTCAGGACGGGTGAACTCCACACCAGTCCTCCCTGCGAGTCCGTGGGGTAACTCACACGCACGGCAGCCCTGCACGGGCTGCTCCGATGCCCACTGACTCCAAAGGCTGCAGCTCGTCTCCGCCTCTCGTGTGGGGCTGCTCTGCGGCGTGCAGGCTCTCCAGCACGGCCTGGGCCATGGCCCCTCCCCACACAGTCCCTCTCCCGTCCGGGCTCACTCACACGGAGCTGCTGGGAACTCTCGCTCCTGCCATGGATCTCCAGAGGCTGCAGGGGCACAGCTGCATTCTCGCCACGGCTTGCAGAGGGGTCTCTGGTCTGTTGCTTCTCCTTCATTCCTCCTTCTCTGGCTGAAGGGTCCGCGTGGTCGCCTCCATCTCGTGTCACTCTTACACCTCCTGCCTCGCATTCCAAATTCCCGTCCCCTAAATAGTGCTGGCAGAGGCGCCAGATTGGCCCAGCCGGGCCGGAGGTGGGTGTGAACCCAGGAGCCGGGGGAGAGTCCGCAAACTCTTTCTCGGGTCTTCACTGCAACCCGCTCCCCCTGTTACTAAGCCAAAAGCTGCTCCTTGCTAAACCAGAACACAAATAAACAAAAACTCTACTTTTTCCCTCAGAATTGCTCAAAAACACCGCTTTTCCTCTATCAAATTCCACCTAAATCCCAACTGTTTTCCTGTAAAAGGCCACCCAAACCTCACTTTTCCCCTCAGATTTGCCCCCACACCTCATGTTATCCCTCAGAACTCCCACACACCCTCACTTTTCCCCTCTAAATCCCAACAGAAAACAACTTGTTCCTTCAAACCTCCACCCAAACCCCCACTTTGGACCTCAGATAGTTACCAAAACCTTCCTTTTTTTCTCATAACTCCACCCAGATCCCCACACTTTCCCCTCAAGATTTCCCAAAAACCTCACTTTTTCTTTAAACACCCCAACAAAAACACATATTTTCCTTCCAAACTCCACACAAACCCCCACTTTTTCTCTCAGAATTGCTCCAAAACCCCACTTTTCCTCTCAAAACTACACCCAAATCCCAATTGCTTTCCCTCACAATTACCCCAAAATTACCGTCTTTTGATCCCTCAGAACTCCCCCAAAACCCCACTTGGTCCTTCAAAACTCACACAAAACCCCTTTTCTCCTCACATCTTCCCCAAAGTCCCTCTTTTCCCCTCAGAATTACTCCAAAACCTCACTTTTTCCATCCAAACTCCACCTAAACCCCACTTTTGCTCTCAGAAATTTAACAAAACCCTGCTTTTTCCCTCAAAACACCACCCAAATCCCACCTTTTCCCTCAGAAATGCCCCAAAAATCTCATCTTTTCCCTCAAAACTCCACCCAAATGCCACTTTTCTTTCTCAGAAATGTACTCAAACCCCACTTTACAGCCTCAAATCTCCTCCAAAATCCTTGTTTTTCCTCTCAGAATTGCACTAAAACCTCATTTGATCCCTCACAACTCCCCCAAACCCCACTTTTTCCCCTCAAAACGCTTCCAAAACTCCACTTTTTCCCTCAAGATGGCACTTTTTTACCCAGCACTTCCCAAAAATCCCACTTTTTCCCTCAGAATAGCACCCAAGACCCACTTTTCCTCGGAAAATACCTCCAAAACCTCACTTTTTCACTCAGAACTCCACCAAAACACCACTGTTTCCCTCAAAACTGCACCAAAACCCCGCTTCTTCCCCCAGAAGTTCCCCAAAACCGCACCTTTCCCCTCAAAACTCGACCAAAACCCCATTTTCCCCCTCAAAACACCACCCAAACTCCACTTTTACCCTCAGAATTTCCACAAAACCACATTTTTCCCCTCAAAACCCCACCAAAACACTTGTTTTTTTCAGAAATCCTCCCATACCCCACTTTTTCCCTGAAAACTCCACCCAAATCCCACCTTTTCCCCTCAGAATTGCACCATAACCTCATTTTATCCCACAACTCCACTGCTTTTGGCCCTCAGAAATCTACTCCATCCCCACTTTTCCCCTCAAAACTCTTCCAAGCTACACTTTTCCCTGAAAAATTGCACCAAAACCCACTTTTTCTCCTAAAACTCCAACAAAACCTCACTTTTGCTCTCAGAAATAAACAAAAACTCTACTTTTTCCCTCAGAATTGCTCAAAAACACCGCTTTTCCTCTGTAAAATTCCACCCAAATCCCAACTGTTTTCCTGTAAAATGCCACCCAAACCTCACTTTTCCCCTCAGATTTGCCCCCACACCTCATGTTATCCCTCAGAACTCCCACACACCCTCACTTTTCCCCTCCAAATCCCAACAGAAAACAACTTGTTCCTTCAAACCTCCACCCAAACCCCCACTTTGGACCTCAGATAGTTACCAAAACCTTCCTTTTTTTCTCATAACTCCACCCAGACCCCCACACTTTCCCCTCAAGATTTCCCAAAAACCTCACTTTTTCTTTAAACACCCCAACAAAAACACATATTTTCCTTCCAAACTCCACACAAACCCCCACTTTTTCTCTCAGAATTGCTCCAAAACCCCACTTTTCCTCTCAAAACTACACCCAAATCCCAATTGCTTTCCCTCACAATTACCCCAAAATTACCGTCTTTTGATCCCTCAGAACTCCCCCAAAACCCCACTTGGTCCTTCAAAACTCACACAAAACCCCTTTTCTCCTCACATCTTCCCCAAAGTCCCTCTTTTCCCCTCAGAATTACTCCAAAACCTCACTTTTTCCATCCAAACTCCACCTAAACCCCACTTTTGCTCTCAGAAATTTAACAAAACCCTGCTTTTTCCCTCAAAACACCACCCAAATCCCACCTTTTCCCTCAGAAATGCCCCAAAAATCTCATCTTTTCCCTCAAAACTCCACCCAAATGCCACTTTTCTTTCTCAGAAATGTACTCAAACCCCACTTTACAGCCTCAAATCTCCTCCAAAATCCTTGTTTTTCCTCTCAGAATTGCACTAAAACCTCATTTGATCCCTCACAACTCCCCCAAACCCCACTTTTTCCCCTCAAAACGCTTCCAAAACTCCACTTTTTCCCTCAAGATGGCACTTTTTTACCCAGCACTTCCCAAAAATCCCACTTTTTCCCTCAGAATAGCACCCAAGACCCACTTTTCCTCGGAAAATACCTCCAAAACCTCACTTTTTCACTCAGAACTCCACCAAAACACCACTGTTTCCCTCAAAACTGCACCAAAACCCCGCTTCTTCCCCCAGAAGTTCCCCAAAACCGCACCTTTCCCCTCAAAACTCGACCAAAACCCCATTTTCCCCCTCAAAACACCACCCAAACTCCACTTTTACCCTCAGAATTTCCACAAAACCACATTTTTCCCCTCAAAACCCCACCAAAACACTTGTTTTTTTCAGAAATCCTCCCATACCCCACTTTTTCCCTCAAAACTCCACCCAAATCCCACCTTTTCCCCTCAGAATTGCACCATAACCTCATTTTATCCCACAACTCCACTGCTTTTGGCCCTCAGAAATCTACTCCATCCCCACTTTTCCCCTCAAAACTCTTCCAAGCTACACTTTTCCCTGAAAAATTGCACCAAAACCCACTTTTTCTCCTAAAACTCCAACAAAACCTCACTTTTGCTCTCAGAAATAAACAAAATCTCTACTTTTTCCCTCAGAATTGCTCAAAAACACCACTTTTCCTCTGTAAAATTCCACCCAAATCCCAACTGTTTTCCTGTAAAATGCCACCCAAACCTCACTTTTCCCCTCAGACATGCCCAAAAACCTCCTTTCATCCCTCACAACTCCACTGAAATAACACTTTTTCTCTCACAATTGCGCCAAAACCTTATTTTATCCCTCAGAACCCCCCCCCAGCCCTACTTTTCTTCTCAAAACTCTACTAAAACCCCACTTTTTGCCACGTAAGAGGCAGGAAGGAAAAACCAGAACAGGGAGCTATCTTCAATCCCACCCATTTGGACTGCTCAGCTCCCACTGAAATAACACATGCCCTCCCTTAACGTATACCACTGAGTATGGGAGCTACAAGAAAGCAGGAAGGCAGACCCCAGCTACAGTAGTAAGTAGGTCCCCATGCAGTCTATCAGCCAGCACGGTGTCACATTTGCAGCTGCTTTCCTGTGGGAGCTATCTCCAATCACACTCACTTTGACTCCTCAACTCCCATTGAAAAAATACACACTGTCGGTAGAAGTTACATATCTCAATGGGAGATATAGAAAGCACAGAAAGAACCACTTAAAAATCAATGGGTGTAAGGGAACTAAAGAGAAAAAGGGACAAAATGGGGTCAGAGACTAAAAGGGATGTGGAAAGAGAAGAAGAGAAGGGAACGAGGAAAGGCAAGGGAAAAAGGAAACAAATAGGGCAGCAAATGGATGAAAAGCAACAGACGAAATGAAAAGCAATTAAGGGAACGAGGGGAAAGTTGAAAATGAGCGTCAGGGAACCACTATGGACGTGCAGAATGGACATCTAATATACTTTGGCAAAGACATTGGAGGCAAAAAACCATCAGCATGTCAAGAATTGTTGTGCTCATAGTGGGGTCAGCACAAAGGACACGGGCAGCGAGTCAGAAGGAAACAGGCTGATTGATACTGACATCTAAAGCGTGAGCATACACTACACTCCATCCACCAACTGCATCCAGTCATGGACAGTAACTAAGGAAGAGACATCGGCAGGTGCCTGAGTTCTCATCACCCAGACCCGCCGTGGCTGGGGAGCCCCAGTGCAGCCAGGACTTGCAGAACCTGTTGCTGCAACTGGGGAGTCCCACGCAGCGCGTCCACTCGTAGGGGAGGTCTCCAAGAAGGTCCAGCTCTTCTCTTCTCGAATCAACAACGTCACATCACTCCCAAAGCGGGAACAGCTGGTTGCACACTGCATTGAGATCCCCCCCGGAGCCTGGCCAGGGCTCAGGGAGGAACCAAGGGAGTTTCTTTCCCTGTTCGGCTCTGATCATGTATTTTCACGCCAAGCCAGACACCTGGTTTCATGACCTCGACAGTTGCCTCCAAACAAGCAAAGGAATCTCGTGGCATCTCTCTTCACTAACGATTCTATTCTGTCTGGCTACGTCTGTCACTAATCATCACACGTATTTCACTGATCATCAGACACTCACTTCATCTCCTGTTTGGCTGTGAGGTTGATTAGAGGTCAGCTTGAGTTTGGGGCCTGCTGCTCAGGCCTCAGCACTTCAGTTGGTCTTTTGACCTACAGGTGAACCCTCACAACATTTCTTTTCCTTTGTTGGCCACATAAAACATGAAATGAGACATGGAACAGAGATTAGAACAGTGACTGCAAAGCCACCAGGCATTGCCAGCCTGGGCCCACGGTCCTGTTCCATCCCGCCCTGGGCTCAAGATGTTGATCCATCATTTGGGTTGCAGTGGCCAAGCCAGCCAGGTGCCTTCTGAGGCACAGCCAATAGCTCCTCATAGTATGTGATGAGCAGCTCTGCCATCCACATTTGCTAACAGGAATCCACAAGTGATGACAAAGCATCTGCTTGACGTGGCCTGAGCAGAGCCGGGCCAAATACCAAGCCGAGGTTGCTGCCTGACGTGCTTTTCCTCATAGTCCTGCATAAATAGGGAAAAAACCCCAAATCCCCAGGAGTTAGAGGGTTTTACCACTTCTGAAATATTTTAGATACTAAAATATTATGTCTAAAGAGGCCAAAAGTCAGTAGAAACCTGACCCTTCAGTGCAGCAGCTGGGACTGACCCTTCAGTGCAGATGCATTGGGCAGCAGCTGGGACTGACCTTCAGTGCAGATGCATTGGGCAGCAGCTGGGACTGACCTTCAGTGCAGGTGTATTTGGCAGCAGCTGAGACTAAGGGTTTTCTAGACAGGGTGTTTTTCCCATGCCATTGGGTGAACACAGAGAATTGCCCCAGGGTTCCAAGAAAGCTCTTTTTTTGGGGGCTCATTTGAGAGTTATTTCTGACTCCACCTCAGAGCTCAAGATCAGGGATCTCAGTTGAGACCTGCCCACCAGTCCATGGGGTAAGAAGCCCATTGTTATCCACTGCCTCCATGGTGAGAGTCCTCCTGAGAAATGCCAGTCTTGATGAGTGGATGGAGTTGCCACCAACCTTCCTGTATTCCTCGGAGCTTTTCTTCAGAGCCTTTTCAATCAAGATGGTAGAGTTTGGCCTGGAAAGATTGGTTCTGGACAGTGAGGGCCTGGAGGGCAGACACACCAATAAACACCCCAACCATGTTCTCACTCCTCTTCCACTCACATGAGGCAGCATGTGCTCTGAACCCACCAAGGGAGCTGGACAGGGCTTAGAAAGCCCTGCCATGGGCTGCTTGAATATGCAGTGCCTCAGGGAAGCCCGAAACCCCCGCAGCACCTGCGGCTGCTGACCCTGCCTGGCACCGCTCTGTGAAACTGTCACCCTGTTGCCTTGGGCTGCAGCAGAACAAGCCTGTCCTTCCTTCAGATTGCTGGCATTTCTATCTCAGGCATGAAAGAGCCCATTGGTGTGGATCCTGGAGTTAGAAAGAGGCAGGAGACAGCCCACCCCTGCTTCCATCACCTTGCTGGGCTTCTAACGTGGCAACAGGCAACGCTGAGTTAGTGGTGTGGACTTTCAATGCTCATCCATCTCAGAGCTGGACACAGCAACAAGATGTTCTTTTAAGCAATTGTGTTGCTGTTACCATCCAAAGCATTCGCTGAATCCCAGAATGGCAGGAGTTGGGAGGCACCTCTGGAGAGCACCTAGAGGTGGAGGCCATCCACTGCTCTCCCCTCATCTACCCAGCCAGCCATGCCATGGTAGAAGGCCATCACCTTGGTTACACCTGGTACCTCTCTCTGTGCAAGAGTAAAAGTCACAGCTGCTGTGAAACTGGTATTCTTCTCTGGGACCTGACACCAGTGCTCTTTGCACAACTGCTGAGCTGCCTCAAACTGCCACAGCCACATGAGAAATAAAACAGTGGAACTGCCAACCTGGAGAGACAGGGATGGGGAATGAAACAGGGGAGCTGCCCACCTGGAGAGACAGGGCTGGGGAATGAAACAGTGGAGCTGCCCACCTGGAGAGACAGGGGTGGGGAATGAAACAGTGGGGCTGCCAACCTGGAGAGACAGGGGTGGGGAATGAAACAGTGGAACTGCCAACCTGGAGAGACAGGGGTGGGGAATGAAACAGTGGAACTGCCAACCTGGAGAGACAGGGGTGGGGAATGAAACAGTGGAACTGCCAACCTGGAGAGACAGGGGTGGGGAATGAAACAGTGGAACTGCCAACCTGGAGAGACAGGGCTGGGGAATGAAACAGGGGAGCTGCCAACCTGGAGAGACAGGGCTGGGGAATGAAACAGGGGAGCTGCCAACCTGGAGAGACAGGGATGGGGAATGAAACAGTGGGGCTGCCAACCTGGAGAGACAGGGCTGGGGAATGAAAACAGTGGAGCTGCCAACCTGGAGACACAGCTGCATTTGAGCCTTTTCCATTTGATGAGCACTGGTCAGTTCTGGGGAAAAGACAAAGACAAGACACAAGACTTTGCTCAGAGAATTGCGAGGTCCAAGAGCACAGACATCGTGAGCAAAGAGCAATTTGGGATGCAGTCTCAGGGCATGGAGATTGAGTAGGAAACCAATAGCAATATCTCCTGTGACCTTGGTCAGTTGTTGGGAGGATCAAGACTTCTGACCTAAATTTAGCCATGCCATGCTGGATCCCATCTGTGCCTACAGGAGAAGGGAAGAGACTGTTCTCAACTCATGGGATGCTCTGGCCTGTGTCTCTGATGGACAGAGCACAGAGCTAAGCAACAGGGCTGACTTTGGGGAAAGGGCTGGAAGAACCTACTGGAGCTCTTTGAAAGTCAGGGACTCGTCCTTATGTGAAAAAAACCCAAAGGAGACTGTGCAGAGAGCTGTTAAATGTCAGCTACAGCACGTGGAGAGACACGTCTTTAGTTACTGAACCCACAGGCAAGAACCAGCTCTGTCTGCAGCATCAAATCCCGCGGAGCCATTGGAATACAGACCCGAGGGAACGGTGCTGAGGGGCAGGTTTGGGATCCCAAAGCCGCAGAGCTGAGGTGCTGAGGGCCACGGTCAGTGGTGGCCGTGGCAGGGTGAGGGCAGGGCTTGGACTCCAGCAGAGCCCCGTCGGCAAACGCCCGGGCGAGGAGCAGCCCCAGGCGGCCGCGGGGCCGGGGCTGAGGGGACGCTTTGTCACTCGGGGCTGCGGCCGCACACTCACCCAGCCCCCGCCTCTGCCGCCCGGCCCCGCTCCCAGTCTGCCCCGGGAAAGGGACACGAGCGGGGCAGAGACTGGCACCGTCACACACAGACACCAAAGGATGGGGTCAACAGAAGACTCTAGAAGCCCCTGTGATGCTGGAAGGAAGGAAAACACTGGAAAGCAGCAAACGGATCCAAATGGGCTCAGAAAGAACAATGACAAACCAAAGGGTGTCGGGGAACTGCAGAAAAAGGGATGAAATGAGGACAGAAAGCATGGGCACAGCAAGAATCGTTCTGCTGGGAGCGGGGCCAGCACAAAGCACACAGGCACCGAGTCAAAAGGAAACAGGGGCAGTTTTATTGACAACTAAAGCACTAAGAGAACCAGCGAAATAACACAACAAACGGAGCCCAGCGGCAGCGTGAGGAAGGCAGAGCCCCTCACTTGAACTCCAGTTACCCAGAGAAAATACATTCAAAACAATACCTAGAAAATACATGAAGGAAAGGACACGAGCAAACAGCAGTTATCACTGTCCACACCTGCTGTCCCTGCTGTCATCTGAGGCTCTCCTGATTCGCCATCCTCCCATGCACCCACACTCTGGAAATGCAGCTGCACGTTGGGTTTCCCCAGTTGCTTGTAACAAGAACTTTGATGTAAGGAAAAGCTCTGGGGAGCGGCGTGTTCTGTGAAGAGAGACAAGGAAATGCAGGCGTTCAGAGCAACAGTGCAGCCATATCTCCCCCTGCCAGCCCCGCTCCTGCTCAGGGATCAGGCTCCCCAAAGCAGCTGGGCATCCTCTGCACGCCGGCCCCGCTGGGGCTGCGCCTCCTTCCCTCGGCCCTTTGCCTCTGCTGCTTGCTCTGTGCTGACAGAGAGGCCCAGGAGGGGCGCTGACGTGTAGGGCAGCTGCTGGGCAGCCCCACCAAGCTCCCGCTGTCCCCTGGGCTCGCCTTCCCCTGCAGCCTGAGGGCAGGGGACAGAAGGGGCTGTGCTGGGAGGAGAGGACACTGTCCCACCCGCCACAGGCCACAGGACGCAGCGCTGGTGCTGCCCGAGGGCTTTTGGCACTGGGCACCCCTCTTTCTGCAGGGCACAAAGGCCTTGTGCAGTGTCTGTGTGTGCAGCTGGCTCTGCTGAAGGCAGTGGCTGCAGCCAGAGATCTCTCAGAGCTTGTGCTCCCACCCGCCCGATCCTGCCCGTGTTCTGCTTTTGCTGCCACCACCACACGCTGCTCAGCTCTCACAACCCCACCAGGTCTCTCTCAAAGCGAGCCAGTGCCCAGAGAAACAGCATTCACACGCTGCCTGCTGTGCACTTGCAGGCAAACCCTTTTTGCTCCATGGCATCTCTCCCCCGTGCACAGGCCGTACCTTCAGAGGGAAGGGCTGAACGGCCTCTTTTGCCACGTCGTACGTGAGGGTCCCAAGCTGAGTTTCCTCTTTTCCCGACGCCTCCAGTCCCTCGGGGCAAAGCACAAGGAGAGCAGCTCAGATTCATGTCAACAAAGAGGCAACGTGCAGAATCACAGAACCAGAGCATCTCAAGGGTTGGGAGGGACCTGGAAAGCTCATCCAGTGCTACCCCCCTGCCAGAGCATGACTCCCTAGAGTAGGTCACACAGGAACCGGTCCAGCTGGGTTGGAATGTCTCCAGAGAAAGAGACTCCACAGCCCATCTGGGCAGCCCCTTGCAGTGCTCCCTCACCTCAGCAGGGAACAAATTCCTCCTTCTGTTTCTTTGGAACCTCTTCCGTTCCAGTTTGTCCCTATTGCCCCTTGTCCTGTCATTGGCCATCCCTGAGCACAGCCTGGCTCCATCCTCCTGACACCCACCCTTGATGCCTTTGTAACATGAATGAGGTCACCTCTCAGTCTCCCCTCCTCCAAGCTACAGAGCCCCAGCTCCCTCAGCCTTTCAGCACAAGAGAAATGCTCCACTCCATCATCTCTGTGGCCCTGTGCTGAACTCTCTCCAGCAGCTCCCTGTCCTTGCACTGAGGGGCCCACAACTGGACACACTGTTCCAGATGTGGTCTCACGAGGGCAGAGGAAAGGGGGAGCAGAACCTCTCTCCACCTGCTCACCACAGTCCTTCTAATCCAGCCCAGGATGCCATTGGCCTTCTGGGCCACGAAAGCACATTGCTGGCTCATGCTCATCCTGCTGCCCACCAAGACCCCCAGGTCCCTTTCCCCTACACTGCTCTCACAGTTCATTTCCCAACCTGTGCTGGTACATGGGGTTGTTCTCTCCCAGGTGCAAGACTCCACACTTGCCCTTGTTGAACTTCCTTAGAGTTCTCTCTGCCCATTCTCAGCCTGTCCACGTCTGGTTGGATGGCAGCACAGCCTCTGGGGTGGCAGCCACCGCCCCAGTTCAGTATCAGCAGCAAACTTGCTGGCAGTGCCTCTGTTCCCACAGCAAGGTCACTAATGAATAGACTGAACAGTACCGGGCCCAGCACCGACCCCTGAGAGACTCCACTAGACACAGGCCTCCAGCTGCACCCTGCCCCATTGGTCACCACTCTGCCTTCTGCCCTTCAGCCACTTTACACTCTACCTCATGGTCTGATCATCCAGCCCACATTGCCTCAGTTTTGCTGCCAGGATGCTGTGGGAGAAGGTGCCAGATGCTTGACTGAAACCCAGATAAACCACATCTGCTGCACTGCCACCATCTATCCACCTGCTTACATCTTCAGCAAAGGCTCTCAGGTTGGTCACACATGACTCCCCCTTGGTCAAGCCACGCTGATTGCTCCCAATGACCCTCTTGTCCTTTAACTGCCTGGAGACAGCGCCCAGGAGAAGTTGTTCCATCCTTCCCAGGGATGGAGCTGAGGCTGACCGCTCTGGAGTTTCTCAGCTCCTCCTTCTTACCCTTGTTGCAGACTGGAGTGACATTTGCTCTCCTCCAGCCCTCAGGCACCTCTCCTGCCCTCCATGAATTACTGAAGAGGATGGAGGGCGGTTCAGCAATGACTGCCTCCAGCTCCCTCAGCACCCGCGGGTGCATCCCATCGGGGCCCATGGATTGATGCACATCCAGACTGCTCAGCTGATCCTGATCCCAGTCCTCAGCAACCAAACACAACTCCTCCTTCAACCTGACTTCCTCTGGAGTCTGGGGCTCCTGAGGGCAGTCTCCAGCAATATACACAGAACAATGGAGGCATTCAGGAACTCTGCCTTCTCTGTCTCCTCTGTCACAAGGGCACTCACCTCGTTCAGCACTGGGCCTGCATTGCCTCTGGTGTTAGTTCTACCTGCAGTGTATTTGAAGAAGCCCTTCTTGTTGTCCTTGTCCTCCCTTGCAAGGTACAACTCCAATGAGGCTTTAGCTTTCCTACTTGCCTCCCTACATCTTCTGACAACAGCCTTACATTCATCCCAAGTGGCCATCCCTTCCTTCCATCATCTCTAGACTCTCTCCTTCCACTTGAGTTTGCCCAACAGTTCCCTGCTGAACCATGTGGGTCTCCTGGCTCCCTTCCTGGACTTCCTACCCGCTGCATGCTCTGATCCTCAGCCTGGAAAAAGGGACCTTTGAATACAGACCAACTCTCTTGGGCCTCTTTGTCCTCTAACACCCTGTCCCACAAGATGTCCCCTAGCAATTGCTTGAAAAGGCCAAAGTTGGCCCTGCTGAAGCCCAGGGCTGTGATCCTGCTTGGTATTCTGTTCCTACCACACCAGATCCTGAACTCCACCATCTCATGGCTGCTGCAGCCAAGGCTGCTCTCGATCTCCACCACTTCCACCAGACCCTGCTTGCTCATGAGCACAAGATCCACTAGTGCTCCTCTCCTAGTTGGCACATCCACCACCTGCGTCAAGAAGTGATCATCCATGCACTGAAGGCATCTCCTAGACTGTAAGTGGCAGCCATGTAGGTCTGCCAGCAGGTGTCTGGGTAGTAGGATGTGCTGCACCAGCCCTGGTACCCACCCGCCCTCTCCTGGCCAATAGCCACAGCCTACTGCTGCCTGGGGAGGAGCTCAGTCTCTGCCTTGAGCTTTGGTCAAAAACCCTGAGGGGCTTTGGTCAGAATAAGTCTTGAGAGGGGTGAAAGCTCTCGAGCCCCTGAAGCACCTGGCTAGGGCACTGCAGTGCTCAGCAGAGAGCAGGGCAGCAGCCTCAGAGGGGCACAAAAGCAAGCGAGTCCCTGCCACGTCCCCCCAGGGCCAGATGCAGCCAGAAGCACCCAGCACACACTTACAGAGACAGCCACGTCTCTGGGAGCACTGCTGACAGCCACGGACAAGGAGCCTTCCTCAGGGACGTGCTGCAGAGCCACGGCACTCAGCTGGACTCGTGCTGGCAGCCTGATGACAACCTGGCCAGAATGCCCTGGGAAACACCAGCGCCTGTCCCGGGAGACATCCGTCTGCAAAGCAGCACAGGACAGCACTGAGACAGAAGCGAGTGCTGGGGCCAGCGCCGCTGCTCCTCTGGCCTGGAGCACAGGCGCCGTGTGCCTGGGGCTCTGCTCCAGCTGCAGGAGGAGGCACTGCCCTGGCCTTGGGTGGAGCTGCTTTTTGCTTGGCAACAGGGGAAGGGAACTGCAGCGCTGTCCCTGTAAGCAGCTCTCAGAACATGCCCTGGATCTGAGCTGGATCCACCTCCAGCCCGGCCAGGCCAAGCTGGTGCCTCTGCCATCACTACTGAAGAAGCGAAATCTAAGCCAGAAGAGGAGGTGGTACAAAATGGAGCAGAGCATGGGGATCCCAGTCAGAGAAGGAGGAAGGAAAGAGCAGCACTGGACCAGAGACCCCTCTGTAGCCCGTGGTGAGAGAGCAGCTGTGTCCCTGCAACCCGTGGAGAGCAACGGCAGGGCTGAGAGGCACCAGCAGCTCTGGGTCAGTGCACTGGTAGGGAAGAGGGTGGCAGCGGGGTCACAGCAGGGCCCCTCAGTCCTGCTCCGCTCCCTTCCTGAGGGAAACCGCTGGTTTCTAGCAAGCCCTGCCCTGTCTTGGGGCTCTGGTTTCAGGAACCTGACCAACGCTGTGGGCTTCCACAGGAGCAGTGGCAGGCAGGCAGGCAGGCAAGCAGCACTGATGGTTTCTGCTACAGTACCTGCAGGATGGTATCAGGCCCATCCTCAGGGTACCTTCTGCTCAGAACAATGTTGAAGATGCAATTCCAGCTGCACCTGTAGGTCTTGGAAGTTCTTGTCAGGTCAATGGTGGCACCTGTGAGGAAGGGAGAGCAGATGACTGCAAGAGCCACAGATCAGGAGGCCTCGGTGCCCCGAGATCAGCTGAGCAGCTCCAAGCCTGTCACTCCTGTCCCTGTGGCAGGACAAGGGCTGAGGGTGCTGGGAGACAGCAGGCGCCCATGTGGGTGTCAGCAGAGCAAGGCTGAGGGCCTGCTGCACCAGCAGCAAAGATGACCCAGCCAGTCCCCTTCCAACTGCCATGGAGAGGAGCAGAGTCCCTCCATCAGCACAGGAACGTGTGTGGGGGCAGCAGCAGGGGCACACATGGGCTGAGGGCAGGCCTTCCTCTTGGGCTGCAGCAAGCGTGGCAGCTCCCCCACTTTGGAGCAGTGCCTGGAGCACAGTCTCCTTGGGGCTTGCTGCACACAGGCACGGGGCAAGGAGATGGGGCTGCCTGTGTCCTTACCCAAGCTTTTCAGTGCCCAGTTAGACTTGATCTTTCATACTAGAAAATGCTGTGGGACCTGGGGCTGTTTAGTCTGGAGCAGAGGAGACTGAGGGGAGATCTTGTTAATAGATACAAATATCTAAAGGGTGGGTGTCAGGAGGTTGGGGCAGCACTTTTTTCGATGGTATCTAGCCACAGGACAAGGGGTGATGGGATGAAGCTGAAACACAAAAAAGTTCCACTTAACCATAAGAAAAATGTCTTTCAGTGTGAGGTGAGGGAGCCCTGGCCCAGGCTGCCCCGGGATGGTGTCGAGGCTCCTTCCCTGGAGCTCTTCAAGACACATGTGGGACATGTTCCTGTGTGACCTGATCTAGGTGGGACCTGCTTCTGCATGGGGGTTGGACTGGATGATCTCTAAAGGTCCCTTCCCAACCCCCACCATTCTGTGATTCTATGTGAAGAGCACTGGGCAATGGGGCATGGGAACAGTGGGATAAAGATGTAGCAGAAGCCACTTGGGTGGTTAACAGCAGAGGTTCAACGGACCGTCCTGGTCCTGCCCAAACAAAACCCCTGCACACTGTGGGAGGAGAAGAGGTCCCTGGAGTGCACCCAGGGCAGTGGCTGAGGAAGGCAGGATGGGCTGCACCTTGTAGGAAGGGCTCCTGGAGCCTTGCTTCAGGATGGGTTTCCCACGCACTCACAGCCTCCTTCAGGCATCCACCCGCTCCAGTGTGGGCTCCTCCATGGGCTGGGAGTGGCTCTCTGCTCCACCAGGCACCTCTCTGGGCTGCAGGGACACAGCTGCCTGAGGTGAAGCACAGAGAGATGCAAAGTACTGACAAGAAACACCAAGCGTGAAACCTCCTTTGTTTTTTCACGCATGCCAAAGAGATTTGCATTCTCATGTAGGCACTTGGAGTGGAAGCACGTGCACAGATGAGCTGCAAAGCTGTGCACAAGCAGAAAAAGGGCTGCAGGCAGCTGGCTGCTGATGGGAGCTGGAGACAGAGTCCTCCTTGGGAAGAAGCAAGAACTCAACTCTGGTTGAGTCAGAGAGACACTCTTTGACTTGTGTGAGCTGCTGCTGCCGCCAGCTGCCGGAGGCAGCACGGCCACGTTCTCGCCAGGCCCCCGAAGCACAGTCTGTGCTGCAGTTTGTTGCGGGAGGGGTGTCCCATCCCTGCTTGTGCCTCCCTCCCCTGCTGGCCCCCTGCGTGGTGCCCCAGGCAGAATGGCCCCCGCCCCAGCGCCCGCAGGCAGCGGCTCTGTGACATCAGCCCCGGGGCCGAGGTGCCGCGGGCAGCGCCAGCACTGCGGGCATTGCATCGGCCGCAGCGCTGCTGGGCACGAGCCCTCCCTCAGCTCTGGCAGCTGCCGCGTGTTGCCGCAGCAATGAAGCTCGTGCTGGTCTTTGTGCTGCTGGCCCTGTGCTGCTGGCCTGCGAGCGTGGCAGGGGACAGCTGTTGGTAAGTGGCTGTGGAAGGGAGCTGGGGCAGCCCTTCCCTGCAGGGTGCGCCGGTGCCACGAGCTGTGAGCCAAGGGTTCCCCAGCGGCCCCGCTGCCCGTGTGGCGCCCGCTGGGGAGGGCAGACGGCTGCCCTGCAGCCCCAGCAGCAGCCAGCCCTGGAGCAGGACACTCCTGACTTGCTCTTTGCAGGGGGGGCTGCGGCACCCGGCCCCTGGCTGAGCAGCCGTGGCGCGTGGTGGGTGGCGTGAATGCCCCCGTGGGGGCCTGGCCCTGGACCGTCAGCATCCAGAATCCCTGGGGAGCGGGCACCGGGCATTTCTGTGGAGGGAGCCTCATCCATTCCCAGTGGGTCCTGACCGCAGGACACTGCGTCGACTTCTACCGGTGAGTAGGAGCAGGGCAGGGCCGTCCCCCCGGCACTGGCAGGGGCCCTGTCTGCGGCCCGGGCTGCCGCTGGCGTGCCAGGGATGGCGTGTGCCGGGCACGGGCTGGTGCCGCCGCTTCCCGGCAGCCTGGGGCCGGCGCTGCCTGGAGCCCAGGGCACGCCGGGGCAGCCGTGCCCTCCGCAGCGCGGCTCGCCTCTCTCCCTCGGCCAGCAGCAGGCAGGGCACCGCTGGGCTGGGCCGGGCTGCAGCGCACGGCTCCGCTCCCTCTGAGCCCTCTGCTCCCCATCTGCCTTCCAGGAGACTGCCGTGGTTTCGGGTGGTGGTCGGGGCCAACCAGCTGACTCTGACGGGCCCCGAGGTGCAGGTGCGATACACCACGCGGGCGCTGCTCCACCAGAGCTACTTCAACGTCACCGACTACGACATTGCCCTGCTGGAGCTGGACCGGCCCGTGGAGTGCAACCAGTACGTGCAGGTGGCCTGTGTGCCTCACCCCGCCGACGTGCTGGTGTCCCAGCTGAGAGACTGCTACATCGCTGGCTGGGGCCACACCACCGCACGAAGTGAGTTCCCCTGGGGAAAGCGCTGCTGTGCCCAGGGCAAGCCTGGCACGCTGGGGAGACGGCTCGGGCTGCCGCGGAGCCCAGGCGGGAGCCAGAGTCAGGCTGCGGGGACGGGCGGCTGCAGACGGGCCTGAGCTCCCTCAGGCTGCCACGGTGCTCAGGGCTCTGGGACACCTTTCTCGTGAGGAGAGCACCTGGAGCTCTCTGACCTTTGAGAGGAAACCTTCTCCATGCTGAGAGATAGCTCAAGGGCTGGGGTTTAGAGGCTGGGGCCAGGTTGTTTTGGCTGGGGGCCAGTGACAGGACGAGGGGTAAGGGGCACACGCTGGAAGACGGGAAGTTCCCCTGGAAGAGGTGGAAAAATGTCTCTGCAGTGAGGATGCTGGAGGCCTGCACAGGCTGCCCAGGGAGGCTGTGGAGGCTCCTTCCCTGCTGGTTTCCAAACCCACCTGGACACGTTCCCCTGCCTCCTGCTTGAGGAGAACCAGCTTGAGCAGGGGCTTGGGCTGGATGAGCTCTCGAGGGCCCTTCCCACCCCCAGCCTTCTGGGACGCTGTGATTCTCAGCCACGGCCCCAAGGCAGCCCCACGGGAACGATGTGTCCGATGTCTCTTTGGCAAGGTGCAAAGCCAAGGCCCAGGGAAGGGCTCTGGCAGCCAGGGGAGGGGAAGTGTCCTGCAGCTGCTGGGGGCTAATTCCTTGCTGTGCTCGCAGCCCACGGATCCGACGTGCTGCAGGAGGCCAAGGTGCGCCTCATCGATGCCAGGCTGTGTAACAGCAGCCAGTATAACAATGGCTCCATCCACAGCTACAACCTGTGTGCCGGCTACGCGCAGGGCGGCATCGACGCCTGCCAGGTAGGAGCAGCCGCGAGTCAGCCGCGGCAGCAGCCGCAGCCCTGTCCCACCTGGGGCTGCTGGGGCTCCCCAACACCCCCCTGAGCCTCTGTCCTGTGCTGCAGGGTGACAGCGGGGGCCCGCTGGTCTGCAGAGCTGCGGGCGCCAACTTCTTCTGGCTCGTGGGCGTGACCAGCTGGGGGAAAGGCTGTGGCAGAGCGCACAGGCCCGGGGTCTACACCTCCACCCAGCACTTCTACTACTGGATACTGGAACAGATGCGCTCAGCAGGAAGGGCTGCTGCTCTCACCCGGGCGTGGAGACGTTTTCCCAGCGCCTCATGGCCCTTTCACCGGCCAACACAGGCACCAGCCGCGGCACCAAACCCGGCGTGGAACTGGAATCCAACCAGCTCAGGACCCTTTACCTGGGAAACATTTGCCCCAACTGCAGCACCAACACAGGCACCAAACCCATCGTGGAACTGGAATCCAACCAGCTCAGGATCCTTTACCTGGGAAACATTTGCCCCAACTGCAGCACCGACACAGGCACCGGCCCCGACACAAACCGCAGCACCACCAGCAGCGGGCCAGGTTGGGTCCTGCCCATTTCCCCTCCAGAAGCTCAGGGATTTCTTTAGGCGGGTCCAGGAGCTCCTGCAGGCCATGAAGGGACAAGCGGCTTGAGCAGCAGGACGCCGCTGGAGGTGCAGGCCTGGGCTCTGCCCCTCTGCTGCAGGTCTTTAGCAGTAGCCATTAGGTTGGAGGAAGTAGAAGCTGTAGTTGCAGTGTGTCTGGTATCTTGCCCTGGCTTCAGCCAGGATCGAGTTCAGTCTCCCTTTGTGGTGTTCTATTAAACTGTCCTTGTCTCAACCCGTGTTCTCCTTTTGCTGCCACCACCACACATTGCTCAGCTCTCACAACGCCGCCAGACCAGGACCAGCAAGAGTAGGTCACACAGGAACTCCTCCGGGTGGGTTTGAATGTCTCCACAGTCCATCTGGGCAGCCCCTTCAGGGCTCCCTCACCTCAACAGGGAAGAAGTTTTGCCTTGTGTTCCTTTGGAACCTCTTCTGTTCCAG
This sequence comes from Colius striatus, assembly GCF_028858725.1. Lineage (NCBI taxonomy): Eukaryota > Metazoa > Chordata > Aves > Coliiformes > Coliidae > Colius > Colius striatus. The sequence continues at coordinate 414,754 of NW_026908524.1, read as the reverse complement.
CTTGTGCCCGTTGCCCCTTGTCCTGTCATTGGCCATCCCTGAGCACAGCCTGGCTCCAGCCTCCTGACACCCACTCTTGATGGATTTGTAAACATGAAGTCACTCCTCAATCTCCTCCAAGCCCCAGCTCCCTCAGCCTTTCATCACAAGGGAGATGCTCCACTCCATCATCTGTCTGGCCCTACACTGAGCTCTCTCCAGCAGCTCCCTGTCCTCCTGCAACTGAAGAGCCCAGAACCGGACACAGTATTCCAGATGTGGTCTCACGAGGGCAGAGGAGAGGGGGAGGAGAACCTCTCTCCACCTACTGCCCACAGCCCTTCTAATCCACGCCAGGATGCCTTTGGGCTTCTTGGCCACCATGGCCCACTGCTGGCTCATGCTCACCCTGCTGCCCAACAGCATCCCCACATCCCTTTCCCCTACACTTCTCTCTGAGTTCGTTCCCCAGCCTGGTGTCTGGGTAGTAGGATGTGCTGCACCAGCCCTGCTACCCACCCGCCCTCTCCTGGCCAATAGCCACAGCCTACTGCTGCCTGGGGAGGAGCTCAGTCTCTGCCTTGAGCTTTGGTCAAGAACCCTGAGGGGCTTTGGTCAGAATAAGTCTTGAGAGGGAGAAAGCTCTCGAGCCCCTGAAGCACCTGGCTAGGGCACTGCAGTGCTCAGCAGAGAGCAGGGCAGCAGCCTCAGAGGGGCACAAAAGCAAGTGAGTCCCTGCCACGTCCCCCCAGGGCCAGATGCAGCCAGAAGCACCCAGCACACACTTACATAGACAGCCACGTCTCTGGGAGCACTGTTGACAGCCACGGACAAGGAGCCTTCCTCAGGGACGTGCTGCAGAGCCACGGCACTCAGCTGGACTCGTGCTGGCAGCCTGATGACAACCTGGCCAGAATGCCCTGGGAAACACCAGCGCCTGCCCCGGGAGACATCCGTCTGCAAAGCAGCACAGGACAGCACTGAGACAGAAGCGAGTGCTGGGGCCAGCGCCGCTGCTCCTCTGGCCTGGAGCACAGGCGCCGTGTGCCTGGGGCTCTGCTCCAGCTGCAGGAGGAGGCACTGCCATGGCCTTGTGTGGAGCTGCTTTTTGCTTGGCAACAGGGGAAGGGAACTGCAGCGCTGTCCTTGTAAGCAGAGCAGCCCCACACGAGAGGCAGAGAGGAGCTGCAGCATTTGGAGCAAATGAGCGTCAGAGCAGCCAGTGCAGGGCTGCCCTGTGTGTGAGGGACCCCAGGGGCTTGCAGGGAGGACGGGTGCAGAGCCCACCTGCCCTGAGGAGGGACAAAGGGCAGAAGCTATGGTGAACAGACTGACTGAAACCCCCACTCACTGGCCCCCAACCCCCCCAAGCCATTCGGGGTGTGGAGGGGGTAAAGACACTGGGATCAGGGCTCTGAACCAGGGAGGAGGGGAGGTGTGGCAAGAAGGTGTTCTTAAAAGGGCTGGTTGGACTCTTCATTGTTGTATTCATCTGAGTTGTTTTATTTTGGCTATGTCTTGGGTTTTGAGGTTATGTTTCAGTTGATGTTGCATTCAATTATTTTCTGTTTCCTTCCCCAAGCCCAGTAGCCTGCTCTGTTTTGTCCTGAACCTTAAGTTGCAATTAAGCTCTCCCTGTCCTTTGGCAGTTCTCAGCCTCTTCAGTACTTGAGGCTAATGGTGGCCTTTTGTTCCCTGATGGGCCTAAACCAGGACAGTGACCCACAGTGCTCCCCCTCCCCTGGGATGGCCTCTGCAATCATTCCTGGCAATCATTTAGTACTTCAGCTTCTACTAAAGGCACAGCACTGTTCACACTGTCAGCAAAAGTCTAACACTGAGCAGGGCTGCAGGGAGGAGGCAGCTGGGGTGCAAGAAACCCACTCCACAGTGGCTCCCTGGGACAGGAGCACGGAGGCTGGGACAGAGTGGAGACTGCGTGGGCAGCCCTGTGAGCTCTTGCAGAAGAAGGGAGCTGCAGGGTACTGTGGAACTCACAAGCTGCATGTTTGTGATGCCAGGAAAGTGCCAATCAGGACTCAGTAGCCAATGTGACTATCAAGCAGCCCTTTCTGGCAGCGCTGGGCACACAGGGGATGGCTCCACCAAGTGTGTGCCCTGCTTAGAGCAAAACTTTCCACATGTCCCAGACTAGATCTGCATGTTCATTGCACTTTTTCATGAGTTCCCCCCATGGCCCTGCCTCAGCCCGCCCAGGTCACAGCTCCCTCACGCCTCCTTCGCTGAGCCACAGGGGCCTCTGAGGATGAAGATCTGAGTCTTCCCCACAGTATATTTCTCACCTTTGGCTTCCTGGTGTTTGTCCAAACCACAGAACAGGCTTGAGCGGGTGCTGATTCATTTGTCTCACTCTGATGGGTCCAAGATAAGTTCTGCTCTTGCCAGATCACAACAGGAGTGAGATGTGCTGCAGTGACAGCTTCTTGTGACTCTAAGAGATCAGCCATGTCCTGAAGCTTGCACTGCCACAAGGGTAACAAGTTCCTAAATGGCAATATTTCAAACGGTTACAGATGTGTGCTTGCAGTTTTCTGGCCAAATGCTGCTCTGTAACATCTGCAATTCATTGGACACCCTGGGCCAAGAGTCTGTCACTTTTCTAGCAAGCGCTGGGCTTTGGGTGCACCTTGCTCATCAGACTCTCATTATCATGGGGCTGTTTAGTCTGCAAAAGAGGAGACTGAGGGGGGATCTGATGAATAGTGACAAATATCTCAATGCTGGGTGTCAGGAGGCTGGGGCAACACTTTGTTGTGTCTAGCAACAGGACAAGGGGTGATGGGATGAAGCTGGAACACAACAAGTTCCACTTAAATAGAAGCAAAGACTCTTTCAGTGTGAGGGGAGGGAGCCCTGGCCCAGGCTGCCCAGGGAGGCTGTGGAGGCTCCTTCCTTGCAGGTCAAGACCCGCCTGGGCATGTTCCTGTGTGACCTGCCCTAGGTTGACCTGCTCTGGAAGGGGCGTCGCACTGGATGATCTCTAAAGGTCCCTTCCAACCCCCACCATTCTGTGATTCTATGATTCTAAGACCCAAACACAGCTCCATCCCAAAGCCCACCCAGCTCCAAGCTGCCACCAGCCCTCACTGAGCGTGTGCTCTGCATTCTCCTTACCCCACACCTTTAAAAGCAAAGCGAGAGCATTTCCCAGCAATCCCGATGAAGGTCTGTGTGCCCAGAGTCACTCCAGCCCCACCTCAAAGGGAAGAAAAGACTATAAAATGGCTTAAGAAAGGGGCTGTTGGGGAAGGCACCATCGTGAATAAGTCAGGGAAGGTTCCATCTCAGGCTGCCTCTGACTCCTGGGAGCAGCCAACGGCTGCAGCTCCCTCCCCCCACAGGGACGCCTCTGGCTCAGAGCTGGTTGTGCCGAGGGCTGGCTGGGGAAGCTCAGAAATCCCTCTGCACAGTCGCTTCTCTCATCTCCTGCTGCACCATTCGCAGTCTCAGCTTCTGCCTGTGCTTTGGCACACGCTGTGTCCACCCCCAGCAGCCCACCAGCACCTGGGGAACCTGTTGCTGCCAGCAACTGCACCGTGGCTTCAGCTGGGTGTCAGAGTCTCAACGCAGCTGGGGAAGGGTCACGAGAACCGGTGTGATGAGGAGAGGCTCAGGGAGCTGGGGATGCTGAGCCTAGAGGAGAGGAGGCTGAGAGGACACAGGATCACTCTCTACAGCTGCCTGAAGGGGGTTGTAGTGACCTGGGGGTCGAGCTCTTCTCATTTTTAGCTTGCAAAGTGGTACCTTTTGGAAGAAATCCTCATTTTCACCATCCAAAGTGAGAGTTTTCTCTTCCAAACCCTCATTTGGGGGCCCATACCCTCCTTTTTAGCTTCCATTGCCTTCTTTGGAGGCCTAAGCCTCCATCTTAAGCTTTCAAACCTCACTTGGTGACCCAAACCCTACTTTTTGCTCCCAAAGCCCGATTTTCAGCTTCCAGACCTTGGGTTTAGATTTCAAATCGTCCTTTTCTACATCCAAACCATCATCTTTACTTTCCAAAGTCTCATTTTTGTGTTCAAACCCCCATTTTATGCTTCCTAACCCTCATGTCTCAGCTTCCAAACACTCAATTTTAGCTTCCAAATGCTTGTTTTGTGGCCCAGATGCTCATTTTTAGCTTCCAAAGCCTCTTTTTTGCCTTTTTTAACCTTATTGCTTGGATCCCAGCCCTCAAGGTTTTGATTCCAAAGTCTCACTTTGTGGCCCAAGTTCTTCTTTTTAGCTTTAATCTGTTCCTTTTCAGCTTTCAATCCCTCATTCTCGGGTCTCAACCTCAGTTTTTAGCATCCAAGGCCTCGTTTTTAGCTTTCCAAAGCATCCTATTGGGTAGATTTAGACCCAAATCCAGGTGTTATACACCTAAAAGAAGGATTTAGACCCTAAAAACTAGGCTTTAGGCCCAAAACGTCAGGATTAAGACCCTTAAACCAGGAGCTTAGACCCAAAAAAGATGATTTAGACCCTAAAAGCTTGGGGTTAGACCCAAAAATGGGTCTACAACTGGGGGTTTAGATCCCAAAAACAAGGCTTTAGACCCTAAAAGCTAGACTTTAGATCAAAAAAATGAGGGTTTAGACCCCAAAACTAGGGTTTTAGCAATAAAAAAGAGGGTCTAGACCCTAAAACTAGGAGTTTAGACACCAAAAATGCATATTTAGATCCTGAAACCAGGGATTTAGTCCTAAAAATACGGATACAGACCCTAAAACTGGGAGTTTAGACCCGGAAAACAAGGATTTACACCCTAACAACAGGGTTTAGTCCTAAAACCAAGGATCTAGACCCTAAATCTGGGACTTTACACACCAAAAAAAGGGATTTAGATGCTAAAACTGTGGGTTTAGACTAAAAAATGGGGATTGAGACCCTAAAAGAGGGGGTTTAGGCCGAAAACAAGGATTTAGACCTTAAAAACAAGACTTTAGGCCCAAAAAATGAGGATTTAGACCCTAAAACTGTGGGTTTAGACCCAAAAAATGAGGATTTAGATCCTAAATGTTTGGGATTAGACCCAAAAATGAGTATACAACTGGGTGGTTTTTAGGTTCAAAAAGACCTGCTCCTTTTTAGCTTCCAAACCCTCATGCTAGGGCCCAGGTTTCTTTTTTTGTCTTCCAAAGCCTTGTATCTAGCTCCAAACTTCTGGTTTTAGCATTGAAAGCCTCGTTTTTAGCTTTCCAAAGCATCCCATTGGGTCAAACCCCCTCCTTTTGAGCTGCCAAGGCCTCCCCTTGGAGGGCACAAGCAGGAGCTGGGCAGATGCTGCCCTTGTGTGTCTCTGTGCCCGTGCGGCCGCTGCGTGCCGCGTCCCCTCACACCCCAGGCTGCACATGGGCAGTGCCTGGGGGTACCCAGGGAGGGCCTCGGGTGGCCGCCCCTGTGTCAGCGTGTGCCCGGCACCCCGTGTCCCGTCCCTGCCCACCACACAGCACACACCGGCCCCAGCCTCTCGCCCCCCGCCCTGCAGGGAGCCCTCAGCGCTGAGAAGGGCCCCTGAGCTCAGCCTTCTCCTCTGCAGGGTCACAGCAGCTCTGTCTGGGATCTCTGTGCTGTGTCAGTGCCCCACAGAGAGCACAGACACACTGAGGCACAGACAGTGCTGCTGGGCGGGGGAAACGAGCCCTCAGTGCCCTTGGCTGGCCGTGGGGGGCTGAGAGCTTGAGCAAGGGCGAGACACGGAGTGGTGTGAGGGGGATCCCTCTGCTCTCAGCAGGGGCTGGGGCTGTGCAGGCTCACAGGGGACGGGCACAAAGGGGCAGCAACAGGGCGCTGGGCACCAGGCAGGGGCACAGCCCGGCTGCCCTGGCTCTGCTCTCACCCACAGCCCGTCCTCTGGCCTCGCAGCCCTCGCTCAGTTCTCCCTGAGGGCAGCAGAAACGCTGAGGGCTCCTGTGCACATCCATCCCTGCACAGACACTGCTCTCTCCTGCTACACTCAGTGCAACTGAACCCCCCTCAACGTCCCGTTTCTGCTCTGTCGCCGCTTCCTCTCAGAGATGCAGCGAGAGAACAGAGCAGGGCAGGAGCAACTCCTCAGCTGTTTGGTCTCTGCTGCACAAGTACCACAAACACAAAGCCTGGACTACACTCCTTCCTTGAACCATCAGCAGAGGAAGACAGCTTCAGCCAGTCGGTGCACCCCTGCTATTACATCTGGGCACCAGAGACAGGACTCCAGTTTGGCAGCAAGAAACAGCTGCATTAGCTTATGGCAAGATCCTCCCCAAAAATGTGACACAGAGATGCCAGGGCACACGGCAGGCTACAGGAATGGCAGCCTTGGTGGTGACCTGCTGATCTGTGCTGATCCACCTGCTCATACACAGAGAGAAAGGGAACCGTCCTCAAGAAATAAAACCCCATCTGCCTGACATCAATGCTGTAACCATGGCTCACAGAAATGCCACCATGAAGTACTCGGGTCACTGGGCCAGTTCAAGGAACGCAGCATTTGCTCTGGCACACCACACTGGGGAGGGGGCTCAGGATGAGGAGGGAACCCCAAAACACCCCAAAAGTCTTCGACACCCCCCAAGACTCTTCAAGGACTCAAAACAACCCAAAACGCCTAAAAATGCCCCAACTCCCCTCTCCAAAGGCTCCCACATCCTCCCAGTTTATCCCTCAGTAGCCTCCTCTCAGTAGCTCCCAGAAGTCCCAAATCCCTCCCCAGGAACCCCCAGTTCACCCCTAGAGGTCCCCAGTAGCTCCCAGTGACTCCCAGTTCTCCTCACTGCAGCCCCTTGTGCCTCAATGAGCCGCCCAGTAATACCCAGTAGCTCCCAGTTCACACCCAGTAACTCCCAGTACTCCCCAGTGCCTCCCAGTAGCCACACAGTTCACCCCTCAGAAGTCCCAAACAGCTCCTCACCAACTGCTCCAGCGTGGCTCCTTCCCACGGGCTGCAGCTCCTCACCGACTGCTCCAGCCTGGGGCCTGCCATGGGGGCAGCTCCTCACACCCTGCCCCAGCGGGGGTCACCCACCGCCACAACAGTCCCACGGGGACACACTGCTCCAGCCCGGGGCCCTCACAGGCTCACAAGCGCTGACACAAACCTGCTCTGCACGGGCACCTCCCCACAGGCTCCCAGCCGCTGCCAGGAGCTCGCTCCACGATGAGCTTCCAGCACAGCCACAGCCTCCTGCAGCCCACGCCAGCGGGGCACGAGCAAGGGCTCCGCGCGGGGCACGCTGGGAAGCCGAGGCCCCGCCCCCTCCGCCGCACGCCGCCTCCTGCCGGGCGCCGCCGCACAACTACAGCTCCCGGCACGCACCGCGGCTCCCGCCCGCGGCTTTGGGCGGCAGCGACGCGCTGGGGGTGATGGGAAATGGAGGCTGCGGGGCGCAAACGAGCCTCCCCACCTCCCGGTTTTAGGGTCTTTATCCCAGTTTTGCAGATTAAACCCCTGGTTTTAGGGTCTAAATCCTTGTCTTTGGGGTCTAAAGACCCAGTGTTAGAGTCTAAGTCCTAGTTTTCGGTCTGAACTCCCTGTTTTAGGGTCTAAATCTCCTTTTTTGGGTCTAAACCCACAGTTTTAGGGTCTAAACCCACAGTTTTAGGGTCTAAATCCAGATTTTTGCGGCCTAAAGTCTAGTTTTTAGGGTCTGAATCCTTGTTTTGAGGTCTATACCACCTGGTTTTGGGTCTAAATCCTCGTATTTGCTGTCTAAACTCCCAGTTTTAGGATCTGGATCCTCTTTTTTATGGCTAAAACCCTAGCTTTAGGGTCTAAATCCTCATTTTTGGGGTCTAAACCCTCAGTTTTAGCACCTAAATCCCCTTATTTTGGTGTCTTAACTCCCAGTTTTAGGGTCTGGATCCTCGTTTTTAGGACTAACACCCTGGTTTTAGGGTCTAAATCCTTGTATTTGGGGTCTAAAGACCCAGCATTAGGGTCTAAGTCCTGGTTTTCAGTCTAAACTCCCTGTTTTAGGGCATCTAAACAACCAGTTTTAGCGTCTAAATCCTCTTTTTCAGTATAAATCCTACTGTTTAAGGGTCTAAAGCCTTATTTTAATGCCAAAACTCCTAGTTTTAGGGACTAAATTCTCTCTTTTGGTCAAACCCCCCTGTTTTAAGGTCTATCTATACCACCTAAATCCCTAGTTTCAGGGTCTAAATCCTTGTATTTGGGGATCTAAACCCACTGTTTTAGGGTCTAAACCCTCATTTTTGGAGTCTAAAGTCTAGATTTTAGGGTCTAAAGCCTTGTTTTGGGATCTAAACCCCCAGTTGTATACCCATTTTTGGATCTAACCCCAAACTTTTAGGATCTAAAGCCTCGTTTTTTGGGTCTAAACCCACAGTTTTAGGGTCTAAATCCTCATTTTTTGGGCCTAAAGTCTTGTTTTTAAGGGGTAAATCCTTGTTTTCGGTCTAGTCCCCCTCTTTTATGCTCTCAATCTCCATTTTTTAGTCTAAACTGACACTTTTAGGGTCTAAATCCTCTTTTTTGGTGCCCGTGCAGAGCAGGTTTGTGTCAGCGCTTGTGAGCCTGTGAGGGCCCTGGGCTGGAGCAGTGTGTCCCCGTGGGACTGTTGTGGCGGTGGGTGACCCCCGCTGGGGCAGGGTGTGAGGAGCTGCCCCCATGGCAGGCCCCAGGCTGGAGCAGTCGGTGAGGAGCTGCAGCCCGTGGGAAGGAGCCACGCTGCAGCAGTTGGTGAGGGACTGTCTCCCGTGGGAGGGAGCCCACAGTGCAGCAGTGGGAAGCGTGAGGAGGCCTCTCCCTGAGCAGCAGCAGCGGCAAAGTCCATCTGCGATGAACTGAGCACAAGCCCCATGGTCTGCGCTGCTGGGGGGAAGGAAGGGGAGTCCTGGCCAGAGGAGGGGTGGGGGGAGGGGTTTTCCAGGCGCTTTTATTTCTCATCTCCTTGCTCTTCTTTTGTAATAATCAAACCTTTTTCTCCCCAAGGTGAGTCTGTTTTGCCCGTGACGCTCATTGCTGAGTGAGCTCTCTGTCCTTAACTCACAAGTGGTTTGTTCTATTTCTCTCTCTTTCCTGTCCCATTTAGGAGGGGGAGTGATTTAATGACTTGGTGGACACTGGTCTAAACTACCACAACTCACCTGGCAGCAAAACCTCTCTGGGCAAAAAGAGATGTGCTGTAGGTCCACCCCAAGTTTTCTCTGGAGCAGCACTGCACGCCGTTGCTGCTGGGATTCTGAAGATGGCCCCACAGCTCTCAAGTTGTCCCTTGCTCCTGTTACAGTCTCAGATCTGGGAAAAAAAAGCACAAATTCCCTATTCTGCTCCAAAGCTTCCAAATGACACTGTATTTCCCTCATTTTCTCTACCCAGTCCTCAGGCAGCTAAGTTGTGGGCTAGACTGAGTGAGCCTGAGCCATGCCCAAAACCACAGCAAGGCTATTTACAGACCCCACCAGCTGGGCCATGGCTGGGTGGGAACCAAAGCTAACAGCAAAAACTGTTTACAAAGGCAAAAAGGTTATGGAGTGTGACAGGGGTAAGGATCAGCCTGAGACATGGGGCGATCAGAAGGGTCAGGACAGAAAGGGACAAAACCAACTGAAATGACCCTTTCAGAATCAACACTGGAAAACTGATGCTGTAACTACACAACTCTCTGGGGAGCAGCACTGAAAAAGTGTGGGAATAGTCCCCAGTTTTGAGGCCCAGAGTTGGGGCAGTGCCAGGAGGTTTCTGATGAAACTCATTTACATTTCCCATCCCTGTGTGTGCGAACAGCACAGAAGTAGCGGGCAGAGTCCTGTGGGCTCGGGGCACTTAGAGACAGAGCTGTCCTAAACCGGGAATTGTCCCGGGACACAGAGGCTCAACCATTCACTGCCGGTGCACGTTGAATCAGTGATGAACTAGGGGAGATAAAGGACACCCACTCCAGCCTGCCTCCGGGTGCCTGACGGTACCATCTTATTGCGTATGTCCCGAAGTTGAAGCCGTGTCCGCGGCAGAAGAGGAGCACGGAGTCCCCGGGCGCTCGCTGCCCTCCGCCGGCCTCCACCAGCCTCAGCTGCGCCCACACGCCTGCGGACGGACGGACGGACGGAGAGCGCGGGCACCGGGCACGGCGCGCCCACGGCCCGAGGACGGGCACCCGCCGCCCCAGCGCCCCCCGCCCGGCCCGGACACAGCCGCAACAGCGGGGCAAGCCCCGCACCCGAACCCTCCCTCACCCTGCTCTTCCCTCTCTCCTTCTCACTTTCCCTCGCCCTCTCCCGGCTTCTCCTTCTCTCTCCACCCGTCCCTCTCCCTGTTCTCCCCCTCCCTGTCCCCCTCCCTCCCGCTGCCGCTGCCCCCGCCCCGGGCTCGCCGCCCTCCCCGCCCGCCGCCTCTCACCTGCCGGCCCCAAGGCCAAGCCCGAGCCCAGCAGCCACGGCCCCGGCCCGGCCGCCATCGGCGGAACAAGGGCCCGGCGGGGCCGCACACGAGCCGAGCGGAGCCGAGCTCGGGCCCGCCGCTGCCCGCCCCGTCGCCTCGGCCCCTCGCCGCCACAGCGCCCGCGCCTCTGCCCGAAGCCCGCACGGCCGCCCCGGCCCGGCCCCCCGGCGACAGGGCCCCTCCGCGCAGGAGAAGGGGCGGCGCCACAGCACCGGCGCGGGCTGGCCCCCTGCTCGGCCCCAGCGCTCCTGCGCACACGCTCAGCCCCTGCCGAACGGTGCTGGCGAGCTTCAGAGCTGCAGGAAACGAGGGGACGGTGCCGCAGATGACCCGACGGCATCAAAAGGCTGCTCCGTTCCATCGGCGCTAAGAGCCGCGGCAGAGATGTGGCGGGGGGAGACGTGCGGGAACGGACAGCATTTGCCTTCAGCACATGTGCGGCTGACAGCGCTCTGCAACGAGCGGCTGATCCAGCGCAGGGTTGTGCTGCTGATAGCCTGAGGCACCTCAGCCGGCTGCAGCAGTGGGCTGCCAGCAGCCTCACAGAGCTCAACAAGCACTTAGGACACATTGCTGCACCGGGAGCAGAACAGCCCTAAGCACCAGGACAGTCCATGCTCACCCAGCTGGAAATAGCTCTGCAGAGAAACACCTCGGGCTTGTGGTGGACACCAAAGTTTCCGTGAGCCAGCAACGTGCCCTGGCGGCAAGGGCAGCCAGCGGCATCATGGGCTTCTCCTCTCTCTACTCCTCCCTCTCCTCGCCGCCTGCGCGCCACCAACAGCCCAGCGCAAGGGACGGGCTGTCAGCCGGCAGCGGCAACTCGCGGGTGTCTCCCCGTGCCCCGCACCCCCAGCCCGCCCTGGCCCCGCTCCCATCCCCTGCCTGCAGGGATCGAGGCACGGTGCTTAAACGATCCTATACACTGCTGTTGCTCCTTGGCCTGTGCCAACCCTAAAGCTGAGGTGGGTAAAGAGAAAGTTGTTGCAATTGCCATGTGTAGTGGGTCAGGGATGGTAGTGACTTTCCACAGCAGCTCCTGCAGTGCTGTGCTTACTGTTGATATCAATATTATGACTAACGCTCGCACAGCATCAGGGCTGTCCCTCCAGCACTCCTTCCCCCACCTTCACCAATAGCTGTGGGTGGGCATGATCTTGGGAGGGACTATGGCCAGGACAGCTGACCCAGGCTGACCAAGGAGATATTCCATACCCTATGACATCAGCTCAGTAATATAAACTGCGGGAGAGGAGCAGGAAGGGGAGGCGAGATGCATTTCTGGCCTTCCAAAAGCAACCGCTACGCGTACCGCAGCCCTGCTTCTCGGGAGGTGGCCGGACATCGCTGCTGATGGGAAGTGGAGAGGAACAGCTTTATCTGCTTCTGCTTTGCTTCCCGCGTGCGGCTTTGCTGCTTCTTTATTAAACTGCTTTTATCTCAACCCACGAGACTCCCATCTTATTTCCTCCCCTTCCCTGACTTGCTGAGGAGGTGGGGGATAAAGCGGTGTGGTGGGCACCTGGCATCCAGCCAGGCTCAAACTACCACAGCGCCGGGCCGGCGGCCCTCCAGGAGTCGCTGGGGGTGGCCCTCGGGAGCAGCGCTGCAGGGCACAAGGGATCACGGGGGCTTTTTCCTGCACGGGCCTTCCCTCCCTGCACCGATGGCAGCAGAAGCGAGGAGCTTCCAGCCTCTTTGGGAACCATCCCGTGTCCCCGGCGCATCGTCACATAAAGGATGTCTCTGCTGATCTGACTTGGTGTAGAGAAGTTTTTCTGCCCCAGCACATTTGCAACAACCTCACTCAATGGAGATGAGAGAGTCTGAGGCCCCCGCACACACACTTGCTGCCAGTTCATGATGAAAACCCTGGAGATTTGTTCCCCACGCATTCACAAGGCCTGTTGCAATCTTCCCCCGCAGCTGCTGGGCTGTTCCTCCTGCCCCTGCCTACATTTCTGTACTCTAGTTCCATTGGCTCTTATCTCTTTGACAACTTCCATCTCTTCTATCAGTTTCTAACCATCCTTTGACCAATTCTGTCTGTCTCTTTAGGATCACCCCAATTCAAGCTAACTTGAGGCCAGGCTGATTTGTTCAGGCTATAGGGTTTATGGCACATTCCTGCCAAATCTCTTCTTCTCTCTGGACTGAACAACTCTCAATGGCATGTCACCATCAACTCAAGCTTTGACCTTGAACAAATATTGGAGAATGTTGACACACATTACCCACATTTTTCCTGACCCTGAACACTGATTTCCTCACACACATCACACCAGAGGGGCTTCAAACATCCTGGACACTGATTCCCTCACACACATCACACCAGAGGGGCTTCAAATACCCTGGACACTGATTTCCTCACACACATCACACCAGAGGGGCTTCAAACACCCTGGACACTGATTTCCTCACACACATCACACCAGAGGGGCTTCAAATACCCTGGACACTGATTCCCTGACACACATCACACCAGAGGGGCTTCAAACCTTTTATGTTCACACACTGGGCACAAATCATTTCCCACAGACACACACTGGCTGTTACAGAACAGTGGGGAGAGCAGCGGGGACGGTGCTGCAGAGGCCGGCTCTGCAGGAGGCCTCAGTTTGATCCCTCACCAGTGACCTCTCCTCCTTCCTCTCCTTCCTTCCCCTGTTGCCATGTTGGGCTCCCTGGCCTCACCTTCCCTCTGTGCCCTGAGGCGAGCCCGCCTCTGATTGGCTGCGGGGCTGTCACTGCCCTGGCTGGGCCCGCCCTCCCTGAGGCAGCGTTTTCTCTGATTGGCTGAGGAGCTGTCACTCTCTCCTGGGCTGGGCCCGCCCTCCCTGAGGCGATGATGTCTCTGATTGGCTGCGGGGCTGCCACAGCTGTGGCTGGGCCCGCCCTCCCTGAGGCGCCGCCGCCTCCGATTGGCCGCGGCGCACACGTCAATCACGGCTGTGCCCGCGTCCTGGGCTGCCATTGGCTGTGCGGGGCTCTGGCTCCCCTGTGGGCAGCCGCTGCCAGGACACAAGCTCTGCCTCTGGGCTCGGCGCTGCCCGAGCCAGGCTGTAACAAAGACGCGATGGACACGGAGGGACAGGAGAAAGCCCCCAGCCCTTCAGGAAGGTCTCAGAGCAGCCTGTCAGGCAGCAAGGGCTGGGAGGGTGGAACTTGGCTGGCTGGCATGGATCCTAGGACCTCTCTACAAGGGTAGGACACCCGGGGCTGAGGGCTTCCTTCTATCCCTCAGCGTCCTGGCGTTTGCAGGGTGGGCTGAGCAGACTCGCTGTGCACCATGAGGGACACCTCACACCGCAAAAGAGGGAAGTGAGGCAGAGCTTGGCTGGCTGAAAGGGTCCCCTGGCATCTCTCCGGAGGGGAAGGAAAGCTGCGACTGCCGGCGTTCCTCTGCCGCTCAGGCTCTGCCGCTGATTTCTTGTCTCCGAGCCCCTCCTGGCAGAGCAGCCGTCCTGCATGCGACTGACACCCCTCCCGCAGCAAAAGGGACGAGCAAAGTCCCTCACAGCCAGCCAGACTCCATATCTTGTCCCACAACACCCCAGCAAAAGACACCTTTCCCCTCAAAAACCCACCTGAACCCCACTTTTCCCCTCAAAACCTCACCCAAACGCCACTTTTCCCCTCAGAATCAGGAATTGTTTGGTGGTTAAAGCCCCTGAAGCTGCTGCAGTCCCAGTGCTCCCCACACCCTGCCCAGCCCAGCACTGACCCACGGCCTCAGCACCTCAGCCCCACGGCTTTGGGGTCCCTCCAGGGCTGGGCACTCCCCCAGCTCCCTGGGCAGCCTGGCACAGGGGCTCACACCCCTCTCAGGGAAACGGTTCTGCCTCAGCTCCAGCCTCAACTCCCACCCAAACTGCACTTATTCCCCTCAAAACTCCACCAATAACTCCACTTTGCCCTCAAATCTCTACTAAACTCCCACTTTCTCCCTCAAAACTCCTTAAAAACCCCACTTTCCCCCTCAAATCTCCACTAAACTCCCACTTTCTCCCTCAAAACTCCACCAAAAACCCACTTTTTCCCCTCAATTCTCCACTAAACTCCCACTTTCTCCTCAAAACTCCTTGAAAACCCCACTTTTCCCCTCAAATCTCCACTAAACTCCCATTTTCTCCTCAAAACTTCTTAAAAACCCCACTTTTTCCCCACAAAACCCCCAAAGCCCCACTTTTCCCCTCAAAACTCTAACAAACACTTTTTCCTCTAAATTCCAAGAAATCCTTTTTTTTTCCCACAATACTCCACCAAAATCCTACTTTTTCCCTCAAAACTCCTTCAAGACATGACTTTTTCCCTCCAAAACACCACAAAAACCCCACTTTTTCCTCAAAACTCCACTGGAACCCCTTTTTTCCTAAAAACTCCATCGAAATCCCACTTTTTTACTCTGAAAACTCCCAAATCCCCAGTTTTTCCCTCCAAACTCTGACAGAATCTCAATTTGCCTTCAAAATTGCACCACAACTCCATCAAAAACCCACTTTTCCCCTCAAATCTCTACTACCACTTTTTCCCTCAAAACCCCTTCAAAACCCAACTTTTTCCCACAAAAACACACCTTTTCCCCTCAAAGCTCCACTGAACTCCACCTTCTCCCCTCAAAACCCCCCTTTTATCCCTTAAGACCCCAAAACCTCCCCTCTTTCCCCTCAAAACCTCCGTTTTTCCCCTCAACCCCCCCTTTTCCCCTCAAAAACCCCTCTTTTAACCCTTAAGACCCCAAAACCTCCCATTTTCCCCTCAAAACCGCATTTTTTCCCATCAAACTCCCCTTTTCCCCTCAAAACCCCTCTTTTATCCCTTAAGACCCCAAAAACTCCCCATTTTCTCCTCAAAACCCCCTTTTTGCCCTCAAAGGACCCCTTTCATCCCTTAAGATCCCCAAATCTCTCCTTTTTCTCCTCAAAACCTCCCTTTTTCCTCCTAAAACCCCCTTTTTCCTCTCAAAAACTCCTCTTTAACCCTTAAGACCCCAAAACTTCCCCCTTTTCCCCTCTAAACCCCCCTTTTATTCCTTAAGACCCCCAAACCCCCCTTTATCCCCTCAAAATCTCCGTTTTTCCCCTCAATGCCCCCTTTTTCCCTTCAAAACCCCTCTTTTATCCCTTAAGATACCCAAACCTCCCTTTTTTCACCTCAAAACCACTTTTTATCCCTTAAGATCCTAAAACTCCCCCTTTTTTGCCCTCAAATCTTGCCTTTTATCCCCTAAGACCCCAAACCTTCCTTTTTCCCCTCAAAACCACCTTTTATCCCTTAAGATCCCCAATCTCCCTCCTTTCCCCTCAAAACCCCCCTTTTATCCTTTCAGACTCCACAACTCTCCCTTTTTCCCCCAAAAGTCTCCTTTTATCCCTTAAGACCACAAAATCTCCCCTTTTTCCCCTCAAATCCTTCGTTTTTCCCCTCACCCCAGCTCTTTTCCCCTCAAACTCAACTTTTTCCCTCAAAACTCCACCAAAACTCCCCTTTTCCCCTCAAAACTCCTCTAAACTCCCACTTTTGCCTCAAAACTTCACCAAACCTCACGTTTTGGCTCAAAACTCCCCCCAAACCCCCCTTTTTCACCTCAATACCCCACTTTTGCCCCTCAAGACCCTCAAACACCCCATTTATCTCCTCAAAACTCCCCCAAAACCCCCCTTTTTCCCCCTCAAAACCTCTCATCCCTTAAGACCCCAAAACCTGCCCATTTTCTCCTCAAAACCCCCTTTATCCCCTCAAAACCCCCCTTTTCGACTCAACCCCCCCTTTTATCCCTTAAGACCCCAAAACCCCCCTTTTTCCCCTCAAAACCCCTCTTTTATCCCTTTAGGCCCCAAAACCTCCCATTTTCCCCTCAAAACCTCCATTTTTCCCCTCAAACCCCCCCTTTTCCTCTCAAAACCCCTCTTTTATCCCTTAAGACCCCAAAACCCCTTTTTCCCCTCAAAACCCCCTTTTTCCCGCCTTTAGACCCAAAGCCGCCCCTTTTCCCCTCAGCGCCAGGCCCCGCCCCGCCCCTCGGCCCGTCCATTTCTCACGGGGGAGGGTGCGAAACAAACCCCCCTCATTTTATACAAAACCTTTATTCTGTAACAGTGTGTGTTGGGGTGGGGGGTCCCCCAAACCCCCCCCCCGCGACCCCCCAACACTGAGAGGGGGGAGCACAGCGGGTGCCAAGGGGGGACACACACATAGGTGCCCCCCCCCCCCGCCATCATCCCGAGGGCCACAATGCCGCCCCCCCCCCGCCTTAAATCTCTTGATCTACACAATAAATACGGCGGGGGGCGGCTCAGGCGCGGGGGAGGCAGCGGCGGGGCCAGGCCGGGGGGGCACAGGCAGCGGAACGAGCCCGCGGTGTTGAGGCAGCGGCCGGGCTGGCAGCGGGGGGGGGCCCGAACACTCGTCCACGTCTGGGGAGGGCGGCGGCACAGAAGGGGTTAATGGGGTATTGGGGGGGGGGGGATGGGATGGGGGGTGGGGATGGGGAGGGCTCAGGGTGCTGGGGAGGGGGTTTGGGTGCTGAGGAAGGAGTTTTGGAGGGGGGCTGGGTGCTGGGGTGGGCTGGGTGCTGGGGAGGGGGTTTAGGTGCTGGGGAAGGAGTTTGGGTGCTGGGGAAGGAATTTTGGAGGGGGTTTGGGTGCTGAGGGAGGGGGTTTGGGTGCTGAGGAGGGCCCTGGGAGCTAGGGAGGGCATTTTGGGTGCTGGGGAGGGGATTTGGGTGCTCAGGAGGGGATTTGGGTGCTGGGGAGGGGGATAGGGAGGGGATTTGGATGCTGAGGGAGGGGGTTTGGGTGCTGGGGAGGACTCTGGGTGTTGGGGAAGGGGACCCGAGTGCTGGGGAGGGGATCAGGGTGCTGGGGAGGGGGTTTGGGTGCTGAATGAGGGGGTTTGGGTGCTGGGTTGGGCTCAGGGTGCTGGGGAGGGGGATAGGGAGGGGCTTTGTGTGCTGGGGAAGGAGTTCGGGAGGGGGTTTGGGTGCTGGGGAGGGGTTTTGGGTACTGGGGGAAGGGCTCAGGGTGCTGGGGACGGGGGTTTGGGTGCTGGGGAAGGAGTTTTGGAGAGGGGCTGGGTGCTGGGGAGGGCTCTGGGTGCTGAGGGAGGGGGTTTGGGTGCTTGGGGAAGGGGTTTGGGTGCTGGGGGAGGGCTCAGGGTGCTGGGGAGGGGGATAGGGAGGGAATTTGGGTGCGGAGGAGGAAATTTGGGAGGGGGTTGGGTGCTGGGGCGGGCTCAGTCTTGAAAGGGGGCTCCTGGTGTTGGGGGGTGGTCAGGATGCTGGGGGAGGGCTCAGTCTGGTTGGGGGGAGTCAGACTGAAAGAGGGCTCAGGCTGATTTGAGGGAGTCAGGCTGGTTTGGGGGCTTAGGCTGGTGTGGGGGTGTCTGTTTTGGGGGGCTCAATCTGGTGTGGGGGTGTCTGTGTTTTGGGGGGCTCAGGCTGGTTTGGGGGGTTCAAGCTGGTTTGGGGGTGTCTGTGTTTTGGAGGGCTCAGGCTAGTTTTGGGGGGCTCAGGCTGGTGTGGGGGCTCAGTGTGTTTTGAGGGGCTCAGTCTGGTTTGGGGGCTCAGTGTGTTTTGGGGGGCTCAGGCTAGTTTGGAGACTCAGGCTGGTTTGAGGGCTCAGTCTGATTTGGGGGTGTCAGTGTGTTTTGGGGGGCTCAGTCTGGTTTGGGGGCTCAGGTTGGTTTTGGGGGGCTCAGTCTGGTCTGGGGGGCTCAGTGTGTTTTGGGGGACTCAGGCTGGTGTGGGGGTGTTTGTGGTTTGGGGGGCTCAGGCTTGTTTGGGGGGCTCAGGCTGGTGTGGGGGTGTCTGTGTTTTGGGGGGCTCAGGCTGGTTTTGGGGGACAGTGTGTTTTGGGGGGCTCAGGCTGGTGTGGGAGTGTCTGTGTTTTGGGGGGCTCAGGCTTGTTTGGGGGGCTCAGGCTGGTGTGGGGGTGTCTGTGTTTTGGGGGGCTCAGGCTGGTGTGGGGGTGTCTGTGTTTTGGGGCGCTCAGGCTGGTGTGGGGGTGTCTCACCAACACAGTCGAGCTGCGCCGGCTCCAGCCGGTAGCCGGGGTCGCAGCTGCAGGTGAAGCCGTCGGGGAGCCGGACGCAGCGCCCGTGGTGGCACCCAGTGAGCACCCCACACTCCTCCCCTGGGGCTGGGGGGGTCAGGCTGGGGGTCAGCACCCCAAAATCCACCCCCCCTCCACCCCATCCCCTCCCCAAACTCACCCTCCTCCTCTTCCTTCTCCTCTTCCTCCTCCACCAAGGCTCCGTGGGCTTGGTAGGACCAGGCGTGGGGGTCGGGGTGGGGGTCAGGGTGGGGGTCGGGGGGTTCATAATGGGGTCCCCAAGGTCGGTGAGGGATGAAAGGTAAAGGGGGGGCCTCAAAATCATCCCCCTCGTACCGAGGGGAGGGGATGTAAAGAGGATCGTGAGCGCCGATGCCGCCAAGCCCCGCCCCGAAGGAGTAAGGGTCGTATTCGGAACGGGGGGGCAGAGTGGGGGGGCGAGGTGGGGCCCCCCGAAATAGTCGGGACTGTAAGGTGGGGGTGGGGGGGGCGTAAGGGGGGGGTGCTCGAAGCGGGGCGCGGCGTAGCCCGGGGGGCGCAGAACGTTGCACAGGAACTCGAAGTCATCTGGGGAGGGGGGAGGAGAGAGAGAGGAGAGAGGGGGGGTTATGGGGGACCCCCACACACAGTAAACGGGAATGGGAGGGGGTTGGGGGGCTGGGGAGGGGGTTGGGGTGGGGGTTTGGGTGCTGGGGAGGGAGTTTGGGTGCTGGAGGTGGGCTCAGGGTGCTGGGGAGGGGGTTTGGGTGCTGGGGAGGGGGTTTGAGTGCTGGGGGTGGGCTCTGGGTGCTGGGAGGGGGTTTGGGTGCTGAGGGGGAGGGGGATTGGTGCTGGGGGGATAAAAACGCCCCCCAAAGGGGTCCTGAGATGGGGGAGTGGGGGGCTACGCGCAACCTTCTTAGTGAGGCACTTGGGGTCCCATCATGGGGGTGCATGGAGGGGTCAGCTGGATCCCTCCCATCGCCACGGGGTGAGTGGGGGATGTTGAGGGGTCCCTGTTGCTGCCCGTTCCCGAAGGAAAACACAAAACAACCGAGGTCGTTTCATGCGGTGCTTTATTGAGGGCCCTAGGGACCTGAGGACTAGTGTCCAAAGTCAGAGCCCCCACTAACAGAAAATTTCAGAGTTTGTATACTTTCACACTAGCCTGCCCCTTTGTTTTCACCCAGAAGCACTCACCCCAGCCCTCATCCCCACCCAGGCAGAGCTCAATGTGCTCTAACTGCTCTCTCACCTAGAGAACAACTCCAGCCCCTCGGCCCAGTTGCCTGTGTTTCCTAAACAGCACGTAGCCATGGCTGGCTGTGCTCCAGCCCCGTGAGCTGGCCCAGCACGTCCGTGTCACTGGCGTGAGATCATGGGCGCCCTATCTCTGCACCCACATCTCTAGTTCCCCCTGCTCACTCCCCAGACTGTGTGCGTTGGTGTACAGGCAACACAGGGGCTCCCTCCAGCAGATGGGTTTCCCTGGCCCCTGGCAGGCCACACCTTTCCCCACTCCTTGTCCCATCTACGGACGGGTGTCTCGATGCCTCTTCACAGTGAGTCACCCCCAAGGAGCAGCCCTTGCTTTTTACAGGGCCTGTTGCCAGGGGCACAGTTGGTGGTGTATTGGTTGTTGAGATTTCCCCACCCAGACCGTGTTCATTCATGACCACATTTATTAGAGCTACAAAGGTATAATTTATTGGAACACGGGAGGGAGGGTCACGAAGGGGAGAGGGTCGTGTACCAGAGAGTGGCAAAGCGGAGAGGGGAGAGGGTCGCGATGCGGAGAGAGTCTTGAAGTGGAGAGTGTCATGAACATAGAGAGCCTTGTGAAGTGGGGAGTCCTGAAGCGGGGAGTCCTGAAGCTGGAGTCCTGAAGTGGGGAGTCTTGAAGCTGGAGTCCTGAGGCGGGGAGTCCTGAAGCTGGAGTCCTGATGCGCAGAGTCCTGAAGCGGTGAGTCCTGAATCTGGAGTCCTGATGCGCAGAGTCCTGAAGCGGTGAGTCCTGAAGCTGGAGTCCTGAAGCGGGGAGTCTTGAAGTGGAGAGGGTCACATAGTAGAGAGAGTCGTGAAGTGTAGAGGGTCGTGGAGGGGGTCGTGAACTGGAGGGTCTTGAAGTGGAGAGGGTCGTTAAGCGTGAGTCGTGGAGACAGTCTTGAAGTGGAGAAAGTTGTAAAGCTGCAAGGCTCTTGGAGAGGGTCTTGAAGTGGTGAGTCATGAAGCGCAGAGTTGTGGAGGGTGCCCGAAGTGCAGAGTCTTGAAGTGGAAAGGGTCATGAAGCAGAGAGTCGTGACCTTGAGATGTTTGTGAACTATAGAGTGTCGAGAAGCAGAGAGTCGTGAAGTAGAGAGGGTCGTGAAACTGAAAGGATCGTGGAGAAGGTCCTGAAGTGGTGAGTGGTGGAGGGTCATGGAGAGGGTCGGAAGCATCGAGTCTTGGAAGTGGAGAGGGTCGTGAAGTGGAGAGTTGTGAAGTTGAGAAGTTTGTGAAGTGTAGAGAGTCTTGGAGAGTCGTGAAGTGCAGGTGGTGGGAAGCACAGAGTGGTGAAGTGGAGAGGGACGCGAAGCGGAGAGTGGTGGAGAGAGTCGTGGAGACAGTCATGAAGCTGAAATAGTGAAGAGGGTCGCGAAACGGAGAGTGGCGGAGAGAGTCATGTACCTTAGAGTCCCGGAGTGGGGAAGTGGGGAGGGTCGTTTACCTTAGAGTCATGAAGTGGGGAGTCGGGAAGTGGGGAGGGTCGTAAAGCAGAGAGGGTCACGAAGCGGAGGGTCCTAGGTCTTGTGCTGCAATGGATTCTGACACTAGAGTGGCACTCTGACATCAATATTTCCGTGGTGTTGCAAAGAGGAGCCTTGGCATTCGTTTGTAGTGCCGGGACCCATACTGTGGTGGATCGACCTCCATGGGCTCTTCCCGATCCTGAGGTGGATCCACCTCCATGGGCTCCTCCTGATCCTTTGGTGGATCCACTTCCATTGGCTCCACCCTGTCAGCTGCTGGAGGAAAAGCCATTGCAGCAGGAGCAAGAAGAGTTGCGGGAGGAGGAAAAAATGGTGCGGGAGGAGGAAAAAATGGTGCAGTAGGAGGAAAAGGGAGGGGAAAGGCAGCCATCGGTGCAGGGGGGCAAGTCGTTGTTGCAGGCATTGCTGGAGGAAAGGCAGGAGGTGCTGGAGGAGGAAAGGTGGACGTTGGTGGTACAGGAAAAGCCATTGGTGCAGGGGGAAAAGCTGGCGGAAAGGCAGGAGGTGCTGGAGGAGGAAAGGTGAACGTTGGTGGTACAGGAAAAGCCATTGGTGCAGGGGGAAAAGCTGGCGGAAAGGCAGGTGCTGCTGGAGGAGGAAAGGCAGGTGTTGCTGCTGCTTTGTTGATCTTGAGAAGTCTCTGAAGCCACATCTTCACCCTCCTGAACTTCTTCCCTTCTTGGCCAGGCAGAGATGAGCAACTGCTGTCTTTGGTGCTAAGGATCCCCGTCCAAGTGTGTGGAGGTCACGACGCCAGGAGCTCTGCAGCTGAGAGTCAAGTGCCGTGTGTCGGTTGGTATGCTAATGGGGTTAACGGACATGGCAGGAGACAGCGTGATGTCAGCAGCACACGCTGGGGTGAATGCAAATGTCCACGCGGCCGACTGTGATTGGCTCGTGTGTGTGTTGGCTTGGCAGCGTGAGCTTAGGACTAGATGATGGTCAAGGCCTTTTCCAAGCAAACTAATGCTATGATTTGATGAAAGGTAGCGTGGTGTGGGAGGAAGAGGAGGGCTGTGGAGGGGCAGAGGGCCCCTTCCTGGGAGTGTCCCCTCTGTGTCCATTGCTAAAGGAGGGCCGTAG
The DNA here is from genome assembly GCF_028858725.1 of Colius striatus. NCBI lineage: Eukaryota > Metazoa > Chordata > Aves > Coliiformes > Coliidae > Colius > Colius striatus. Next base: position 392,525 of record NW_026908524.1, on the reverse strand, counting down.
CAGGGATTGGGTCTGACCTGTGGTTTCTGGGTGTTAAGTAGGAGAAACACAGCACGTCACAAGGCAAGGCTGCTGCGGCTTTCAAAGCTACCCTTGAACTCGATTTGTGACTTAGGCACCTTGATCTTGTAGAGAGGGCTTGGATGGGATTGCCGAGTGGGTGGCCTCCACAGTGCTCCAAAATATGCCTTTCTTGGCTGCTGAGAAGTGCCAGTGGGCTGATGCTTCTTGTCCAAGTGGTGCTTTGCAGCCCTACTTTCCTGACTTTGGGCCAGAGCCCTTCCGAGTGGGCTTGTCAAGCCCCAGAAGTGCCTTCTAAGCTGCACTGGATCTCATGGATGTGAAGCCGTGCCGTTGGTTGCCTTCTCTCCTTTGGCACTTAGTGCAGGGAGCTTTGGCTGCTTGTCTGTCAGCATCAGGATGTTGTGAGTTCAAGGCTCCTGCCTTCCATTGGCTGCATCCTGTTGGCTCTGCAGACTGGGAGCAGGCTGGCATTTTTCAGGCAGGAGCAAGGTAGTTCTGATCCTCTGGCACTATCAGAAAGCATCAGTGTTTGTGCTGTAGCAAGACTGAAAAGAGTCCCCCGCAGAGAGTGACTGGGAAGAACAGGCAAGCTGCTGCTGCCAAGGAAGGCTACGTCTTTCTGTCCAGCAAAGGCTTTCACGTTTATTGCCAAGGCATAAGGTGCCCGTCATGCGCAAACAGTTGCAAGGTGTCTTTGGAAGGCAGCAAAACCTGTTGCTTCCTGATCTTGCTTCACGTCTCCAACGTTGCTCTGCATGAAGCATCTGAAGGGTGGAGAGGAGTGGGTTGGTATCTAAAAATCAATCCTCGTTTTGCTTTAATTCTAAAGCAAAGATATCCTTGTGTCCTCTCATCTTGAGAAAGAGGATCCTGTGTGTAGTCAAGCACATAGTTAAATACCTTTATCTGGTAAGGCCATTGTTGCTGCCTGCAAGAAGATAATGTGCCCAGAGCTGCTGGAGGTGGGATTTGAACTCCTTCTCTTGTTGCAGATGGCGGAAGCTGTGCAGACTCAAGATCAACCAATGGAGGAGGAGGTGGAGACCTTTGCCTTCCAGGCAGAGATTGCTCAGTTGATGTCTCTGATGATCAACACTTTCTATTCCAATAAGGAAATCTTTCTGAGGGAGCTGATTTCCAACTGATCAGAGGTAAGTCCTTTAAGGTCTGCCCTCATTCATGTCAATAAAGCTGCTATAATGTTAAAAACCAGGCAATGCTAAAGCCTGCGTCTTCTTTTAAAGGCTCTGGACAAGATAAGGTACGAGAGCTTGACAGACCCAAGCAAGCGGGATTCTGGAAAAGACCTGAAAATTGACTTGGTTCCAAACAAGCACGATCGCCCACTGTGGACACAGGCATAGGGATGACCAAAGCTGACCTGGTCAACAACCTTGGTACTATTGCCAAATGTGGTACTAAGGCTTTCATGGAAGCACTGCAGGCAGGAGCTGATATGTCCATGATTGGGCGGTTTGGTGTTGCTTTCTACTCGGCCTACTTGGTTGCAGAAAAAGTGCCAGTGATCACCAAGCACAATGATGATGAGCAGGACGCTTGGGAGTGGTCAGCTGGAGGATCTTTCACTGTCAGACTTGATAATGGTGAGTATGAAATGTCTCTGCTCAAGTATGCTTTCTAGAAGGTTTTTGGTACTCGGATACCTAATGTATTCATTGAAAATGAAAGGAATTGGGACTAGTCATGTGTCAGGTGAAGCCCAGGCCCAGTTGTTCTCATACCATTCCTGTTTGAGTCGCTGTTGGTACCAAAGGGAATGCTTCATAATGAACAGGAAGCTTTCAAAGCTTGTAGATATCAATATTTCTGTAGGTTCCTACAGTTTATCTACAGAAACTTGAAAGAGACCATGTGAGTAGATGAATGAGTTTCAAATCTCTTAGACTTGCCTGAAGTACCTTCTAGGTACGGTCAGCCCGAGGAAGTGTCTGTGAGGCTGTTCCTGTGCCCAGAAGTTTCCCTTCTCCCAGTAAAGATACTGCAGGACTTAGTCAAAGAAAATCTGCTTTAGTATTCATTCCAAAGTCAAAGTGTAGGCTTCTGCTGCACAAATTAAAGCCGTCAACACCGTTCTAGGTGAACCTTTGGGCCCTGGAACAAAAGTCATCCTGCATCTGAAGGAAGATCAGACTGAATACCTGGAAGAGCGGCGAATCAAGGAGATTGTGAAGAAGCACTCTCAGTTCATTGGCTACCCCATCACACTCTTTGTACGTACCTTGCTTCAAGTTTTTACAAGGCTATTAATACATTTCACAAGATCTAGGTAAGTCACGTCATTTTAAGGGTTGGAAGGGACCTGGAAAGCTCATCCAGTGCAACCCCCCTGCCAGAGCAGGACCACCTAGAGTAGGTCACACAGGAACTGATCCAGATGGGTTTGGAATGTTTCCAGAGGAGAGTCCACAGCCCATCTGGGCAGCCCCTGCCAGTGCGGCCTCACCTGAACACTGAAGAGGTGTGTTTCTTTGGAAGCTCTTACGTTCCAGCTTGTACCCATTGCCCCTTGTCCTAGAGCACAGCCTGGCTCTATCCTCCTCACACGCAGCCTTTATGGCTTTGTCAACATGAATGAGGTCACTGCTCAGTCTCCTCCAAGCTCAAGAGCCCCAGCTCCCTCAGCCTTTCATCACAAGGGAGATGCTCCACTCCATCATCTCTGTGGCCCTGTGCTGAACTGTCTCCAGGAGCTCCCTGTCCTTCTGGAACTAAGGAGCCCAGAACTGTGCTGCCCGTTCCCAAAGGAAAACACAAAACAACCGAGGTCGTTTCATGCGGTGCTTTATTGAGGGCCCTGGGGACCTGAGGACTAGTGTCCAAAGTCAGAGCCCCCACTAACAGAAAATTTCACAGAGTTTGTATACTTTCCACAAATGATTACTTCATCAGGTGCCCGTGATGTTTACCAGTTTTCTTAGACTTTAGGATTATGTCGTGCTCTTTCATGTAGTTACTTGAGACAACGCTTATCTGAATCCACAGCCAGAAATTTCCATAGATAACAAACAGGTAAATATTCGAGATAACGATTTCTTTGAGAAAAACAAGGTTCAGGTTCAGCATTCTTCACTAATCTCTTTGCTTTGTTTAAGCAAGAATGCACAAGCTCAGCATGCCCCACTAGTTCCCTAGACTGCTAGGTTACATCAACATCCCACACTGCTCACTAGGCCTCGATACAGACCTTAGCCTAACTACTTCTAACTTTCCATATACAGTAATGCTAACAACTGGATACTATTCCAGATGTCGTCTCACGAGGGCAGAGTGGAGGGGGAGCAGAAGCTCAGGATCACAGTCTCCAAATCACTGAGAAAAATGAAACACATCTTGATGTGTTGTCAGTGGTAGTTGAGTGTAATTGAAAGGAGACAGTATAAATTACATCAGCACATGGAAATACACCAGCACTTGTGCCTGGGCACGCAGAATGCAAGGAGGAAAGTACCGTTTCCCTGGTGCCATTTTCAGGCCAAAGAAGAGAAAGCGGCCTCGTTATCCCAGGAGATTTGTCCAAGCAGGTCTTTGAAGAGGCCCAAGTCAGCTGGCCGAAGCCCAGGCTTGCAAGCCAGTTTGGCATCCTGCTGCTTCTCCATAGCAGCTGGAACTGCACCATTTCATGGTCACTGCAGCCAAGGCTGCCTCCAACCTCCACATCCCCAAGCAGCCCTTCTTTCTTGGTCAGCACAAGGTGCAGCAGCACACCCCTCCTCCTTGGCTCACAACATTTGTCCAGTGCAACAGCTTAGTGTTATTGCTTGTGTTTCCAGACCGGTAAGGAATGCACAAAGAGGTCAAGAGACTTGCTGGAGGGGAGGAGGAGCATGGATGAGACAGCCGGCAAGAGACCTCAAGTCTCCTTCCTCCTATCCCTGTAGTTTTCCCTGAAGACCGTTGTTGTGCGTATGAAATAAGACGGGGACAAAGGCTGTTTTCCTGCTAGTCTGATGTAGTCTTGAGGTCTGTGTAATAAACCCGGAGTCTGTTAGAATTCCAGCATATAATATAAGGACCCTGTAATGAAATGAGTAATACAGACAGAGAGATATTTGTAACTATTAATAAGGTCCCTACTCAGTCTTCTCTTTTCTAGACTAAACAGCCCCAGTTCCCGCAGCCTTTCCTGGTATGAGAGATGCTCCAGTCCCCTGATCTTCTTGGTGGCCCTGCGCGGGACTGTCTCCAGAAGTTCTCTGTCCCTCTAGAGCTGAGGAGCCCAGAACTGGACACAGGATGTCATTGCTGTGAGTTTCATCTTTAGAAACATTTCCCTTCAAGGTGTTTACATTGAAATTCAAGGTGTTCTAGATGTGCCAAACCACTCGGGAAAAACCACTGGGTTTTGCCCTCTTAAGACTCAGCTGGTGGTGTTGGTAACCTCAACCATCTTTTGAGGTGAGTTGAGATAGAACTGTGCGTGCTCAGGTTCTCAGCTGTGCTCGTCACCAAATGTTCACTTGAAATATTCCATCATTCACTTCCTCTTCTCACTTACCTTGGGGTCTGCGTAGACACTTGTCCCTCATGCAACTCCTTCCACTTCCCAGAAAAATAAGCTTCCTCTACTTTCTTCGTCTGACAAAGGGGTTGTGGAGGGTGCCCAATTGGCTCAGCCCCAGAGGTGGGTCTTACTTAGAGACAGGGAAATTTTTGAGCAACTTAGCATTACCATAAGGACCAATATTACAGCTCCTTCCCTGGGACCAGAACCAGCTCTACACAGAGCCAAGACGTTAGCTAATGTTGTTCCTTGTGTGTGTTTGTGTTTGTTTGTCTTGTTATTCAACCAGTTGCAAAACCTTGTTTTCAAATAGAATCCTAGAATCATGGAATGGTAGGGGTTGGATTGTTGACGGATCCGCAATCCATGAAAAACTTCCCTACACAGGAATGCAGAGAAGCAGGCACTTCTTTATTATGCAGCGCTGGGAAGACACGAGGGATAGCTCCTCCATAGGTGCTTCCTTGTTAGTTACCATTGTCAGGGTTTTTACAGAGCTGAAAGAAAAGGATCACATTTGCCAACACAAGCATGCATAAAATGTCCATCTGTCAGTTTAGCCCTTCACCTTGATTGGTTCCCAACAAACACAAAATTTCCAAAACCACAGTGATTGGTCAAAGAAAGATATCAGTCCCTTTGTTTTAGTAACAACTAAGGTAACAGCCAAGGTAACCTAAGGAATACGTTGACCAGGGTCTTGTAGTTCAGGTAACAGCCAAGGTAACCTAAGGAATACATTGACCAGGGTCTTGTAGTTAAGGTAACAGCCAAGGTAACCTAAGGAATACGTTGACCAGGGTCTTGTAGTTAAGGTAACAGCCAAGGTAACCTAAGGAATACGTTGACCAGGGTCTTGTAGTTAAGGTAACAGCCAAGGTAACCTAAGGAATACGTTGACCAGGGTCTTGTAGTTAAGGTAACAGCCAAGGTAACCTAAGGAATACGTTGACCAGGGTCTTGTGGCTAAGGTAACACGTCCCCATCAGGTGTGGTATGTAACTCTTGCAGTTTGATCCTTATGTGATTCAAAGGAATACTTACTTAATCCATAGGTGTGTGAGTTATTTGAAGTGCTGAGCTAACTGATTGGTCTCTTACTAACTAGGTGCTTAACAAGTACTTCTGGTGGTGATAAGTGGTTCACTAAAATAATTGTGTGTGTGCAACAAGAAGGGACCTTTAGAGATGATCTAGTCCAACCTCCCATGGCAAAGCAGGTCCACCTAGATCAGGTCACACAGGAACATGTCCAGGTGTGTTGGGAAGCCCCCCAGAGAAGGCTACTCCCCACCCTCCCTGGGCAGCCTGTGCCCATGCTCCGTCACCCTGACAGTGAACTAGTTTTTCCTTAGGGTTAAATCATAGAATGGTAGAATGGTAGGGGTTGGAAGGGAGCTTTCCCCTTCTCCTTGGCTCCTTGACCACTTGTGACAGTTGGTTGTCACGAGCACTGTGCAGGAAGCTCCTGGCCTGTGTGTGCTTGGCTGAGTGGCTTTGCCAGCAAATATCAGGGGTGTTGAGGTCCCCGTGAGGACTGGGGATGATGATTGTGAGGCACCTCTGAGCCGTTTCTTCGAAGGCCCGATGCACTTCTTCTTCCTGCTCAGGTGGCCTAGAGTAAAGTGCCATAGTAGGATCACCCACACTAGCCTGCCCCTTTGTTTTCACCCAGAAGCACTCACCCCAGCCCTCATCCCCACCCAGGCAGAGCTCAATGTGCTCTAACTGCTCTCTCACCTAGAGAACAACTCCAGCCCCTCGGCCCAGTTGCCTGTGTTTCCTAAACAGCACGTAGCCATGGCTGGCTGTGCTCCAGCCCCGTGAGCTGGCCCAGCACGTCCGTGTCACTGGCGTGAGATCATGGGCGCCCTATCTCTGCACCCACATCTCTAGTTCCCCCTGCTCACTCCCCAGACTGTGTGCGTTGGTGTACAGGCAACACAGGGGCTCCCTCCAGCAGATGGGTTTCCCTGGCCCCTGGCAGGCCACACCTTTCCCCACTCCTTGTCCCATCTACGGACGGGTGTCTCGATGCCTCTTCACAGTGAGTCACCCCCAAGGAGCAGCCCTTGCTTTTTACAGGGCCTGTTGCCAGGGGCACAGTTGGTGGTGTATTGGTTGTTGAGATTTCCCCACCCAGACCGTGTTCATTCATGACCACATTTATTAGAGCTACAAAGGTATAATTTATTGGAACACGGGAGGGAGGGTCACGAAGGGGAGAGGGTCGTGTACCAGAGAGTGGCAAAGCGGAGAGGGGAGAGGGTCGCGATGCGGAGAGAGTCTTGAAGTGGAGAGGGCCGTGGAGAGTGTCATGAACATAGAGAGCCTTGTGAAGCGGGGAGTCCTGAAGCTGGAGTCCTGAAGCTGGAGTCCTGAAGCGGTGAGTCCTGAAGCTGGAGTCCTGAAGCGGTGAGTCCTGAAGCTGGAGTCTTGAAGCGGTGAGTCCTGAAGCGGTGAGTCCTGAAGCGGGGAGTCCTGAAGCGGGGAGTCCTGAAGCGGGGAGTCCTGAAGCTGGAGTCCTGAAGCGGTGAGTCCTGAAGCTGGAGTCCTGAAGCGGGGAGTCTTGAAGTGGAGAGGGTCACATAGTAGAGAGAGTCGTGAAGTGTAGAGGGTCGTGGAGGGGGTCGTGAACTGGAGGGTCTTGAAGTGGAGAGGGTCGTTAAGCGTGAGTCGTGGAGACAGTCTTGAAGTGGAGAAAGTTGTAAAGCTGCAAGGCTCTTGGAGAGGGTCTTGAAGTGGTGAGTCATGAAGCGCAGAGTTGTGGAGGGTGCCCGAAGTGCAGAGTCTTGAAGTGGAAAGGGTCATGAAGCAGAGAGTCGTGACCTTGAGATGTTTGTGAACTATAGAGTGTCGAGAAGCAGAGAGTCGTGAAGTAGAGAGGGTCGTGAAACTGAAAGGATCGTGGAGAAGGTCCTGAAGTGGTGAGTGGTGGAGGGTCATGGAGAGGGTCGGAAGCATCGAGTCTTGGAAGTGGAGAGGGTCGTGAAGTGGAGAGTTGTGAAGTTGAGAAGTTTGTGAAGTGTAGAGAGTCTTGGAGAGTCGTGAAGTGCAGGTGGTGGGAAGCACAGAGTGGTGAAGTGGAGAGGGACGCGAAGCGGAGAGTGGTGGAGAGAGTCGTGGAGACAGTCATGAAGCTGAAATAGTGAAGAGGGTCGCGAAACGGAGAGTGGCGGAGAGAGTCATGTACCTTAGAGTCCCGGAGTGGGGAAGTGGGGAGGGTCGTTTACCTTAGAGTCATGAAGTGGGGAGTCGGGAAGTGGGGAGGGTCGTAAAGCAGAGAGGGTCACGAAGCGGAGGGTCCAAGGTCTTGTGCTGCAATGGATTCTGACACTAGAGTGGCACTCTGACATCAATATTTCCGGGGTGTTGCAAAGAGGAGCCTTGGCATTCGTTTGTAGTGCCGGGACCCATACTGTGGTGGATCGACCTCCATGGGCTCTTCCCGATCCTGAGGTGGATCCACCTCCATGGGCTCCTCCTGATCCTTTGGTGGATCCACTTCCATTGGCTCCACCCTGTCAGCTGCTGGAGGAAAAGCCATTGCAGCAGGAGCAAGAAGAGTTGCGGGAGGAGGAAAAAATGGTGCGGGAGGAGGAAAAAATGGTGCAGTAGGAGGAAAAGGGAGGGGAAAGGCAGCCATCGGTGCAGGGGGGCAAGTCGTTGTTGCAGGCATTGCTGGAGGAAAGGCAGGAGGTGCTGGAGGAGGAAAGGTGAACGTTGGTGGTACAGGAAAAGCCATTGGTGCAGGGGGAAAAGCTGGCGGAAAGGCAGGTGCTGCTGGAGGAGGAAAGGCAGGTGTTGCTGCTGCTTTGTTGATCTTGAGAAGTCTCTGAAGCCACATCTTCACCCTCCTGAACTTCTTCCCTTCTTGGCCAGGCAGAGATGAGCAACTGCTGTCTTTGGTGCTAAGGATCCCCGTCCAAGTGTGTGGAGGTCACGACGCCAGGAGCTCTGCAGCTGAGAGTCAAGTGCCGTGTGTCGGTTGGTATGCTAATGGGGTTAACGGACATGGCAGGAGACAGCGTGATGTCAGCAGCACACGCTGGGGTGAATGCAAATGTCCACGCGGACGACTGTGATTGGCTCGTGTGTGTGTTGGCTTGGCAGCGTGAGCTTAGGACTAGATGATGGTCAAGGCCTTTTCCAAGCAAACTAATGCTATGATTTGATGAAAGGTAGCGTGGTGTGGGAGGAAGAGGAGGGCTGTGGAGGGGCAGAGGGCCCCTTCCTGGGAGTGTCCCCTCTGTGTCCATTGCTAAAGGAGGGCCGTAGCAGGGATTGGGTCTGACCTGTGGTTTCTGGGTGTTAAGTAGGAGAAACACAGCACGTCACAAGGCAAGGCTGCTGCGGCTTTCAAAGCTACCCTTGAACTCGATTTGTGACTTAGGCACCTTGATCTTGTAGAGAGGGCTTGGATGGGATTGCCGAGTGGGTGGCCTCCACAGTGCTCCAAAATATGCCTTTCTTGGCTGCTGAGAAGTGCCAGTGGGCTGATGCTTCTTGTCCAAGTGGTGCTTTGCAGCCCTACTTTCCTGACTTTGGGCCAGAGCCCTTCCGAGTGGGCTTGTCAAGCCCCAGAAGTGCCTTCTAAGCTGCACTGGATCTCATGGATGTGAAGCCGTGCCGTTGGTTGCCTTCTCTCCTTTGGCACTTAGTGCAGGGAGCTTTGGCTGCTTGTCTGTCAGCATCAGGATGTTGTGAGTTCAAGGCTCCTGCCTTCCATTGGCTGCATCCTGTTGGCTCTGCAGACTGGGAGCAGGCTGGCATTTTTCAGGCAGGAGCAAGGTAGTTCTGATCCTCTGGCACTATCAGAAAGCATCAGTGTTTGTGCTGTAGCAAGACTGAAAAGAGTCCCCCGCAGAGAGTGACTGGGAAGAACAGGCAAGCTGCTGCTGCCAAGGAAGGCTACGTCTTTCTGTCCAGCAAAGGCTTTCACGTTTATTGCCAAGGCATAAGGTGCCCGTCATGCGCAAACAGTTGCAAGGTGTCTTTGGAAGGCAGCAAAACCTGTTGCTTCCTGATCTCGCTTCACGTCTCCAACGTTGCTCTGCATGAAGCATCTGAAGGGTGGAGAGGAGTGGGTTGGTATCTAAAAATCAATCCTCGTTTTGCTTTAATTCTAAAGCAAAGATATCCTTGTGTCCTCTCATCTTGAGAAAGAGGATCCTGTGTGTAGTCAAGCACATAGTTAAATACCTTTATCTGGTAAGGCCATTGTTGCTGCCTGCAAGAAGATAATGTGCCCAGAGCTGCTGGAGGTGGGATTTGAACTCCTTCTCTTGTTGCAGATGGCGGAAGCTGTGCAGACTCAAGATCAACCAATGGAGGAGGAGGTGGAGACCTTTGCCTTCCAGGCAGAGATTGCTCAGTTGATGTCTCTGATGATCAACACTTTCTATTCCAATAAGGAAATCTTTCTGAGGGAGCTGATTTCCAACTGATCAGAGGTAAGTCCTTTAAGGTCTGCCCTCATTCATGTCAATAAAGCTGCTATAATGTTAAAAACCAGGCAATGCTAAAGCCTGCGTCTTCTTTTAAAGGCTCTGGACAAGATAAGGTACGAGAGCTTGACAGACCCAAGCAAGCGGGATTCTGGAAAAGACCTGAAAATTGACTTGTTTCCAAACAAGCACGATCGCCCACTGTGGATCCAGGCATAGGGATGACCAAAGCTGACCTGGTCAACAACTTTGGTACTATTGCCAAATGTGGTACTAAGGCTTTCATGGAAGCACTGCAGGCAGGAGCTGATATGTCCATGATTGGGCGGTTTGGTGTTGCTTTCTACTCGGCCTACTTGGTTGCAGAAAAAGTGCCAGTGATCACCAAGCACAATGATGATGAGCAGGACGCTTGGGAGTGGTCAGCTGGAGGATCTTTCACTGTCAGACTTGATAATGGTGAGTATGAAATGTCTCTGCTCAAGTATGCTTTCTAGAAGGTTTTTGGTACTCGGATACCTAATGTATTCATTGAAAATGAAAGGAATTGGGACTAGTCATGTGTCAGGTGAAGCCCAGGCCCAGTTGTTCTCATACCATTCCTGTTTGAGTCGCTGTTGGTACCAAAGGGAATGCTTCATAATGAACAGGAAGCTTTCAAAGCTTGTAGATATCAATATTTCTGTAGGTTCCTACAGTTTATCTACAGAAACTTGAAAGAGACCATGTGAGTAGATGAATGAGTTTCAAATCTCTTAGACTTGCCTGAAGTACCTTCTAGGTACGGTCAGCCCGAGGAAGTGTCTGTGAGGCTGTTCCTGTGCCCAGAAGTTTCCCTTCTCCCAGTAAAGATACTGCAGGACTTAGTCAAAGAAAATCTGCTTTAGTATTCATTCCAAAGTCAAAGTGTAGGCTTCTGCTGCACAAATTAAAGCCGTCAACACCGTTCTAGGTGAACCTTTGGGCCCTGGAACAAAAGTCATCCTGCATCTGAAGGAAGATCAGACTGAATACCTGGAAGAGCGGCGAATCAAGGAGATTGTGAAGAAGCACTCTCAGTTCATTGGCTACCCCATCACACTCTTTGTACGTACCTTGCTTCAAGTTTTTACAAGGCTATTAATACATTTCACAAGATCTAGGTAAGTCACGTCATTTTAAGGGTTGGAAGGGACCTGGAAAGCTCATCCAGTGCAACCCCCCTGCCAGAGCAGGACCACCTAGAGTAGGTCACACAGGAACTGATCCAGATGGGTTTGGAATGTTTCCAGAGGAGAGTCCACAGCCCATCTGGGCAGCCCCTGCCAGTGCGGCCTCACCTGAACACTGAAGAGGTGTGTTTCTTTGGAAGCTCTTACGTTCCAGCTTGTACCCATTGCCCCTTGTCCTAGAGCACAGCCTGGCTCTATCCTCCTCACACGCAGCCTTTATGGCTTTGTCAACATGAATGAGGTCACTGCTCAGTCTCCTCCAAGCTCAAGAGCCCCAGCTCCCTCAGCCTTTCATCACAAGGGAGATGCTCCACTCCATCATCTCTGTGGCCCTGTGCTGAACTGTCTCCAGGAGCTCCCTGTCCTTCTGGAACTAAGGAGCCCAGAACTGTGCTGCCCGTTCCCAAAGGAAAACACAAAACAACCGAGGTCGTTTCATGCGGTGCTTTATTGAGGGCCCTGGGGACCTGAGGACTAGTGTCCAAAGTCAGAGCCCCCACTAACAGAAAATTTCACAGAGTTTGTATACTTTCCACAAATGATTACTTCATCAGGTGCCCGTGATGTTTACCAGTTTTCTTAGACTTTAGGATTATGTCGTGCTCTTTCATGTAGTTACTTGAGACAACGCTTATCTGAATCCACAGCCAGAAATTTCCATAGATAACAAACAGGTAAATATTCGAGATAACGATTTCTTTGAGAAAAACAAGGTTCAGGTTCAGCATTCTTCACTAATCTCTTTGCTTTGTTTAAGCAAGAATGCACAAGCTCAGCATGCCCCACTAGTTCCCTAGACTGCTAGGTTACATCAACATCCCACACTGCTCACTAGGCCTCGATACAGACCTTAGCCTAACTACTTCTAACTTTCCATATACAGTAATGCTAACAACTGGATACTATTCCAGATGTCGTCTCACGAGGGCAGAGTGGAGGGGGAGCAGAAGCTCAGGATCACAGTCTCCAAATCACTGAGAAAAATGAAACACATCTTGATGTGTTGTCAGTGGTAGTTGAGTGTAATTGAAAGGAGACAGTATAAATTACATCAGCACATGGAAATACACCAGCACTTGTGCCTGGGCACGCAGAATGCAAGGAGGAAAGTACCGTTTCCCTGGTGCCATTTTCAGGCCAAAGAAGAGAAAGCGGCCTCGTTATCCCAGGAGATTTGTCCAAGCAGGTCTTTGAAGAGGCCCAAGTCAGCTGGCCGAAGCCCAGGCTTGCAAGCCAGTTTGGCATCCTGCTGCTTCTCCATAGCAGCTGGAACTGCACCATTTCATGGTCACTGCAGCCAAGGCTGCCTCCAACCTCCACATCCCCAAGCAGCCCTTCTTTCTTGGTCAGCACAAGGTGCAGCAGCACACCCCTCCTCCTTGGCTCACAACATTTGTCCAGTGCAACAGCTTAGTGTTATTGCTTGTGTTTCCAGACCGGTAAGGAATGCACAAAGAGGTCAAGAGACTTGCTGGAGGGGAGGAGGAGCATGGATGAGACAGCCGGCAAGAGACCTCAAGTCTCCTTCCTCCTATCCCTGTAGTTTTCCCTGAAGACTGTTGTTGTGCGTATGAAATAAGACGGGGACAAAGGCTGTTTTCCTGGTAGTCTGATGTAGTCTTGAGGTCTGTGTAATAAACCCGGAGTCTGTTAGAATTCCAGCATATAATATAAGGACCCTGTAATGAAATGAGTAATACAGACAGAGAGATATTTGTAACTATTAATAAGGTCCCTACTCAGTCTTCTCTTTTCTAGACTAAACAGCCCCAGTTCCCGCAGCCTTTCCTGGTATGAGAGATGCTCCAGTCCCCTGATCTTCTTGGTGGCCCTGCGCGGGACTGTCTCCAGAAGTTCTCTGTCCCTCTAGAGCTGAGGAGCCCAGAACTGGACACAGGATGTCATTGCTGTGAGTTTCATCTTTAGAAACATTTCCCTTCAAGGTGTTTACATTGAAATTCAAGGTGTTCTAGATGTGCCAAACCACTCGGGAAAAACCACTGGGTTTTGCCCTCTTAAGACTCAGCTGGTGGTGTTGGTAACCTCAACCATCTTTTGAGGTGAGTTGAGATAGAACTGTGCGTGCTCAGGTTCTCAGCTGTGCTCGTCACCAAATGTTCACTTGAAATATTCCATCATTCACTTCCTCTTCTCACTTACCTTGGGGTCTGCGTAGACACTTGTCCCTCATGCAACTCCTTCCACTTCCCAGAAAAATAAGCTTCCTCTACTTTCTTCGTCTGACAAAGGGGTTGTGGAGGGTGCCCAATTGGCTCAGCCCCAGAGGTGGGTCTTACTTAGAGACAGGGAAATTTTTGAGCAACTTAGCATTACCATAAGGACCAATATTACAGCTCCTTCCCTGGGACCAGAACCAGCTCTACACAGAGCCAAGACGTTAGCTAATGTTGTTCCTTGTGTGTGTTTGTGTTTGTTTGTCTTGTTATTCAACCAGTTGCAAAACCTTGTTTTCAAATAGAATCCTAGAATCATGGAATGGTAGGGGTTGGATTGTTGACGGATCCGCAATCCATGAAAAACTTCCCTACACAGGAATGCAGAGAAGCAGGCACTTCTTTATTATGCAGCGCTGGGAAGACACGAGGGATAGCTCCTCCATAGGTGCTTCCTTGTTAGTTACCATTTTCAGGGTTTTTACAGAGCTGAAAGAAAAGGATCACATTTGCCAACACAAGCATGCATAAAATGTCCATCTGTCAGTTTAGCCCTTCACCTTGATTGGTTCCCAACAAACACAAAATTTCCAAAACCACAGTGATTGGTCAAAGAAAGATATCAGTCCCTTTGTTTTAGTAACAACTAAGGTAACAGCCAAGGTAACCTAAGGAATACGTTGACCAGGGTCTTGTAGTTCAGGTAACAGCCAAGGTAACCTAAGGAATACATTGACCAGGGTCTTGTAGTTAAGGTAACAGCCAAGGTAACCTAAGGAATACGTTGACCAGGGTCTTGTAGTTAAGGTAACAGCCAAGGTAACCTAAGGAATACGTTGACCAGGGTCTTGTAGTTAAGGTAACAGCCAAGGTAACCTAAGGAATACGTTGACCAGGGTCTTGTGGCTAAGGTAACACGTCCCCATCAGGTGTGGTATGTAACTCTTGCAGTTTGATCCTTATGTGATTCAAAGGAATACTTACTTAATCCATAGGTGTGTGAGTTATTTGAAGTGCTGAGCTAACTGATTGGTCTCTTACTAACTAGGTGCTTAACAAGTACTTCTGGTGGTGATAAGTGGTTCACTAAAATAATTGTGTGTGTGCAACAAGAAGGGACCTTTAGAGATGATCTAGTCCAACCTCCCATGGCAAAGCAGGTCCACCTAGATCAGGTCACACAGGAACATGTCCAGGTGTGTTGGGAAGCCCCCCAGAGAAGGCTACTCCCCACCCTCCCTGGGCAGCCTGTGCCCATGCTCCGTCACCCTGACAGTGAACTAGTTTTTCCTTAGGGTTAAATCATAGAATGGTAGAATGGTAGGGGTTGGAAGGGAGCTTTCCCCTTCTCCTTGGCTCCTTGACCACTTGTGACAGTTGGTTGTCACGAGCACTGTGCAGGAAGCTCCTGGCCTGTGTGTGCTTGGCTGAGTGGCTTTGCCAGCAAATATCAGGGGTGTTGAGGTCCCCGTGAGGACTGGGGATGATGATTGTGAGGCACCTCTGAGCCGTTTCTTCGAAGGCCCGATGCACTTCTTCTTCCTGCTCAGGTGGCCTAGAGTAAAGTGCCATAGTAGGATCACCCACACTAGCCTGCCCCTTTGTTTTCACCCAGAAGCACTCACCCCAGCCCTCATCCCCACCCAGGCAGAGCTCAATGTGCTCTAACTGCTCTCTCACCTAGAGAACAACTCCAGCCCCTCGGCCCAGTTGCCTGTGTTTCCTAAACAGCACGTAGCCATGGCTGGCTGTGCTCCAGCCCCGTGAGCTGGCCCAGCACGTCCGTGTCACTGGCGTGAGATCATGGGCGCCCTATCTCTGCACCCACATCTCTAGTTCCCCCTGCTCACTCCCCAGACTGTGTGCGTTGGTGTACAGGCAACACAGGGGCTCCCTCCAGCAGATGGGTTTCCCTGGCCCCTGGCAGGCCACACCTTTCCCCACTCCTTGTCCCATCTACGGACGGGTGTCTCGATGCCTCTTCACAGTGAGTCACCCCCAAGGAGCAGCCCTTGCTTTTTACAGGGCCTGTTGCCAGGGGCACAGTTGGTGGTGTATTGGTTGTTGAGATTTCCCCACCCAGACCGTGTTCATTCATGACCACATTTATTAGAGCTACAAAGGTATAATTTATTGGAACACGGGAGGGAGGGTCACGAAGGGGAGAGGGTCGTGTACCAGAGAGTGGCAAAGCGGAGAGGGGAGAGGGTCGCGATGCGGAGAGAGTCTTGAAGTGGAGAGGGCCGTGGAGAGTGTCATGAACATAGAGAGCCTTGTGAAGCGGTGAGTCCTGAAGCGGTGAGTCCTGAAGCGGTGAGTCCTGAAGCTGGAGTCTTGAAGCTGGAGTCCTGAAGCGGTGAGTCCTGAAGCTGGAGTCCTGAAGCGGTGAGTCCTGAAGCTGGAGTCCTGAAGCGGGGAGTCTTGAAGTGGAGAGGGTCACATAGTAGAGAGAGTCGTGAAGTGTAGAGGGTCGTGGAGGGGGTCGTGAACTGGAGGGTCTTGAAGTGGAGAGGGTCGTTAAGCGTGAGTCGTGGAGACAGTCTTGAAGTGGAGAAAGTTGTAAAGCTGCAAGGCTCTTGGAGAGGGTCTTGAAGTGGTGAGTCATGAAGCGCAGAGTTGTGGAGGGTGCCCGAAGTGCAGAGTCTTGAAGTGGAAAGGGTCATGAAGCAGAGAGTCGTGACCTTGAGATGTTTGTGAACTATAGAGTGTCGAGAAGCAGAGAGTCGTGAAGTAGAGAGGGTCGTGAAACTGAAAGGATCGTGGAGAAGGTCCTGAAGTGGTGAGTGGTGGAGGGTCATGGAGAGGGTCGGAAGCATCGAGTCTTGGAAGTGGAGAGGGTCGTGAAGTGGAGAGTTGTGAAGTTGAGAAGTTTGTGAAGTGTAGAGAGTCTTGGAGAGTCGTGAAGTGCAGGTGGTGGGAAGCACAGAGTGGTGAAGTGGAGAGGGACGCGAAGCGGAGAGTGGTGGAGAGAGTCGTGGAGACAGTCATGAAGCTGAAATAGTGAAGAGGGTCGCGAAACGGAGAGTGGCGGAGAGAGTCATGTACCTTAGAGTCCCGGAGTGGGGAAGTGGGGAGGGTCGTTTACCTTAGAGTCATGAAGTGGGGAGTCGGGAAGTGGGGAGGGTCGTAAAGCAGAGAGGGTCACGAAGCGGAGGGTCCTAGGTCTTGTGCTGCAATGGATTCTGACACTAGAGTGGCACTCTGACATCAATATTTCCGTGGTGTTGCAAAGAGGAGCCTTGGCATTCGTTTGTAGTGCCGGGACCCATACTGTGGTGGATCGACCTCCATGGGCTCTTCCCGATCCTGAGGTGGATCCACCTCCATGGGCTCCTCCTGATCCTTTGGTGGATCCACTTCCATTGGCTCCACCCTGTCAGCTGCTGGAGGAAAAGCCATTGCAGCAGGAGCAAGAAGAGTTGCGGGAGGAGGAAAAAATGGTGCGGGAGGAGGAAAAAATGGTGCAGTAGGAGGAAAAGGGAGGGGAAAGGCAGCCATCGGTGCAGGGGGGCAAGTCGTTGTTGCAGGCATTGCTGGAGGAAAGGCAGGAGGTGCTGGAGGAGGAAAGGTGAACGTTGGTGGTACAGGAAAAGCCATTGGTGCAGGGGGAAAAGCTGGCGGAAAGGCAGGTGCTGCTGGAGGAGGAAAGGCAGGTGTTGCTGCTGCTTTGTTGATCTTGAGAAGTCTCTGAAGCCACATCTTCACCCTCCTGAACTTCTTCCCTTCTTGGCCAGGCAGAGATGAGCAACTGCTGTCTTTGGTGCTAAGGATCCCCGTCCAAGTGTGTGGAGGTCACGACGCCAGGAGCTCTGCAGCTGAGAGTCAAGTGCCGTGTGTCGGTTGGTATGCTAATGGGGTTAACGGACATGGCAGGAGACAGCGTGATGTCAGCAGCACACGCTGGGGTGAATGCAAATGTCCACGCGGCCGACTGTGATTGGCTCGTGTGTGTGTTGGCTTGGCAGCGTGAGCTTAGGACTAGATGATGGTCAAGGCCTTTTCCAAGCAAACTAATGCTATGATTTGATGAAAGGTAGCGTGGTGTGGGAGGAAGAGGAGGGCTGTGGAGGGGCAGAGGGCCCCTTCCTGGGAGTGTCCCCTCTGTGTCCATTGCTAAAGGAGGGCCGTAGCAGGGATTGGGTCTGACCTGTGGTTTCTGGGTGTTAAGTAGGAGAAACACAGCACGTCACAAGGCAAGGCTGCTGCGGCTTTCAAAGCTACCCTTGAACTCGATTTGTGACGTAGGCACCTTGATCTTGTAGAGAGGGCTTGGATGGGATTGCCGAGTGGGTGGCCTCCACAGTGCTCCAAAATATGCCTTTCTTGGCTGCTGAGAAGTGCCAGTGGGCTGATGCTTCTTGTCCAAGTGGTGCTTTGCAGCCCTACTTTCCTGACTTTGGGCCAGAGCCCTTCCGAGTGGGCTTGTCAAGCCCCAGAAGTGCCTTCTAAGCTGCACTGGATCTCATGGATGTGAAGCCGTGCCGTTGGTTGCCTTCTCTCCTTTGGCACTTAGTGCAGGGAGCTTTGGCTGCTTGTCTGTCAGCATCAGGATGTTGTGAGTTCAAGGCTCCTGCCTTCCATTGGCTGCATCCTGTTGGCTCTGCAGACTGGGAGCAGGCTGGCATTTTTCAGGCAGGAGCAAGGTAGTTCTGATCCTCTGGCACTATCAGAAAGCATCAGTGTTTGTGCTGTAGCAAGACTGAAAAGAGTCCCCCGCAGAGAGTGACTGGGAAGAACAGGCAAGCTGCTGCTGCCAAGGAAGGCTACGTCTTTCTGTCCAGCAAAGGCTTTCACGTTTATTGCCAAGGCATAAGGTGCCCGTCATGCGCAAACAGTTGCAAGGTGTCTTTGGAAGGCAGCAAAACCTGTTGCTTCCTGATCTCGCTTCACGTCTCCAACGTTGCTCTGCATGAAGCATCTGAAGGGTGGAGAGGAGTGGGTTGGTATCTAAAAATCAATCCTCGTTTTGCTTTAATTCTAAAGCAAAGATATCCTTGTGTCCTCTCATCTGGAGAAAGAGGATCCTGTGTGTAGTCAAGCACATAGTTAAATACCTTTATCTGGTAAGGCCATTGTTGCTGCCTGCAAGAAGATAATGTGCCCAGAGCTGCTGGAGGTGGGATTTGAACTCCTTCTCTTGTTGCAGATGGCGGAAGCTGTGCAGACTCAAGATCAACCAATGGAGGAGGAGGTGGAGACCTTTGCCTTCCAGGCAGAGATTGCTCAGTTGATGTCTCTGATGATCAACACTTTCTATTCCAATAAGGAAATCTTTCTGAGGGAGCTGATTTCCAACTGATCAGAGGTAAGTCCTTTAAGGTCTGCCCTCATTCATGTCAATAAAGCTGCTATAATGTTAAAAACCAGGCAATGCTAAAGCCTGCGTCTTCTTTTAAAGGCTCTGGACAAGATAAGGTACGAGAGCTTGACAGACCCAAGCAAGCGGGATTCTGGAAAAGACCTGAAAATTGACTTGGTTCCAAACAAGCACGATCGCCCACTGTGGATCCAGGCATAGGGATGACCAAAGCTGACCTGGTCAACAACCTTGGTACTATTGCCAAATGTGGTACTAAGGCTTTCATGGAAGCACTGCAGGCAGGAGCTGATATGTCCATGATTGGGCGGTTGGGTGTTGCTTTCTACTCGGCCTACTTGGTTGCAGAAAAAGTGCCAGTGATCACCAAGCACAATGATGATGAGCAGGACGCTTGGGAGTGGTCAGCTGGAGGATCTTTCACTGTCAGACTTGATAATGGTGAGTATGAAATGTCTCTGCTCAAGTATGCTTTCTAGAAGGTTTTTGGTACTCGGATACCTAATGTATTCATTGAAAATGAAAGGAATTGGGACTAGTCATGTGTCAGGTGAAGCCCAGGCCCAGTTGTTCTCATACCATTCCTGTTTGAGTCGCTGTTGGTACCAAAGGGAATGCTTCATAATGAACAGGAAGCTTTCAAAGCTTGTAGATATCAATATTTCTGTAGGTTCCTACAGTTTATCTACAGAAACTTGAAAGAGACCATGTGAGTAGATGAATGAGTTTCAAATCTCTTAGACTTGCCTGAAGTACCTTCTAGGTACGGTCAGCCCGAGGAAGTGTCTGTGAGGCTGTTCCTGTGCCCAGAAGTTTCCCTTCTCCCAGTAAAGATACTGCAGGACTTAGTCAAAGAAAATCTGCTTTAGTATTCATTCCAAAGTCAAAGTGTAGGCTTCTGCTGCACAAATTAAAGCCGTCAACACCGTTCTAGGTGAACCTTTGGGCCCTGGAACAAAAGTCATCCTGCATCTGAAGGAAGATCAGACTGAATACCTGGAAGAGCGGCGAATCAAGGAGATTGTGAAGAAGCACTCTCAGTTCATTGGCTACCCCATCACACTCTTTGTACGTACCTTGCTTCAAGTTTTTACAAGGCTATTAATACATTTCACAAGATCTAGGTAAGTCACGTCATTTTAAGGGTTGGAAGGGACCTGGAAAGCTCATCCAGTGCAACCCCCCTGCCAGAGCAGGACCACCTAGAGTAGGTCACACAGGAACTGATCCAGATGGGTTTGGAATGTTTCCAGAGGAGAGTCCACAGCCCATCTGGGCAGCCCCTGCCAGTGCGGCCTCACCTGAACACTGAAGAGGTGTGTTTCTTTGGAAGCTCTTACGTTCCAGCTTGTACCCATTGCCCCTTGTCCTAGAGCACAGCCTGGCTCTATCCTCCTCACACGCAGCCTTTATGGCTTTGTCAACATGAATGAGGTCACTGCTCAGTCTCCTCCAAGCTCAAGAGCCCCAGCTCCCTCAGCCTTTCATCACAAGGGAGATGCTCCACTCCATCATCTCTGTGGCCCTGTGCTGAACTGTCTCCAGGAGCTCCCTGTCCTTCTGGAACTAAGGAGCCCAGAACTGTGCTGCCCGTTCCCAAAGGAAAACACAAAACAACCGAGGTCGTTTCATGCGGTGCTTTATTGAGGGCCCTGGGGACCTGAGGACTAGTGTCCAAAGTCAGAGCCCCCACTAACAGAAAATTTCACAGAGTTTGTATACTTTCCACAAATGATTACTTCATCAGGTGCCCGTGATGTTTACCAGTTTTCTTAGACTTTAGGATTATGTCGTGCTCTTTCATGTAGTTACTTGAGACAACGCTTATCTGAATCCACAGCCAGAAATTTCCATAGATCACAAACAAGTAAACATTCGAGATAACGATTTCTTTGAGAAAAACAAGGTTCAGGTTCAGCATTCTTTACTAATCTCTTTGCTTTGTTTAAGCAAGAATGCACAAGCTCAGCATGCCCCACTAGTTCCCTAGACTGCTAGGTTACATCAACATCCCACACTGCTCACTAGGCCTCGATACAGACCTTAGCCTAACTACTTCTAACTTTCCATATACAGTAATGCTAACAAGTCCCCCCTTTTGAGCATTCTTCTATCTTGCAAGGATGCTCAACATCATCTGTTTCTATTGTCCGTGTCTCAAGTAGTGGTTTCCTTATATGATGGAGGAGGAGACCCATTTCCAGTTCCATTTCTGGTCATCGCATTCGTTAATCTGCAGGTGTTGAGCTTTTCTCTGGTAATGGTTCCTAAAATACACTTGTAAACTATATAAATTATCATCAGTAGTATAACAAACATAATTACATATTGGATGACTGAGGAAATCCACCCAGAGACCTGGAGCCCCAATGAATCAAATATTGCTCCTATCCAATTATGTTGAGCTTCTTCTTCAATTTCTTTGGCTTCGGTTTCAACCTTCTCCAATTGTAAAATATCTTTTTCTACTTCGATTGTCATGTTTGGGATTTGGATACAGCAGTGATCAATTCTTTTGCTCAGGTAACCACAGACCCCATGTTCCCGCAGCAGCAACATGTCTAAGGCCATTCTATTCTGCAAAGTCATTCTGCTAGTTGCCTGTAGCTGCAAATTCATATCCTTAAACCCTTTCTTGGTGGCTGCTGCTAATCTTTTAGTTTGGCCCAGTAGCTTATACAACATTTCCCTATTACGGTAAGATGCAACCTGTGCAAACAAAGACTCTAAAGCCCAGCCAAAGTTTACTCCATCACTTGGTTCATGCCACTCATCTTCTACCTTGATATCATCACCTATTTCCCTTTTCTTCCGAGCTATCCTTGTTTCTAATTTAGATTGTCTCCAAAATGGGCATCATGTGGGAACTCCCAAGGTTATTTGAGTTACTGGACCATCAAATGGTAAATGGGTGGTCCATTGCCCATGACCCATAACCCAAACTAAGTTTCCTGGACTTCTGATTGTGGTGGATTTACAATTAATGACGCTTTTTCCATACATCCCTTTCTCATGTACATCTCCCTTTATTTTGTCTTTAATCGTATGATTGTATCCCCGACATTCACACCCCCACTTCAGCAGAACTCTAACAGGGACTAAACCTATCTGACTCTCTGGGGAGTCATAAATAAAAACTTTCGTACAGTTCCATATTTCTTTCTGATCTCTGGATGGTCTCACGGAGGTGTATGTAGCCATCACACTATCGTGAGTCTGATCTTTCTCCCCTGTCCATTGTATACACCATTGTACTGGACCTAGGTAACTATATGATTCCAACAAACCAGGTCCCCATACTGTGTCCCATTCATCTTCCAAAGTTTGTTGTTGTGTAACATTCTGGAAGATCTCTTCATTCCTAATCTTTTCAACTTTTATTTTTGTGCCACTACACCAATATCCACTTATTGGAATAGTACCATCTACTGTACAGCGACCTTTAATATTGCCACCTCTCCCATAAGGACCTGTTCTAACCCATCTATAATACCCCGGCAATGATCTACACTCCTTTTCCGTTAAATCCCCCTTTATTAAACACCCATTTGTCCACTCTTCATACTTTATTGATACTTGCCTGCAGTTCCAAGTAAAATTAACAGAGGTTTCTGGCATGGTTGTTAATGGAATAATTCCCCAGGGTATAGGTTCACCTGCAGCCTGAGGTAGTGGCAAACATGCTGTAATCTTAGATACATTCTGAATCATTCCAAAATCTCTAATCAACCCGACCACTAAGTTTTCCCGTCCTTCATCTCGATGGAAGTTTATTGTCCCATTTCCTAGATCCCGTATTCTCCTTCGGCTATATTTGCCTCTAATTAATGATACTAACATCCTAGAGTGGGCCCACCACGCATCTTTGGCCATCCAACACCAATACATCCCTTCATCATCTGACTGTACGTCATTTATTATTAATACTATGGTGTCGCCTAACCTCTTCTCTATCCGATATTTCCTTCCAGGCTGTATACTGCTATCTCCAAACCACCACCCAAAATCTGAAAAACTCATTCTGGGATTCACTTTACATGTTAAAATAACTATTTTCCCTTCATTGGCCTGATACACCCCTTCTGTGGCCCTAATTCCTTGATTCAAATGAGGTCGGCCCTGCACATTTCTTTTTCCATAATTAGAGTAGGGTCCACATACAACTACACATAGATATTGTCCATCCACCTTACCCAACAGAGGTTGAGTCTAATTCAGCCATCCTATCCCTCTGTTCCCCACATTCCACCAACTGATTCCTTCCTCGATCCTATCCCACAATCCTTGAGGTCCCATTTTCCACCATTTAACTTGAACCGGGGCTTCACATTCTCTTTGTGAAGTAAAAGCACAGTTTATCCTCAAGGGTGGGCCATCCCACATATCCACTAAAGCTATTTTTGGTATTACTTCTACTCCCTCCTGAATCGGGGACCAAGGTACTACTCTCAAATCTATTCGCTTATAATCAAAATTTTCCCGAATTAACACCAAACACATGTATACTCCTGCTTCTCCTAACGTTAAATTAGTCAATTGCAAGGTAACACTTCCTTTTTGGGTATCCTTATTCCAAACAGTAACAATACTTGCAGTCAATCTGGTTTGTCCTTGTTTCCAAATCGCAATTATTTCCTCGGCTCCAGCTCCTTGGTCATCAGCAATGTCACAGGTTAAATTGTCACAGGTTAAATTGACATCCATCCCTTCCATGACAGTAACCACAGGTTCTGTAACAGTGACAAATACAAATCCATTGACCGATACCATTTTCAATAATATCAACAGTACAACAGTTAAGAATGCGGTTTGGCTCGAAATATCATTCGAGTGGGGGATACCACTTGGGTTTCCCATTCGGTTGGAACCTTCTTGACTCGAGTGTAGTGGATCCAAGCGTCGATTCCCGCTACCTTTATGGCTGTGAAAGTTGTCAAGATCACTTGATGGGGACCGTCCCATGTCTCTCTCAGTGGGTCTGTGAACCAATTCGTCACATAGACCTGATCTCCCGGTTGAATATCATGCACTGGATTTTCCAGCGGGAGCGGCCGATTCCATTGAAGGGCACCCCGTAAGGCGTTGAGAACTCTATTGAGCGACATAACATAGTTAAAAATCACCTGGTCTCCCAATGCATGCGGGTCTCCTTTTAACACGGTGGCATGATAAGGCTTGCCGTACAGTATCTCGTACGGACTTACTCCTATCCTTTCCCTAGGCTTTATCCTAATCCTAAGTAACGCTAACGGCAAAGCTTGGGGCCACTGAAGTTTGGCCTCCTGACATATCCTTTTGATCTGATTTTTCAATGTTTGGTTCATCCTTTCTACTTGACCACTAGACTGGGGTCTCCATGGAGTGTGTAAATTCCAGGTAATGTCTAACGTCCTAGCCACCTCCTGAACTATCCCTGCCACAAAATGTGGGCCTCTATCTGATGGTAATCCCAGTAGTACTCCAAATCTAGGTATTATTTCTTTCAACAAAGTCTTCACCACTTCCTTTGCTTGGTTTGTTCTACAAGGGAAAGCTTCTGGCCACCCTGAAAAGGTGCACACATACACCAACAGGTATTTAAGTCCCTGAGCCCTTGGAAGTTCTGAAAAGTCGACCTGCCAATAATCTTCAGGCTCTGGTCCTATTTGTAATTTTCCCAACTGCACCTGTTTCCTTACAATAGGATTATTCTTTAAACAAACTGGGCACATGGCATTCACCCTTTTCGCCAGCGTTAACATTTGGTTGGAAATTATTTCCTTTTTCAAAAATTTTACCAACACCTCTGCTCCCCAATGGCATTTATTGTGTTCGGTCTCTAATATGGACTTCATAACATTTTTGGGCACCACCACTTGTCCCATTGTCGTTACATACCATCCAACTGCATTCTTCTGGGCCTTTAGATATGTCGCCAATTTCTCATCATCGGCAGAATAGCTCGGTTTCCGAATCATATAACAAGAAACAGGGCTCACCTTGGTTGGTATTAAAGCCATCTGAGTCCAAACCTGTCGAGCAGCTTCTTTAGCAGTGATGTCTGCTAGTTCATTCCCTCGATATATCTTTCCTTCTTCTTTACAATGTCCCCTGATGTGCATTACTGCTGCCTTTTCTGGTTTATGTACCGCATCCAACAGGGCGAGAACTTCCAATCTATGTTTATCATAGTCCCTTGTGAGTTTAACAGTCCCTGTTCTTTCCATAAGGCACCGTGAACATGTACAACTCCAAAGGCATATTTCGAGTCAGTCCATACATTTACCTTCTTTCCAGTACTCAAAATTAATGCCCTGGTAAGTCCAATTATCTCTGCCTTTTGAGCAGATGTCCCAGGGGCTAAAGCCTTTGCTTCAATCACTTGTGCAGCTGTGACCACCGCATATCCCGCATACCTGGTTCCATTTTCCACAAAGCTGGATCCATCGGTAAAGAGATCCCAATCTGAATCTTCTAACGGTGTGTCCTTTAGGTCTGCTCGGCTCGCATACACCTGTTCAATTGTTTCTACACAGTCATGAACCAGCTCCCCTTCTTCCTGTTTGCTGTGAAGAAATTCTGCTGGGTTGATATGGTTAGTTATCTTAAGTTCCACATCATCTTGTTCTCTTAATATAGCTTGATATTGTAACATTCTGCTGGATGATAACCAGTGACCCCCCTTTTGTTCCAGGACAGCCAAGACCATATGGGGCACAAAGACCTCCATTTTCCTTCCCAAAGTCAGTTTTCGGGCTTCCTGTATGAGGATCACTGTGGCCGTAACTGCCCTCAAGCATGACGGCCAACCAGCACTAACATTGTCCAGTTGTTTTGAAAAATATCCCACTGGGCGTTTCCATGACGCTATTTTCTGGGTCAACACTCCCAGAGCCAGATTCTGCCTTTCATTTACATAAAGCTGAAAATCCTTATTTAAGTCCGGCAACCCTAAGGCAGGTGCTTCTTTCAGAGCTTGTTTTAGCTCCTGAAAGGCTCTTTTCCTTTGTGGACTCCATTCCAATTGGGGCTCCTTCAAAGCCTCATACAAGGGTTTGGCTAACAATCCAAAATTTAGAATCCATAGTCTACACCAACCAATCATTCCTAAAAATGATCTCAGTTCCTGATGATTCCTTGGAAGGGGTATGGCACATATTGCCTCAATTCTGTTTGTGCCCAATCGTCTCTGACCTTGCATTAATTTACATCCCAAATAAAGAACACTCTCTTTGAGGAGCTGGGCCTTTTCCTTAGATACTCGATATCCTGCTTGTCCCAGCATATTCAGTAAGGCAATTTCAAGCTTCAGGCAAACTTCCGTTTCCTCAGTTGCCAACAGAATATCATCCACATACTGCAAAATCACATAAGAGAATGGAGATTCTCTTACCTGTTCGGTCTTCCATTCCTCCAACTCTTTGGCTAATTGATTTCCTGAAAATAGTGGGGCTGTTTTTGAAACCCTGCGGAAGCCGTGTCCATGTCAGTTGTTTCTTCCTTCCCGAATTTGGATCTTCCCATTCAAATGCAAAATACTTCCTACTGGGTAATGCCAGCGGGATGCAGAAGAAGGCATCTTTCAAATCAATTACTGTAAACCATTTAGACCTTTCCGACACAGATGTTAACAGAGTATAAGGGTTAGCAACCACTGGGTGAATGTCCTTTACAATTTCATTTATGGCCCTTAAATCTTGCACTAGCCTATATTTACCATTAGGCTTACTTACAGGAAAAATAGGAGTGTTAGACTCGGATTCACACTCCTGTAAAATTCCTTGAATCACAAATTGGGTTATCAGTGGAGCCACTCCTTTCCTAGCCTCCAACTTAATTGGATATTGTCTAACCCTAACCGGCTGGGCTCCTTCTTTCAGTTCTACAACAGGCTGGGCAGCTTTTGACTTTCCTGGGGTCCCTGTTTCCCATACCCAGGGTACAACTGCCTGATCTATTTCTTCTGGAATGGGAATAGGTTCTATTTCCTTTATTACAAAAATTTTCCCAATTTCTTCATTTGGAATCTCCAATTTTACTCTCCCATTTTGAAATATTATTTTCACGTTTAACAAAGACAATAAATCCCTTCCAAACAGGGGCTTGGGACAATTGGGCATATAAAAAAATTGATGATCCAATTCCTTTCCCCCAAATTTCAAATTTAGAGGCTGCAAAAATGGTCTTTCTTCCAGCTGACCCATAGCCCCTACCACCTGTACGGTGGTATCACTTATTGGTCCCAGTCTTTTGTTGAGAACTGAATAAGTAGCTCCTGTATCAACTGTGAATTCCTGTTCTTTACCATTTATTTCTAACCTTACCTTTAACCCTTGCTCTAGTCAGCTCTGATTTTGGTAATTCCCCAAAACCAGGGCTTGGGCGACATCTGCCTCAGGCATAGGATAACTACCCATTGTCCCGGCGCCACCCCCCATTCCATTTTTCACAGGACATTCATTTTTCAATGTCCTATCTGTCGACAAAAAGCACACTGATTAAAACCTAACTTTCCTTGATTAATGTTTCCCATTCGAAATCCCCCTCTTCCCTGACCATAACCACCTCTTCCTTGGGCAGAGCCTCCCCTACCAGGACCTCGGCCCCTTTGTCCTCCTGATTGTTGAATTACAGCCAATATACCTGCTTGTTGCCGCTTAGCTGATTCTTTTTCCCCTACTATTATAAACCTTCCACGCAACTTCTAACATTTTATCCAAGTTCCTGGTGTCCTCATCTTCATCCTCTTCTTCCTCCTCATTATCATCGTCCTCACTATCCTGTTCCATCTGAGGTGGAACATAGGGTGGAGCAGAGGGACCCTGTCCACTATGAGCAACTAATAACGATAAATCTTCCTCTGGACCAGAGGAGGCAGCTAAACACTTAACACACATAGATCTCTTCTTACATTCACTACACCCTAATTCCTTTGTTTCCAAAACTAAAATACCACATTCCTTCTGCCAATCCAGTTTTCGCCCTAAATAATAAAACAAATCCAAATACGGGATCTCATCCCATTTCTCATTGTCCCGTAAATACTGCATCAAAGGCGATACAATACCCGGATCGACAGTACCGTTTAGGGGCCACGCAGGTCCCCCTTCTGACTCATATAAAGGCCACCAATGATTACAATAGTTTATCGTTTTACCCTTATTCAAATCCTGATGAAATCCAGCACTCCTCCATCTTCCCAGCAAACATCCTAATGGGGTGTTTCCTGGGATTTTACTATTAGACTGAACTAACGCCTTAAAAGTTTTAAGCGGCATCATTTCAAGTATTCACGAAACAAATAACAGCAGACAAAATAACAGCAAACACAAACACTGTAACGATACAAACAAAACCCACAAAACCAATACCCAGTACCAAACCAACTTGCCACTTCTCGACGCCGCGAGGGGCAAGTGCCGGACCTGCGCAGCTTTCGCCGCGTCTTACAGCCGGCGCCTGGGCATCCACCAAGACGTCTTAGCCCAACTCAGCGAGGATCGCCGCCTCGTCTTATGAGCAGGCACCCATACCAGAAAATAAAGCCCCTATGGGCTTACCTTATAGCAGTCGTCCGCCAGGTGCGGGGGTCGGGCACGAACCGATGACTCCCCGAGAATCTCTCGGTGCCGGCGTGAAGTAAATCAGCACAGAAACCGCCCCAGCCACCCTCGGAGTCCTGCCGCGGTCGCCAGAAAACTGCTGCCCGTTCCCGAAGGAAAACACAAAACAACCGAGGTCGTTTCATGCGGTGCTTTATTGAGGGCCCTAGGGACCTGAGGACTGGTGTCCAAAGTCAGAGCCCCCACTAACAGAAAATTTCACAGAGTTTATATACTTTCCACAAATGATTACTTCATCAGGTGCCCGTGATGTTTACCAGTTTTCTTAGACTTTAGGATTATGTCGTGCTCTTTCATGTAGTTACTTGAGACAACGCTTATCTGAATCCACAACCAGAAATTTCCATAGATAACAAACAAGTAAACATTCGAGATAACGATTTCTTTGAGAAAAACAAGGTTCAGGGTTCAGCATTCTTCACTAATCTCTTTGCTTTGTTTAAGCAAGAATGCACAAGCTCAGCATGCCCCACTAGTTCCCTAGACTGCTAGGTTACATCAACATCCCACACTGCTCACTAGGCCTCGATACAGACCTTAGCCTAACTACTTCTAACTTTCCATATACAGTAATGCTAACAGGCTCAGTCTGGAAAGGGGGCTCCTGGTGGTGCGGGGTGGTCAGGGTGCTGGGGGAGGGGTCAGTCTGGTTGGGGGGGGTCAGACTGAAAGGGGGCTCAGGCTGATTTGAGGGAGTCAGGCTGGTTTGGGGGCTCAGGCTGGTGTGGGGGTGTCTGTTTTGGGGGGCTCAATCTGGTGTGGGGCTGTCTGTGTTTTGGGGGGCTCAGGTTGGTTTCGGGGGCTCAGGCTGGTTTTGGGTTGTCTGTGTTTTGGGGGGCTCAGGCTGGTTTGGGGGGCTCAGGCCTGTTTTGGGGGGCTCAGGCTGGTGTGGGGGTGTCTGTGTTTTGGGGGGCTCAGGCTGGTGTGGGGGTGTCTGTGTTTTGGAGGGCTCAGGCTGGTGTGAGGGTGTCTCACCGACACAGTCGAGCTGCGCCGGGTCCAGCCGGTAGCCGGGGTCGCAGCTGCAGGTGAAGCCGTCGGGGAGCCGGACGCAGCGCCCGTGGCGGCACCCACTGAGCACCCCACACTCCTCCCCTGGGGCTGGGGGGGTCAGGCTGGGGATCAGCACCCCAAAATCCACCTCCCCTCCACCCCACCCCCTCCCCAAACTCAGCCTCCTCCTCTTCCTTCTCCTCTTCCTCCTCCACCAAGGCTCCGTGGGCTTGGTAGGACCAGGCGTGGGGTCGGGGTGGGGGTCAGGGTGGGGGTCGGGGGGTTCATAACGGGGTCCCCGAGGTCGGTGAGGGATGAAAGGTAAAGGGGGGGCCTCAAAATCATCCCCCTCGTACCGGGGGGGGGGGGGGGCGTAAAGAGGATCGTGAGCGCCGATGCCGCCAAGCCCCGCCCCGAAGGAGTAAGGGTATTCGGAACGGGGGGGCAGAGGGGGGGGGCGAGGTGGGACCCCCCCGAAATAGTCGGGGCTGTAAGGGGAGGGGTAGGGGGGGCTTAAGGGGGGAGGGGGAGGATAGAGAGAGGAGAGAGGGGGGTTATGGGGGACCGC
The DNA here is from genome assembly GCF_028858725.1 of Colius striatus. NCBI lineage: Eukaryota > Metazoa > Chordata > Aves > Coliiformes > Coliidae > Colius > Colius striatus. Next base: position 362,667 of record NW_026908524.1, on the reverse strand, counting down.
CACACACAGTAAACGGGAATGGGAGGGTGTTGGGGGGCTGGGGAGGGGGTTGGGGTGGGGGTTTGGGTGCTGGGGAGAGGGTTGGGGAGAGGGGCTGAGTGCTCGGGAGGGGGTTGTGGGGGGGTCAGGGTGCTGGGGAGGGGGTAGAGGAGGGAGTTTCGGTGCTGGGGAGGGGGTTGGGAAGACGTTTCGGTGCTGGGGAGGGGGTTGTGGGGGGTCAGGGTGCTGGATAGGGATGCTGGGGGTGGGCTCAGTGTCCTGGGGAGGGGGTTGGGGTGGGGGTTTGGGTGCTGGGGAAGGGGTTGTGGGGTGGGGTTGGGTGCTGGGGAGGGAGTTTGGGTGCTGGAGGTGGGCTCAGGGTGCTGGGGAGGGGGTTTGGGCACTGGGGTGGGCTCTGGGTGCTGGGAGGGGAGTCAGGGTGCTGAGGGGGAGGGGGATTGGTGCTGGGGGGATAAAAACGCCCCCCAAAGGGGTCGTGAGATGGGGGGGGTGGGGGGCTACGCGCGACCTTCTTAGTGAGGCACTTGGGGTCCCATCATGGGGGTGCATGGAGGGGTCAGCTGGATCCCTCCCATCGCCACGGGGTGAGTGGGGGATGTTGAGGGGTCCCTGTGTTAGCGGGGGGGTGCCCCGAGGCTCCCACCTGAGCGGCGCTCGGGGCACAGGGCGCAGTCCACGCCCCAGGCGTGTCCGTACAGGCAGCAGCACTCGCTGTACGGCACCTGCCCGTCCCGCCGCGCCCCCCGCACACCAGGTCCGGCCGCAGCTCCTGCCAGCACACGGCCCGCGCCGCCGCTGCGCGGGGGGCTGCCGTCACGCGCCGCGACCACCCCCCGCACAGCGCCACACACCCCCAGATCCGCGCTGGCCCCGCAGAATGCGCTTGGGGACTCCAAAGGCTCCCCCAAAAACACCCCAAAACTCCCCCTTTTGTCCCTCGCAACTCCACCAAAACGCAACTTTTTCACTCAAAACTCCACCAAAACTCCCCTTTTCCCCTCAAATCTCCTCTAAACTCCCACTTTTGCCTCAAAGCTTCACCAAACCCCACTTTTTACCCTCAAAAGTCCCCCCAAACCCCCCTTTTATCCCTTAAGACCTCAAAACCCCTCCTTTTCCCCTCAAAAGTCCTCTAAACTCCCATCTCTTTCCTCAAAACTCCCCCAACACTCACTTTTTGGCTCAAAACTCCCCCAAAACCTCATTTTTCCTCTCAAAACCCCCCTTTTATCCTTTAAGACACCAAATCTCCTCCTTTTCCCCTCAGAACTCCCCCAAAACCCAACTTTTCCCCTCAAATTTCCTCTAAGCTCCCACTTTTGCCTCAAAACTTCACCAAACCTCACTTTTGGACTCAACCCCCCGCCCCCAAAACCCCCCTTTTCCCCCTCAAGACCCCCAAACTCCCCATTTATCCCCTCAAAACTCCCCCAACCCGCACTTTTTGACTCACCCCCCCCAACCCCCCCTTTTTTCCCTCAAAACCCCACTTTTGCCCCTCAAGACCCCAAGACTACCCCTTTTCCCCTGAAAACTGCCCCAAAACCACCCTTTTTCCCCTCAAAACCCCAAATTCCCCATTTATCCCCTCAAAACTCTGCTAACCCTCACTTTTGGACTCAAAACTCCCCCAAAACCCCCTTTTTCCCCTCAAAACCCCCCTTTTATCCTGTAAGGTCCTTGAAACTTCCCCTTTTCCCCTCAAAACCCCACTTTTCCCCTCAAATCTCCACTAAACTCCCACTTTCTCCTCAAAACTTCTTAAAAACCCCACTTTTTCCCCACAAAACCCCCAAAGCCCCACTTTTCCCCTCAAAACTCTAACAAACACTTTTTCCTCTAAATTCCAATAAATCCTTTTTTTCCCCACAATACTCCACCAAAATCCTACTTTTTCCCTCAAAACTCCTTCAAGATATGACTTTTTCCCTCCAAAACACCACAAAAACCCCACTTTTTCCTCAAAACTCCACTGAAACCCCTTTTTTCCTCAAAACTCCATCAAAATCCCACTTTTTTACTCTGAAAGCCCCCCAAACCCCCAGTTTTTCCCTCCAAACTCTGACAGAATCTCAATTTGCCTTCAAAATTGCACCACAACTCCATCAAAACCCCCTTTTCCCCTCAAATCTCTACTACCACTTTTTCCCTCAAAACCCCTTCAAAACCCAACTTTTTCCCACAAAAACACACCTTTTCCCCTCAAAGCTCCACTGAACTCCACCTTCTCCCCTCAAAACCCCCCTTTTATCCCTTAAGACCCCAAAACCTCCCCTCTTTCCCCTCAAAACCTCCGTTTTTCCCCTCAAACCCCCCCTTTTCCCCTCAAAAACCCCTCTTTTAACCCTTAAGACCCCAAAACCTCCCATTTTCCCCTCAAAACCACAATTTTTCCCATCACACTCCCCTTTTCCCCTCAAAACCCCTCTTTTATCCCTTAAGACCCCAAAAACTCCCCATTTTCTCCTCAAAACCCCCTTTTTGCCCTTGAAGGACCCCTTTCATCCCTTAAGATCCCCAAATCTCTCCTTTTTCTCCTCAAAACCTCCCTTTTTCCTTCTAAAACCCCCTTTTAATCTCAAAAAAATTCCTCTTTTAACCCTTAAGACCCCAAAACTTCCCCCTTTTCCCCTCTAAACCCCCCTTTTATTCCTTAAGACCCCCAAACCCCCCTTTATCCCCTCAAAATCTCCGTTTTTCCCCTCAATGCCCCCTTTTTCCCTTCAAAACCTCTCTTTTATCCCTTAAGATCCCCAAACCTCCCTTTTTTCACCTCAAAACCACTTTTTATCCCTTAAGATCCTAAAACTCCCCCTTTTTTGCCCTCAAATCTTGCCTTTTATCCCCTAAGACCCCAAACCTTCCTTTTTCCCCTCAAAACCACCTTTTATCCCTTAAGATCCCCAATCTCCCCCCCTTTCCCCTCAAAACCACCCTTTTATCCTTTCAGACTCCACAACTCTCCCTTTTTCCCCCAAAAGTCTCCTTTTATCCCTTAAGACCACAAAATCTCCCCTTTTTCCCCTCAAATCCTTTGTTTTTCCCCTCACCCCAGCCCTTTTTCCCTCAAACTCAACTTTTTCCCTCAAAACTCCACCAAAACTCCCTTTTCCCCTCAAAACTCCTCTAAACTCCCACTTTTGCCTCAAAACTTCACCAAACCTCACGTTTTGGCTCAAAACTCCCCCCAAAGCCCCCTTTTTTCCCCTCAATACCCCACTTTTGCCCCTCAAGACCCTCAAACACCCCATTTATCTCCTCAAAACTCCCCCAAAACCTCCCTTTTTCCCCCTCAAAACCTCTCTTATCCCTTAAGACCCCAAAACCTCCCCATTTTCTCCTCAAAACCCCCTTTATCCCCTCAACCCCCCCCTTTTCGACTCAAACCCCTCTTTTATCCCTTAAGACCCCAAAACCCCCTTTTTCCCCTCAAAACCCGCCTTTTAACCCTTAAGACTCCAAAACTCTCCCTTTTTCCCCTCTAAAGTCTCCTTTTATCCCTTAAGACCCCAAAATCTCCCCTTTTTGCCCTCAAAACCCCTTTTCCCTTCAAAACCTACTTTTTCCCTCAAAACACCACCAAAACTCCCCTTTTCCCCTCAAAACTCCTCTAAACTCCCACTTTTGCCTCAAAACTTCACCAAAACCTCACTTTTTGGCTCAAAATTCCCCCCAAACCCCCCTTTTTCCCCTCAAAAGCCCCCTTTCATCCCTTAAGATCCACAAATCTCTCCTTTTTCTCCTCAAAACCTTCCTTTTTCCTACTAAAACTCCCCTTTTCCTCTCAAAAACTCCTCTTTTAACCCTTAAGACCCCAAAATCTCCCCTTTTTCCCCTCAAAATCCCCCTTTTATTCCTTAAGATACCCAAACCTCCTTTTTTTCACCTCAAAACCCCTTTTTATCCCTTAAGATCCTAAAACTCACCCTTTTTCCCTTCAAAACCCCTCTTTTATCCCTTAAGACCCCAAAACCCCTTTTTCCCCTCAAAACCCCCTTTTTCCCGCCTTTAGACCCAAAGCCGCCCCTTTTCCCCTCAGCGCCAGGCCCCGCCCCTCCCCTCGGCCCGTCCATTTCTCACGGGGGGGGGTGCGAAACAAACCCCCCTCATTTTATACAAAACCTTTATTCTGTAACAGTGTGTGTTGGGGTGGGGGGTCCCCCAAACCTCCCCCCGCGACCCCCCAACACTGAGAGGGGGGAGCACAGCGGGTGCCAAGGGGGGGGACACACATAGGTGCCCCCCCCCCCGCCATCATCCCGAGGGCCACAATGCCGCCCCCCCCCGCCTTAAATCTCTTGATCTACACAATAAATACGGCGGGGGGCGGCTCAGGCGCGGGGGAGGCAGCGGCGGGGCCAGGCCGGGGGGGCACAGGCAGCGGAACGAGCCCGCGGTGTTGAGGCAGCGGCCGGGCTGGCAGCGGGGGGGGCCCGAACACTCGTCCACGTCTGGGGAGGGCGGCGGCACAGAAGGGGTTAATGGGGTATTGGGGGGGGATGGGATGGGGGGTGGGGATGGGGAGGGCTCAGGGTGCTGGGGAGGGGGTTTGAGTGCTGAGGAAGGAGTTTTGGAGGGGGGCTGGGTGCTGGGGTTTTGGGTACTGGGGGAAGGGCTCAGGGTGCTGGGGAAGGAGTTTTGGAGGGGGTTTGGGTGCTGAGGAGGGCCCTGGGAGCTAGGGAGGGGATTTGGGTGTTCGGGAGGGGATTTGGATGCTGGGGAGGGGACCCAGGTGCTGGGGAGGGCTCAGGGTGCTGGGGAGGGGGGTTGGGTGCTGAATGAGGGGGTTTGGGTGCTGGGTTGGGCTCAGGGTGCTGGGGAGGGGGATAGGGAGGGGGTTTGGGTGCTGGGGAAGGAGTTCGGGAGGGGGTTTGGGTGCTGGGGAGGGGTTTTGGGTACTGGGGGAAGGGCTCAGGGTGCTGGGGGAGGGGGTTTGGGTGCTGGGGAAGGAGTTTTGGAGAGGGGCTGGGTGCTGGGGAGGGCTCTGGGTGCTGAGGGAGGGGGTTTGGATGCTGGGGGAAGGGGTTTGGGTGCTGGGGAAGGAGCTAGGGAGGGGGTTGGGTGCTGAGGGAGGGCATCAGGGTGCTGGGGAGGGGGATAGGGAGGGGCTTTGGGTGCTGGGGAAGGAGTTTGGGAGGGGGTTTGGGTGCTGGGGGAGGGCTCAGGGTGCTGGGGAGGGGGATAGGGAGGGAATTTGGGTGCCGAGGAGGGAATTTGGGAGGGGTTTGGGTGCTGGGGCAGGGCTCTGGGTGCTGAGGCGGGCTCAGTCTTGAAAGGGGGCTCCTGGTGTTGGGGGGTGGTCAGGGTGCTGGGGGAGGGGTCAGTCTGGTTGGGGGGCGTCAGACTGAAAGGGGGCTCAGGCTGATTTGAGGGAGTCAGGCTGGTTTGGGGGCTCAGGCTGGTGTGGGTGTGTCTGTTTTGGGGGGCTCAATCTGGTGTGGGGTTGTCTGTGTTTTGGGGGACTCAGGCTGGTTTGGGGGGCTCAGGCTGGTTTTGGGGTGTCTGTGTTTTGGAGGGCTCAGTCTAGTTTTGGGGGGCTCAGCGTGTTTTGGGACGCTCAGTGTGTTTTGGGGGGCTCAGGCTGGTGTGGGGGGCTCAGGTGTGGGTGCTGGGGAGAGGGTTGGGGAGAGGGGCTGAGTGCTCGGGAGGGGGTTGTGGGGGGGTCAGGGTGCTGGGGAGGGGGTAGAGGAGGGAGTTTCGGTGCTGGGGAGGGGGTTGGGAAGACGTTTCGGTGCTGGGGAGGGGGTTGTGGGGGGTCAGGGTGCTGGGTAGGGATGCTGGGGTGGGCTCAGTGTGCTGGGGAGGGGGTTGGGGTGGGGGTTTGGGTGCTGGGGAGGGGGTTGTGGGGTGGGGTTGGGTGCTGGGGAGGGAGTTTGGGTGCTGGAGGTGGGCTCAGGGTGCTGGGGAGGGGGTTGGGGAAGGAGTTTGGGTGCTGGGGAGGGGGTTTAGGTGTTGGAGGTGGGCTCAGGGTGCTGGGGAGGGGGTTGGGGTGGGGTATTGGGTGATGGGGAAGGGGTTTGGGTGCTGGAGGTGGGCTCAGGGTGCTGGGGAGGGGGTTGGGGAGAGGGTTTGTGTGCTGGGGAGGGGGTTGGGAGAGATCAGGGTGCTGGGGAGGGGGTTAGGAGGGCTTGGGATGCTGGGGAGGGGGTTTAGGTGTTGGGGGTGGGCTCAGGGTGCTGGGGAGGGGGTTGGGAAGGGGGTTTGGGTGCTGGGAGTGGACTCAGGGGGTCTGGGTGCTGGGAGGGGGTTGGGGGGGACAGGGTGCTGGGGAGGGGGTTTGGGTACTGGGGGAGGGCTCTGGGTGCTGGGGAGGGGTTTGGGGAGGGGCTCTGGGTGCTGGGGAAGGCTCTGGGTGCTGGGGGACGGCTCTGGGTGCTGGGGAGGGGTTTGGGGAGGGGATTTGGGTGCTGGGGAGGGGGTTTGAGTGCTGGGGATGGGCTCTGGGTGCTGGGGAGGGGGTCTGGGCACTGGGGTGGGCTCTGGGTGCTGGGAGGGGAGTCAGGGTGCTGAGGGGGAGGGGGATTGGTGCTTGGGGGATAAAAACGCCCCCCAAAGGGGTCGTGAGATGGGGGGGTGGGGGGCTACGCGCGTCTTTCTTAGTGAGGCACTTGGGGTCCCATCATTGGGGTGCATGGAGGGGTCAGCTGGATCCCTCCCATCGCCACGGGCTGAGTGGGGGATGTTGAGGGGTCCCTGTGTTAGTGGGGGGTGCCGCGAAGTTTTCGGCTCTTGGCCTGAAAAACCAGGCTCAAAGCCTGAAACCAGGACCGAAGCCTGAAACACCCAGGCTCGAAGCCTGAAACCAAACTCTAAGTCTGAAACCAGCTCCAAGCCTACTTCATGCGGCGATCAACCCAGGGTGCGATTCTCAGCGGGGTGGGAAGAAATCAGTCCTACTCAATGTGAGTGATAGCAGAAATCTTCTCTTTATTGAGAGCAGGCTCTAACTTATATCCAGCAGCTTCAAAGCTGGCTCAGCAACAGCAACTAATAGATTACATTCTCATGTTCATCCTACTTGCGGTTTCTGCGATAAGCAAGCTCCCTCACATTTTCCCATCTTGTTTTTCCCCTGTAGTTGTTTTCCACCTTGGGCTGTTACCTCGTTAGCTGAAAACAGCCCGACCTTGAAGGAAGAGAAAGCGGCCTGCTGTCTGCGTGACAGCAACTGCTTTAACCATGGCTCTGACTCTGGTCTTGATTGTGCATTAAATTCATATAACTGGAACTCAGATTGCCTTGCCCCGTCGGGCCTAACATTATACCCTGGGATCTGTGTCCATTCTCCCTTAACCACTCCTCGACAACAAATGGCTTGTGAGTTCAGATAAGGATGGAGAAATCACTCAGCAATGAGCATCACAGGCAGAACAGAAACAACTTGGGGAGAAAAAGGTGTGATTTATTAAAGGAACAATAAGAGCAGGGAGGTGAGAAATGAAACCATCTTAAAAAAACCTCCTCCCACCCCTCCTCTTCCCAGGACTCTCCTTCCTTCCCCCCCAGCAGCGCAGGGGATGGGGAGTGGGAGTTGGGGTCACTTCATTACAGATGCATTTGATGCTGCTGCTGCTCAGGGAGAGGCCTCCTCACACTTGCCACTGCTGCACTGTGGGGTCCCTCCCACGGGAGACAATCCCTCCCCAACTGCTGCAGCATGGCTCCCTCCCACGGGCTGCAGCTCCTCACCAACTGCTCCAGCCTGGGGCCTGCCACAGGGGCAGCTCCTCACACCCTGCCCCAGTGGGGGTCACCCACCGGGAGAACAGTCCTTCAGGGACAGACTGCTCCAGCCTGGATCCATCACAGGGTCACAAGTGCTGACAGCAAACAGGCTGTGTCGTGGTGTCTTTTCCCTGCGGTCCCTGTAGGATGCCCCGTGGTCAGCACCATCGTTGCGCTGGAGCCCACGCGCAGCCCGGCGGGTGCAGCCCTGGTGACGTCAGTGCTGAGAGAAGGTGCCCGAGAGCGTGGATGGGCCGGAGAAGGTGCCGCTGTCACAAAGGGCCCGGCCCCAGCAGCCCTATAAAAGCGGGCCGGGGGCAGGGAGCCGGCAGCGCGGGCAGCGGCTGAGCAGCACGCTCGGGCAGCGGCAGCATGGCCCGGGCCCGGAGCCGCAGAGCGCGCAGCAGGAGCCGCGGCAGGAGCCGCAGCAGGAGCCGCCGCTCCCGGGGCCCACGCCGAGCCAAGAGAGCCCGCAGGGCCGGGCAGCCCAGGCGCCCGCGGCCCGTGAGGAGCCGCTGCCGCCGCGGGACGCGCGGCCGCCGCCGTGGCTGAGCCCGGCCGGCTCTGATCCGCCGCGCGGCCGCTGGGCCTGAGCCTCCCGGCCGCCGCCAGCACCGCTGCTGTGCCGCCGCAGCGCCGCCACGGCTCCGGCAATAAAGACGAGCCCGTGACGTGGCCCTGGGCTGGGTGTCCTTGGCGCTGGGGCTGGGCCGGGGGGGACACGCCCTAGGGAAGAAGATTGAAGCCGGCAGCTCGGCACTTTGGCACCTTGGCAGTGTCATGGCAAGGGGATGGGGCAGGATGGGAGTGCCCAGGGAGAGCACCAGGGCTGACGGACAAGAGCTGAACACAAGTAGTCTCACCGAAGGAAAAGTCTCTTTAGAGGAAGGCTGAGGGAGCCCTGGCACAGGCTGCCCCAGGAGGCTCTGGAGGCTCCTGCTCTGCAGGTTCTCAGGCCCGGCCTGGACACCTTCCCGTGTGACCTGATCTAGTTGGGAGCTTTAGCAAAGCGCTTGCCTAGATGATCTCTAGAGGTCCCTTCCAGCTCCTACCACTCTGTGATTCTGTCATAGCTCCCACATCACAGGAGCTGGCAAGGGAGCACTTTGCTGGCTGACAGGCTCCCCTGGGACCTCTCTAGAGGAGTAGGAGAGCTGTGTCTGGGGGCTTTCTTCTGATCTGGGGCTGTTTAGTCTGGAGGAGACTGAGGGGGGATCTCACTGAGTTACAAACGTCTACATGGTGGGTGTCAGGAGGCTGGGGTTTCCCTTTTTTTCCTGTTGTAGGCAGTGACAGGACAAGAGGTCATGGAAAGAAGCTGGAACAACAAAAGTTCCATTGAAATGTAAGGAAAACAATGTTTCCCTGTGAGGTGAGGGAGCCCTGGCCCAGGCTGCCCAGGGAGGGTGTGGAGGCTCCTTCCTTGGAGCTCTCTGAACCTACATGGACACGTTCCTGTGGGACCTGACAGAGATGGAACTGCTTTAGCAGGGGGGGTTGGACTAGATGATCTCTGCAGGTCCCTTCCAACCCCACCACTCTGTGATTCCGTGATTCCCTGACCATGGCCAGCTTTGAAGAATGGCTTGTTCACGTCAAAGCTGGCATCACAAACCCAGTCACAAGGTGTCCATCCTACTCCTGTAGAGGGGTCCCAGGGCAGCCTTTATTTGAGTCTGGGCTGAGCAGACTGACTGCACACGAATGAGGAGAGCTCCCACCTTCGTATTTCTTGTAGAATAAGCTTTCCTACTCTCCTCTCTCGCTCAAGCACTGGAGTCTGTTTTGCTCAGGACCGTCACTGGCAGCGAGCCCTCCCTGCCCTTGTCTCCATCCACAACGACCTTGGTGATCTTTTTAGTGCCATTTCGCTGGGGCCTCTGCCATCCTAACGAGGGTGGGGGTGGATGTGGGCAGCGAGCAAGAGACTGTCGTGCTGCTGCTGGGCTGCTTGGGCCAAACCACCACACACACACACACCAGTTACTTACTTACTTACTTACTTACACACACCCACTGCTCTCACCAGTTGGCCCCAGCAGAGAACACTACACCTGACGACTTGTAGTTCCCACTCAGATGGGCTGGCATTCGGACCTCCATCTGTACCTAGAGCAGAGAGCTCCCTTGCCCTAGAAAGCACTTGGATGTGCAGGTATTGGGAAAGCAGGACAGGCTGTGGTGATCAGCTGCAAGGCAAGGCCACAGAAGTGGACTGATCAGCCCCCTGTTTACGTGTGACCTGCTCCTTTCAACCCCTTTTCTCTCTGTTTTCCCACCTCTGTTCCTCCAGAAACCACCTGATCTCACCCTTTGCCTTGGTTTGGTCCTTTCCTACACATCCCATGGCAAGATCCGCGAGGCAGCAGCAGCCATCCTGAGTTGCCACGGCCATGCTGGGAAGCTCTCCCCTTGCCCTCCTCGGTGAATCTTTCCCACAGACCTGTTGGAACTCTTTTTCATTCATCTTTTCAGTGATTTCTCAGGAAACACAGCAATTCCCCTCCTACACCTGGCAATTCTGTCTTTGTTAAGAAAGCACTGAAAGCCATTCAGAGCTCCAGACCAGCCCCGGGACATTTCCCAGTGCACATATTCAAGCAGGAGCTATCTGAAAGGGAAGGATCCTGTTCTAACAGTCTTCACCTCTGGGTTGTCTGGCTGGGCAATGGGACATAGAAAGTCGTCTCTCATTTGAAGAGCAGACAAATCCCTCATTTGTACCACTTAGAGGAGGGTAAAGCAGGGAGTGTCAGGACTCAGCACACTTTGGCTTGCAGACAGTCAGGCCCCATTAGGATTGGTCTGATATTCTGATTGTTGTGATCCTGTTCCCTTTGCTTCTCTGGAGCAGGAGTTGTGTCCTGCTTTGTCCAGGACAGCTCCATCTCCAGGGTGGGACAGAGCAGAGCCTGCAGAAGTGCCCTTTGCAACAGGACTGTCCTGCTTGACTTACAGCCCAGATGCTTTTTGAGGAGTTACTTGTGTGTGAAGTCATCTTCAAGGCAGCACAAGGGAAAACACAGGGCAGAGAGGAAAAAGACTAATGGGCACTGCAGCTCTCCTGACTGCACTAAGGCACAGAGAGAGGAGCCCTTTCCACGTCGTGTGCCAAGATTCCTCCAATTTTCAGTGATAAAAGTGAGTTCTATCCCAAAAAAGAGCACCCCTGACACAGAAAAGCTGACTCCTCAGCAGCATGGGAGCAGAGCTCCTGCCCCTCACAGCCAACACACAGCACAGCAGAGAAATGCATTTCATTGGGAGGGTAATTACCTGAAGAATGGAGTGGCTTTGCTCAGAGGAGTCTGTCTTCCTTTTTCTCTGCACTTTGCTGTTTTTAAAAGGCTCTCCTTCAAAGGAACAGCAAATGCCCAACAGCAGCTGCAGCAGCCAGTTCCTGCTCCTGTCCTTGGCAGACACGGGGCAGCTGCAGCCCCCAAGCTGCAACCCCCAAGCTACGCTCTAGACTCTGAACAAAAAGGCTCCTCTTACCTTTGATGTGACAGACTTCGTAGTCATCGACATCAGGGAGCGCTGAGAGAGAAATTTTGGCCCCAGACTCTCTCCTCAAGCGGTTAATAAATTGTCCTTGCTTGCCAATCAGACGTGTAACTATCACCTTGATGAAAGACAAGAAAGCAAGAGTCAAGGAGAGAAATGTAGATCAAACACCACTGTGCCCTGGGGCTTCTTTTGCCCATCTTCCTGGTTCCTGCAGCTGATTTGGAGGTTGGGTTTGGACAGGCAGCTGCAACGTGACCCTCCTGCACAGGGGAATGCACCACAACTCATTCCCTACTCTCAGGGATTGTGAACCCTCAAAGCCTTCTGAAGGCTTTCAAAGCATCATCCTGACAGATCAGGGTGGGAAGTGATGGAGAAAAAGGACTCCAGCAACCATTCCAGGGTGTAGCCCTAACGCTGAAACCCTCGTTGGCTGATTCTGTATCTCCCTGGGGTGGCCCTGAGATGGAAGAAGCAGGAGATGGCTGTGTAGGGCAGGGCAGGAGGCACGAGCAGGACAGTGGCTGCTTACCTTGGGCACCTCTATTTCCCACACAAGGACATTAGACTGCCTGGATTTTTTCTTTCGGTGATGGTTCTGGCAACTCACTGTCTGGCCCTCGGCAGGATGGAGGACCGTCTGTGTCCTCCAAGTCCATGTTAGTTGCACTTAAACCTGCCAGAAAGGCACTCATGTCAGCATTCAGACAGCCCACGCAACGCAGCTCCCACACACCAGCCCAGGAGAAGAGATCCTTTTGTAGTGAGATGCCACTGAGCACTTGCTCCGCATTCTGTTGGGATGCTCCTGCCTCAGGTTCCCCGGGATGTCAGAAAGGGTCAAGTCCCATCACACAGAGCCCACTGAAAGCTTCCCTTGACGACTTGGGACCAACCAGCCCAGCTCTGGGAATGCCACCACAGGAGGCCCGAGTTCAGCAGCAGCCCTTCACACACAGTGAGCCCTTCCCCAGCACACACCATCTAGGATCTTGAAGCCAAAAGCCAAAGAGACCAATGGGGCCGAGCGGCCCACACCTGCCGTGTCATCCACTTGGCTGCCCGCCGGCACCCAGCCGCCAGCATCCCTCCTGGCAGCCGTGTGCTGAGCGGCGGGGAAGGGGCTGCGTGTGCCACAGCCGGCAACGGCCCCGCTCGCAGCCCGGGGCTCTGCCTGCGGGGATGGCGGCAGCGCAGCAGCGCTCTGGGCACGGCTCGGCTCCGGCGGGGTCCCGCACACGCTGCTGGCGCTGCCGGCGCTGCTGATGGCCACGGGGCTGGGTTGGCAGCTCAGCCTCAGCCCTGCCTGGGACACTGTGCTGTCAGGAAGCAGGAGGACAGAACAGCCAGCAGGGACGGCGGCTGCTGCTTTGGGGCAGGATTCCTCCTCTATCCCTCGTTCCTCCTGCGCTTCCTCAGCGCCTGTGGCCGCTTCCCCGGGAGCGCTCTGGGCACTGCTCAGCTCCTGCCGGCTCCCCTCCTACCTATGAGAGCTCTTGTCTTGCCTGCAATTGCTTCAGAAAGCCAGCACCAGTTTGCCTTTACCTGGTAGCAAAAGCAATAGACTTCCCAGGTATTGGCTCAGGGCCACTCACACAGTTCCTCCCCTTTGCCACCAAAGGTCAACACCAAAGGATGCAGCTCTAGGCTTGGCCACCATCAGGGTGACTGTTACACTGATGATCTACTGATGATGGCAGACTCACAGCCAGAAGCTGCCATAGCTGCTGGATCACCAAAAACATACTCACAGGGCTGAGGTTGGGCACTGAATCCAAAGAGAACACAGGGCCCTGGTATTCCTGGGGAATTCTGGGGAACAGTCTGGCATGGCCAGACTACAGCAACACCAAATAAAGTGTAGCAAACAGTTCAGTGCTTTCTTGTGCCAAGGACAGTGAAGCCAGTACAGACCTTCTGGGGACTTTTAGGGCATTGGAAGGCTTTGACCCCACACCTGGCAGTGTTAACGTGCCCTTTGCAGAAACCGATTAGGAAGAAGGTTGTTGGGCAGGGGACCAAACAGCAACAAGAAGCCTTTGAGGCCTCCCAAAATGCTCTGATTGAAGATGCACAATTGCCCCTTGCTAGGTGAGGACATCCCCTGGAATGAGAAGGAACAGTTGTAGATGATACAGTTTCCTGAGACCCCTGGCATATGACCGGGCCACAGCATCAGACAGAAGCCAGAGTTTTTGGGTCCGAGGCATTACAAGGCTCCTGCTTCAGTGGCAGAAGTGCAACACACACAGCAGCTGGACAAAGGCAATGGAGAGCAGCTGCATGGACTCTGTTACTGGAGTTCTATGATGGCAAACGGGCATCTGGTCAGTGCGCTGAGCTGACTGTAACATCTCTGTCCTCACACAGGTCTCTCTCTCTCTCTCTCTCTCTCGTGAGGAGGAGGCCTTTGCTGTCACCTCAGTATCGGGGGGGCTCCCTGGGGTCGTGCTGCTGAGAAAACCCTCTTGGGGGGGGTCAGCTTGTCCCTCTGGGTTCGGGGGATGGGATCCCAGGGATGCTGCAGGACCCACTGTAGCCCACAGCCAGGGCCAAATCTGGCAAACCCAGCAGCACCGGCAAACCCCAAACGGTGTCCTGGTTCCCCTCCATCTAAGGACTTTAACAGACACCAGTGAGGATGGCTGAGGAGGCTGAGAGCAGCCATGAGACCCACAGGCAGACCATTTGCTCTCACCCCTCTGTGCAAGTCCGGCGTGGCCATGGAGGGGGCTGAGAGCCCCCGTGTCCTGGGGCTGGGTGTCCAGCCAGGGCTGGGCTGGTGAGATGGCCCTTAGCTGCAGGGCACAGGGAGGGGAGCCAGGCCGTGCTGCACAGACACCAGGAGGCAAAGGGGCCTTTGCTTTTGTTTTCTCTTTGGAATTGCTTGTAATTCTTTGTCACTAACTTCCCATGGCAGAGGTTCCATTGCACACGTAACACTGCAGTTGTGCAGCACCAGTACAGAGGTCCCAGAGCTGCAAAACATAACAGGAGCCTCTGGTCAATCTTACACAGTCCAACGGGGCAAAGAAACACTGCTATAACTGCAGCTGCTCCTCACTGCTGCCTGATGACTGCTGCTGAGACCCTGCAGTGAAGGAGAGGGGCAGAGCCCAGCTCTGCTGCAGAGTCCTGCTGCTCCAGCCACTTTTCCCATCAGAGCCTGCAGCAGCTGCTGGACACAACTAACGAAACCAGCAGCTTCTGGATGGGGAACTGGCAGGGCTCAAACCTGCCCACTGCTGCTGCTGCCGGGGTTGGTGCCACTGAAAGGGCCCTGAAGGTGGGATAAAAATGGCCCCATGTCAGGGCAGCGCAGCAGCACTTGTTCCTGAGTCCATCTGTGTCAGGATGCAGTTGCAAAAGTGCTGAGACGAGGTGCAGATGCACGACAGGCCACAGCACTCAACCGTGGGCTGCCCCTGTCAGCAGCAAGTCATGAGTGTCCTGCTCGAGGAGGGGGGATTTTGGGGTCCCCTCCGTACCTTGGAGGCGGAAGGTGAAGACGTTGCTGCTGAGGAGGCGCCGGCACATCGTGTTGACACAGGCTGGCACCGCCTGAACGGCCAAACCAAACAGCCCATGGAAACGGGCGGCAGCAAAGGCGAAACCCTGCAGCTCCAGGGCCTCGGCCAACGACTGCTCCAGCACCAAGATGTTCAACTCCTGGGGGGAAATTGAGGGCAGGGGGCACCCTAAAACCCCCACAAGACACTCCAAAACACTCCCCAAGACTCATCAGGGTCTCAAAACAACTCAAAAGGCCCCAAACCCCCACTCAAAGCTGAGCGTTTGCTCTGGCACCGACATGTTTAACACCAGGGGAGGGGCTCAGGGTGAGAAGGGGACCCAAAACCCACCAAGACTCCTCAATATCCCCAAACACCCCAAAATGCCTCCTTCCCCCAGTCATTTTTTTCTGGCTTATGAAGCCCCAGAAGTCCCTCCCCACGCCACAAATACTTGTGGCAAAATCCTCCTCCATGTTCCTCCCCTGCTGTGCCCCCTCCCCACCATCAGCGTGTCCTGGCTGAGGAAGCCCCTCACGCTGCCGCTGCTGCAGCCGATGCTCAAGGTGCTGCCGTTGGGCTGCTGGGTGCGGGGCAGCCCCGGCCGATAGCAGGACAGCAACCCTGGGCTTGGGGGGTCCTACATTAAGGGGGGTCTTGGCCACCCAGCCGCCCCCTCCCCACGCCAGACCTGCCCCCTCCCATGCGCAAGGCGGCGTGTCCGAGTGGCAGCAGCGCTCTGAGAGCACTCAGAGCTCGCAAAGGCTGGGGAGTGCCCAGGGACATGGTCCCATAGTGCTGAGACTGGGGGGGCAGAGAGTGTGTGTGGGGGTCACACAGGGGACCCCTCCCCACAGAAACCAGCCCGGGAGCTCCCAGTGCCTCCCAGAAGATCCTAGTTGACCCCTCAGGAGTCGCTTGTGCCTCTCAGTAGTCCCCACAAGGCTCTAATAGTTCCCCAGTAGCTCCCAGTTTTCCCCCAGAAACTCCCAGTGCTCCCCAGTATTTCCCAGCTCACTTCCAGTAGCCGCCAGTACCCCCCCGTTCACCTCTCAGTAGCCCCTTGTCCCTCCCAGTAGCCTCCGGAAGCCCCAGATAGGCCCCAGTAACACCCAGGACTTCCCAGTTCACACTCAGTAACTTCCAGGACTTCCCAGTGCCTCCCAGTAGCCTCCAGTTCATCCCTTAGTAGCCCCAAATAGCTCCCCAGTAAATCTGTTCACCTCCAGTAACACCCAGTACTTCCCAGTAGCCTCCAGGGCAGCCCAGTGACTCCCAGTTCACCCATTAGTAGCCCCTTGTGCCTCCCAAAGAGCCCTCCCAGTAACTCCCAGTCACCCCCACTAACACCCAGTTCCTCCCAGTAGCCCACAGAGCCTCCCGATAGCCCCAAACCGCTCGAGGGAGGGTCTCTGGGGGTCTCTGGTGCTGGCTGAGGCGCAGTCCTTAGCTCAGTGTGCCCATCCACAGCTCAGGGCCTTGTGTCATAGTCACGAAGCTTCTCCTGCTGTTCCAGCGGCGCTTCCCCTGTGTCAGCGTGTGCCCGGCACCCCGTGTCCCGTCCCTGCCCACCACACAGCACACGCTGGCCCCAGCCTCTCGCCCCCTGCCCTGCAGGGAGCCCTCAGCGCTGAGAAGGGCCCCTGAGCTCAGCCTTCTCCTCTGCAGGGCCGCAGCCTTCGCTGCCCACAGCCATGTGCCGGCCCCTCAGCACTCACCCCTGGGGGCCTGTGTCCAGCAGCTCCCGTCTCTCTCGCCCTGCCTCTGCCTGTGGCTCAGGGGCTTTGCAGAGCCCGCCCTGAGGCTCCGCCGCCTCTGATTGGCTGCGGGCCTGTCACCGCCTTGCGCTGGGCCCGCCCTCCCTGAGGCGCCGCGGCCTCTGATTGGCTGCGCTCACACGTCCATCAGGGCTGTGCCCGCCTGCTGCGCTGCCATTGGCTGTGCGGGGCTCTGGCTCCCCTCTGGGCAGCCGTTGTCGGGCTCTGAGGGCTCCTGTGGCCGCAGCACGCGGGTGGGACCCTCAGCATGGGGCTGCTGGGCCTCAAGCGCAGGCTGTGTGCAGGGGCACGAGGGGCTGGGTGCTGCCCGTGACGCTTTGGGCCCTGAGAATGGCAGCAGGAAGGCCGCTCTCCCATCATCCCCGGCAGGTGCCCCGTGCCGGTCCTGCCATCCCTGACACGGCTCTGGAGCTGAGGCCAGGGGCTCCCAGTGTGACCTGGGCGCGGGTTTGCGATGCGGACCCTGAGGAAGCTGCTGTACTACCTGGGTTATGAGGCCGAGGTGCGTGAATTCGAGCGCAAGCACGGCTGGGAAGCACTGCTCCACCCTGAGACCCGGCACAGTGCCGTGGGGCTGCTGGCCAGGTGAGAGCCCCCTTCTCTCTGCTCCCTCCAACATTTGTCCCCTGCAAACAGGACACCCCCGCAAATGCCCTTGGTGCTGGGTGAGAGGGGCTTGTCACCAAGGGCTGGCCCGGCAGATTGGAGAAGCCTGGCAGAGGTGGGTGCCCAGGAGCAGACACCCCCCAAAGCACCAGCGTCCCCTCCCGTGGGCCTGGGCTGAGGGCTCAGGATGGGGCGTCCGTCCCAGGGCCAGGCAGGATGCAGCGAGGGCCAGAGACAGAGCTGGGGGGACGACTGGCCCGTGGGCAGCAAAAGAGTGTCGTCAGGAGGCTTTGGGGCAGGAAGGGTGCTTTTTGCTGGTCTTGGGCACTACCTTTCTCCTGAGAAGTCCAGCCCTCAGCTAGTCAGTCCAGGGCCTGGCCCACCTTGCTTGGGGTTATCGGTGCCCTTTTTCCCCCCACCCCCTGCCAGAGAGATGTGTGGTGCCCCGAGGGGCTCATGTTAGAAACTGATTCACTGCCTGGTGAATCTGCTGAGCAGGGAGCAGCCTTGCTGGGAGGTTCTGCTCTCCCTCTCCTCTGCCATGGTGAGGCCTCATCTGTAGTCCTGTGTCCAGGTCTGGGCTCCTCAGCTCCAGGGAACTTCTGGAGAGAGGCCAGTACAGGGACCACAAAATGATCAGGGAACTGGAACATGTTCCTCATGAGGAAAGGCTGCGGGACCTGGGGCTGTTTAGTCTGGAGAAGAGGAGACTGAAGGGAGACCTTATTAACATTGACAAATATCTAAAGAGTGGGTGTCAGGAGGTCAGGACGTCTCTTTTCTCTGTTGTGGCTAGCAACAGGACAAGGGGTAATGGGATGAAGCTGCAACACAACAAGTTCCATTGAAACAAAAGAAAAAACTCTTTTACTGAGAGGTGAGGGAGCCCTGGCCCAGGCTGCCCAGGGAGGGTGGGGAGGCTCCTTCCTTGGAGGTCTTCAAGACCCACCTGGACATGTTCCTGTGTGCCCTGATCTAGGTGGGAGCTGCTTCTGCAGGGGGTTGGACTGGATGATCTCTAAAGGTCCCTTCCAACTCCCACCATTCTCTGATTCGATTCTATGATTCTGTGAAATCTCTCAAGCCTGGTACCTGGTTCAGGCATTAAAGGTGTCCCACCTGGGAAGCCTGCTTCCCTTTTCCTTGCAGGTGCTATTTAGAGCATACACAGTTGCTTTTTGAAAGCAAAACCATCACAATAAAACCCCAAAGAAACAGCTGGGTGATTTCCCTTCCCCAGTGCTGGCCACTCTGCAAGGTGATGGTCGGCAGCACTCTCAGGGTGCAGGGCTGGGCCCAGGACAGGCCTTTTGCAGGCAGCACACTTCTGGAGGCTCCTGCTAATGCAGTTCCTGGGCACTGCTCAAGAAATGAGGGCAGTTGTCCATAATTGCTAGTTTTGGTGTCCCCCGTCACTCGGTCTGGCTCCCTGCCCTCATCTTTCACCTCCTCCCTCTCTGTCTTTAGCCCATCACTGTTTTTTTCTTTCTCTTTCTCTGTAGGACTCCTTGTCTGTATTTTCTGACCCCTCCCTGTGTGTCCTACATCCTGTTGCTGTTTTTCCTTTCTCCTCTCCTGCTCCCTGTCCTTTGCCTTTTTCTATCACCATGTTGTGCTTCCTGGCCTTATTTTCCCTCTCTCCCCCACAGCCTGTCCCCACTTTCCTGCCCATCTCTCTTGCTCAGCTGGCTGGAACTTGTCTCTTCTCTCCAGGCCTCCATCCTGCTCCTCACCCCCTTTTAGCTCTTCCACTGACTCTCTCAGGCCATCCCTGTTCCACCCTCTTGCGCCTCCTTCTGCTGATCCACATCTCTCTGGTCCTCGCTCTCTCTGGATGCTTTGCTTTTCCTCCCCTCCCTTTCTCTGTCCTTCCCTATTCCCTTCTGTCCTAATCCCTGTCCCAATTCTCTGGCACTCCACTCTCCTGCTGCCTTTTCTGTCTCTCTGCCCCCCTGTCCCTCTCCCTGCCTGTGTCTGTGTATCCCATGTCCTGCTTTCTGCCCTTCCAATCCTCTCTCTGTCCCTCTTTCCTGCTCTTTAGTGTTCTTTTTCCTCCTGCACTCCCTGTCTCCTTAAGCTCCATCCCTTTCCTGCTCTGTCCCTCTGCCCTGCTCCTCCCCCGTATTTTCCTCCTCCTCCGGGGAGGCGGCCATGGGGCTGCAGGGTCAGGGGGGCCTGGCCAGGGGCTGGTGTCCCTGCAGGGTCAGGCAGCAGGAAGGAGGCCCCAGGGCACGTGGGAGCTGTAGGCCTGGGGCACTGGCTACCAGCCAGCCATGTTGGCTCCTGGGCCATGTGGGAGCTGTAGCCCTGGGCAGGGGCTGCCAGCCGTCCCGGTTCATTCCTGGGCACACTGGGAGCTGTCGCTGCCCCCTCAGCTGCCCACAGCCGTGTCGGTGCTGTGAGGCACAGTCTCTGCTCCAGCTGTGGCCTGGCTGAGGTGAGGGCTCGGGCCAGCCAGGCCCTTGGGCAGCTGTGGGGGTGTCTCCTGCCTGCTGCCCACCCGGGGCTGGTGATGGGAGCTCCAAGCTGGAGCTGGGCCTGGCTGGGACAGCCGCGAGGGTGACCCGAGAGCTGAGGAGGGGCAGGAGATGGAGACAGAGGCCCCGGGCACAGGCCCCGGGTGCCTCAGCTGCCAGAGCCCCCGGAGCCGCCCCAGCATTTCAGTCTGACAGCAGCAGTGTGTGGTGCTGCTCACTCTGGCAGGGCTTTCACTCCATTTCCCTTCTTCCCACAGGTGCTGGGCCAGAGGTTTCGCAGGCACAGCCCGGCCGGGAGCTCGCCGTCCTGGCTGTGCCGCTGCTTTGGCAGCCGCCGTGGGGTAGGAGGGGACAAAAGCTCTGCCTTGCTGGCTGCAGAGGGGCAAGTTGACAGACCCAGGTAGGGATCCTGGCTGTGACGCCAACCTGATGTTCTTCAGGAGTGAAAAACACAGTGTAGTGTTGGCTGGGGGGTGTTGTATCTCTGGGATTGATGTGACCTTTCAGAGGCAGTTGTTGGGATTTCAGCAGACATTTCCAGTTCAGCCCGTGCTGACTGCTGCCCTGAGGTGCAGCTGCTGAATATGAATATGATTTCTGTTTGCTGGTGAAAGCAACACAGGGGATGTCTTTGTCTGTGTTGGGTTCCCTTGGTCAAATCCCTTCCTTCGGGTGCCTTCGTTTCCCTCAGTCATGTGTGTGACTGATCCCAGCAGCCCAGTGACTCTCCTGTGTGGGGTGTGGAATCCAGCTGTGCATTTGGGGAAGGGAGATGGGGGACACATGCCCTTGTAAACACGGTCATAAGAGGCATCAGGAGTTGATTTTCAGAAGTGATCTTTACAACTTTCCTGTTGTTCCTTTTTGGATCTTTTTCTCATCATCACTGTTCACGTGTATTCGACATGGCATTTGCAGTGCTGCGTCTCTTCCTAACCTTGGGGAATTTCAGCCAGCTCTGTTGGGAGTGTTTTGTTTGTGTTCCATTGACCTTGTGCAGGAAATCTCAGGTGATTTTTTTTTTTCATATTACCATCTATAATTACATTTCCAACTTCTACAACAAATTAGTAGCTTCTACTCACTGTAGCAGCCATTCTGGCTCTTTTCTATGGCTCAGGAAAGGAGAGGTGAGTTACCACAATTAAAACAGTCAGAAGTGCTTGATGTATTCATAGGATGGACTTCCTGGGGTGTTTGCACAGCCTGTTTGAGTTTGTCTCTGACTGGGACGTATAGTCTTGGAGAAAGGAGCATGGCTCAGAAATGTGTTTCCACCTGAACTCACTTGGATCATCGGTGCTGCAGAGCCCAGGTTGTGGTTTTTGGGTCAGTCCAGTTCCTGTGTGTGTGAGCCAACATCCAGACTTGACAAGGTAGTAGTGGTGAGGCACAGTGCAGCTGGAGCTCTTAGCCAGGCTGGTAATTCATCTGCAGAGCCAAGTCTAAACTACCAAGGTGTAATACAGAGCACTGTGTGGAGAACTACTGCAAATGCCTTCCAAAGCCCATGACTGAGCGGCAGTCTGAAGTACTTTTGGGTTACTGTTTGTGTGTTGGCAGTCTCCAGCTGTCGTTTTGTGATTGCCTCTTCTCTCCATTTCTCTACAAAGAGGGTGTTTCTGCTGAGAGTGCCGCGGTGGTGAAGCACTCCGGGCCTGGCAAAGATCTAGCTCAATGCCGTCATGACATTCAGCTCAAAGTCAGCAGCAGCCTTGCTGTTTTCTGTCTAGTGCATCTAAATCCCCTGGCATGTCTTGTGTCAGCTTGTTGTATGAAGGTGAATTTAAAACAGGGACGCTATTTTCTTTACTTTTCCCGCTACTGGGTGTTTAGTCAGTGTGTGTAAACCATTAGAATGAAATGCAGGGCTTCAGGAGCAGGGATTTGACCCATGGTGGAAATGAGTTTCTGGAGAGCTTTTCCTAAGGATTTCAAAGACATGATTTTCCTCTCAGAGACAGAGGTGTCACAGATGCATTACCAGCCGTTGTCCTCAAGATGCACTTGTGATCCTTGTAATGTGATCTGCTGTCCTCAGCAAGACACCCGCTTGCTCTTGGTTTCCCTTCTTCAGTTGGTAATGCACAAGACAGTAATCTCCTGTTCTGAGGGACCTTTCCTGTGCAACAGCAGTGCTTTGGTATCTGTGAAATGAGCTCATAGTTCTAGTCCAGTTCAATTCTCCTCAGTACCTGTTTGTATGACAACAACCTGTTCTATTGCAGGTCTGGTTTAGGGTGCACCCCTCTAAGTGGGCTTGCAGTCAGTTACTCTTGCCACACGTGGGTGTGTGAGGCTTTTGGGTCTGTTGCAGTTTTGTTCTCTTTCTATTCTAGTGAGTGCTTTGGGGGCAGTGGGCGCGGTGGGGCTTGTTCTTGCTGGTTTTCAAGTCAGCAGCCTGATGAGTTGTTCTGGTTTTTCTTTACAGGGCTCCCGAGTCACAGGACTTTGGGCTGAAAGCCTTTCAGCTGCACTGGATGTACCACGAGAGAGCAGTGTCTGTGCACAGAGAGATTTCCACAGTCACTGGACTCTGAGAACACAGCATTTTGATGTTCAGGCTTTAGAGTCTAGCTGCAAGTGCTTCATTTGAAGTTCTGATCCCTTGTGATGCTGTTCCCAGAATGAAAAGGAGCACTGGAATTCCCAGGAGTTTCATGGTGGAGGTGGATGATCCCAACACGAAGGGCGCGATGCTGACGAGCGACGGGAAATACGCCATCCCAGCCAGTAATGCGTAAGTGGGGAGCTAATTGGACTGGGCAGAGAGTGAGCGAGAGGAACCATGTGTGTGTGTGAGAGAGAGACGGGCCAGCATCTGTCCTTGTGAGGGAGGCAGCAGTGTCAATGTATCTCAACCTTCCCATCTGTCGTCCGTTCCAATATGAAGACAGTGCAGTGCTGCTGTTGGTGCCCCTGGAAGTTGCTTCATCTTGTAGTGTGCCAAGAACCTGCATTTCTGACCAAGAGTTCAGTGCTGTTCCTGGGGAGTCTTTCTCTTGGAAAGCTCCTTTTGCCTCTGGTTTAAGTTTCAAAGGCTTCTTGTCAACTTTCACTGCTGGCTGGAGATTTCCTCTGCCTTTGATCAGATGGCACGTGTGAAACAGGCTGAAGTTGTGCTGTTGCTCTGACCTGAGCAGGTGCTGCTAGAGTGGCTGTTTGAGAAAGGGATGGGGAGCACTTGTGGTTTTCTGTCATAGGGCTCCTTTTGCAGAAGCTGTTACAAAGACTTCCTCCTTCTCTGAAATGTGATGACTCGGAGACTAAACTCCTCGTGAGCCTGCATTTTGCACTGACCCTCTTCCAGAGCAGAGGTGGGATTCATTCCATGCATTTCCAGCTGTCAGAAAGGGATTTGACTAGTCTGAGAGGATGACTTTTCCTTTCCCAGTCTTTAATGTTTCTCTTTCCCCACCCTCCCTCCCCCCAGGGCAGCTTAGGCTCGGAAGAAGAAGGAAAAGCCTCCATTCTTGCCGCAGGAGCCATCCTCCTCCTCCTCCTCCTCCTCTTCAGATGTTCCTGTTCCTGAGGAGCTGTTATGTCCCCTGTGTAAAGAGTTAATGATGGATGCAGCTGTTATTCCCTGCTGTCAAAATGGTGACTGTGATGACTGTAAGTGTTACTGCCATGTTTGTTAACTCCAAACATCACATCTGATCTTGTGAAAGCTGAAATAGATGACACAGCGACTCTGTTACCTGTTCTACTGAAAACTGAAGTACCCTCAGAACATCAAAGGGCTCTTCTCGTGCTAAAGACAGAAACAAAAGGCAGCCAGCTCTTTTTTCCCTTGGAACGTCTCTGCTTCAATGATCTCTACAGGCAGAAGGTGGAGTATGAGAAGAGAGCATAATGGTGCAGGTGAATTCCAGATTGGATATGGAAGGCATTTAGGCTGCCCACAGCCCTTTTGTCTCCCACAAAACTGTACAGCCAGCTCTGGTGACTTACTGGGGTCTGCCACAGACAGACAGGCAGGCATTTAAGCCACATGCTTTTGTAATTGATTATCATTGACTTGAACCCTAAATGTTTCCTTAGTTTGGCTCAGAGCTATTCTGATGGTTCTAATTCATCACAGGTATTAGAACAGCACTGCTGGAACCTGAGGAACATCAGTGCCCAACGTGTCATCAGACAGACATTTCTCCTGACTCTTAGGAGGCCAACAAGTCCTGCGCAAGGTAGCCCCATGGCTTGGGTGGAGAGGGTTTGTGAGGAAAGTCTGTTTGCAAACAGTTGGAAGGGAAGGAAATGTTCACTGAGGTCTCCTTAGGCAAGGCTCAATGGGCTGAGGCCCAACTGGCTTCTCCAGGCCATGATCAGCTCCTTACAGACAATGTGGCCAGTTCAGGTCACGCTTGTTCCACACAGCTGCCTCCCTTCCCGATGGGCTGTTAACACTCAAGTGCTTTGAATGCAGCTGCTCTGGGTGACCAGTCATTCTTATCAGCCTTTAGTGGGATGTGCTCATGTATCTGTCTCTGGGTTGATTTTAGGATTGACAGCCCTTACAGGGATAGCCATCATTTCCCTCTGTGGAGGCTTTTGTTCCCGACTCTCCTCAAGTTTCATGGTGCCTTTTTCTAACAGTGTTTCTGCCTCCAGATTGTGAACAACTTGAGGAATGACACTGGCTGCAGTCAGCAGATTCAGCAGCAGCCTCAGCAGCAGCTGCCGCCGCCTCCACCTCCAGCCACACTCCTCAGACAAGCGAGAACACACAACCTGCAACCTCTTCTCCAGCCAACCATTTCCAGCCAGCAGGATCCACCCATCATCCCACCAGCTTCTCCAGCTTCTTGGCCTGCTGCTGTTTTGCCATTGTTGGGCCCTGGTACAGCATCTGTGGCAGCTGGGCTGCCAGGGAACCTGTCGCCTGCTTTGGCAGGGATTTGGCAAAGGAACTGACAGAATACAGAAGGGCTGAAAAGAAGCTGTCCAACTGCCTGACACGTCTGTGGTGGAGAAGCAGGTTGTGTGGGGAACTCGGGAGGAGTTCCACTCCACACCTGGATCATGAGGGATGATCCAAGGTGATTGGCAGTGATAGGGGGAATCTTGTGTAGGTGAGTAGCTCCAGTGTGGCAGAGGTGACAGCTGGCTGACAGTTGTAATGGGGCAGCAGTTGCTTTCACCCAGACTGCAGACTGGTGGCTTTTGTGAGTATTGGTCAGTTTTTGTCTCAGGAATTATGAGATCAAGGTCGTTTTTAAGGAAATCTGAAACTGATGAAAGACCTTCAGAGGGGGAATGATGCTGAAGAACGTGTGTGGAATCATGTGAAAGTTATAACTTGGTGGGCACCTGGCACCCAGTCAGGGCTAAACCACCACCCTCAGGGAGTATGATGATCCCACCAAGCTGGGCAGGTGTGTAGATGTGCTTGAGGGCAGGAAGGCTCTTCAGGAGCCCTCAATTCTCTGAGTGGAGATGCCCCTGGAGGTTACCCTCTGGAGCTGAGTGAAGGAGAACCACCTGCTGTCATTGACGTGGGTGAGTGACATCAGTCTCTATGAAATAAGTCGTCAGTGACCTGGGCAGACTGAGGCAGGACAATGGGGGAAACTCATGAAGAAGTGCAATGAACATGCAGATCTAGTCTGGGCACATGTAGAAAGTTTTGCTCTAAGCAGGGCACACACTTGGTGGAGCCATCCCCTGTGTGCCCAGCGCTGCCAAAAAGAATCCCTGCTTGAAAGTCACACTGGTTATTGAGTCCTGATTGGCACTTGGAACTCACAAGCTGTATGTTTGTGTTGTCAGGAGAGTTCTGTAGTACCATGCAGCTCCCTTCTTCTGCAAGAGCTGACAGGACCTGCCCACAGAGTCTCCGCTCTGTCCCGGCCTCCGTGCTGGTGTCCCAGGGAGCCACTGTGGAGCGGATTTCTTGCACCCCAGCTGCCTCCTCCCTGCAGCCCTGCTCAGTGTTAGACTTTTCCTGTCAGTGTGAACAATACTGTGCCTCTAGCAGTAGTTCTAAACTATGGCTAGTAGTGATGCCAGAGGCCATCCCAGGGGAGGGGGAGCGCTGTGGCCGTCACCAAGGGAGAGGGAGACCTTAGGGCGCTGCTGATGTCACACAGGGGCTGTTCCAGACCCCACCCGGCGTTGTGACCTCACCTGGCCAGGGGCTGTAGAGCCTCAGAGCGGGACAGCCAGAGCCAGTTGGGCTGAGCTGCCCTCAGGAGGACTCAGCTCCTTCTTTGGCTACTTGCCTTCTTGCTTGCTTCCAACCATCTCTCATTTGCTGCCCACTTCTCCAACCTCTTCCAAAGGTAAGGATGATCCAACTCTGTACCTCGTGATCCATCTCTAGGCTGAACTCTTGCACCTCTCTAGGCTGGCCAGGGCTATGAGTAGTGTTGCTCTGTGCTAGTTCTGATTGTGGCCCAAAAAGGAGGCACTGGGAGCTACAGAGGAGGGTTTGGGCCCAAACAGGAGCCTCAAGGCTTTTCTGAAACTTTTGCCTTCCTGTTTCGTTCCCTGTGTCTATTTGAACGTGCTGTCTGTGTCTCCTGCTAGATCCTGCTGAGGCTGTGTGCAATGTCTCTGCGCTTCAGCAGCGTGATCCCATACGCCGTGCCCGGAGCGCTGGCACTGCTGGGCTGCTGGTGGCTCTATTCCTCCCGAAAAGCGCAGGCCAGAGACCGTGAGGAACCGGCCACTGCTGCTGAGGAAGCGCTGGAGGAAGGAGACACAGAGAAGGAATCGTGGCCCCAGACGGAAGCCTGTGTCCCTCAGAGTCTGTGTTCCTCGTTGGAAGAGGAATGCCCAGAGGCTGACCTTCCAGAGGTGTCAGCGATGACATTTCAGCCCAGCCCCTTGGAGGATGACGCTGACAGACAAGAGACAACAGGATGTGCAGGGGAAAGCAGCGTCCCTGCTGCTGTTTCTGTCCCCGTGCAGAGCACAGAGTGTCCCGGCAGCGCTGCAGCCAGCCCCGCACAGGGCTCAGGCTCAGGCGCCGACGCAGAGCAGCGGCCGGCAGCAGCGCCGGCAGCGCCAGGAGCCGGGCAGAAGCCGAGCTATGCCCAGAGCGCCGCTGCGCTGCCGCCATCCCCGCAGGCAGAGCCCCGGGCTGAGGCAGCGCTGCCGGGTGCCGCGCGGGATGTGCCCGCTGGGCTCTGCCCGGCTGCAGCCGCCCCAGCTGATGCCCCTCCGCAGGCGGCCGGCGCTGCTGCCCCTGAGCGGGGGCTGTTGGAGGCGGCGGCAGCGGCTGAGCACACGGCTGCCAGCAGGGATGCTGCGGGGCTGCTGGCGGCGGGCAGCCATGCGCGTGGCGCGGCAGGTAAGGGCTGTGCCGGGCTGCTGGGCACCTGGCTGGGCTGGGGCACTGACACAAACGGCTGCTGCTCCACTTGGGGCAGTTTTGGTCAGCACTTGGACAGGACTGTCTTGCCTCTGCTGCTGGGTAAAGGGTCACTGTGTTTGAGGGGCTGCTGCTGAACTTGGGCCTGCTCCTGTTGCATTCCCAGAGGTGGGCTGGTTTCTCCCCAGGCATGAAGGGTGTGTGATGGGACTTGACCCTTCGTGACATCCTGGGGAACCTGATGGAGGAGCATCCCCATGGAATGCGTAGCAAGTGCTCAGTGTCACCTCTCTAGGAAAGGATCTCATTGCCTGGCCTGCTGTGTGGCAGCTGCACTGTGTGGGCTGTCTGAATGCTGACCTGTGTGCCTGTCTTGCAGGTGTAAATGGGTCTGACGAGGACTCGGAGGACACAGACGGTCCCGAGTGGCAGACAGTGACCCGAAAGAAGCGCGGCCAAAGGGGAAAATCCAAAGTGGTTGTCTGGGCAATAGAGGTGCCAAAGGTAAGCAGCCGCTGTCCTGCTCGTGCCTCCTGCCCTGCCCTGCGGAGGCACTTTCAGCTGCCGTGGGGACCCAATAGGAAGGAAGAAGAGGTGCAGAGATGGAAAGAAGAGGCATGTTAGGGAGACACCCAGGGCTGCTGGTTGGAGTCCTTCTCCAGCACCTTCCAACCTGATCTGTCAGGGTGACCCTCTGAAAGCCTTCAGAAGACTTTGAGGGCTCACAGCTCCTAAGAGCAGGGGATGAATTGTGGTGCTTTCCCCTGTGCAGGAGGGTCACGCTCCCGCTGCCTGTCCAAACCCAACCTCCAAATCAGCTGCAGGAACCAGGAAGATGGGCAAAAGAAGCCCCAGGGCACAGTGGTGTTTGATCTACATTTCTCTCCTTGACTCTTGCTTTCTTGTCTTTCATCAAGGTGATAGTTACACATCTGATTGGCAAGCAAGGACAATTTATTAACAGCTTGAGGAGAGAGTCTGGGGCCAAAATTTCTCTCTCAGTGCTCCCTGATGTCGATGACTACGAAGTCTGTCACATCAAAGGTAAGAGGAGCCTTTTTGTTCAGAGTCTAGAGTGTAGCTTGGGGGCTTTAATTAGACTAGAAATGGATTCAGTGGCTTGGCTAGGCCACGGCTTTTACCAAAATGTTCTGCTCAGGGCTGTTCCAGCAGAGGGATGTGGCAAGTGGCCTGGGCCTGGGCACGTGCAGCCTCTGTTGTAGGGCTGGGAATGCATTTGAGCAGCTTTGACTGCTGGAGCTGAACCAGCCCCTTTTGCAGGATCCCTTTGGGCTTGAAGCAGCAGATAGGGGATGCTTCTCAGCATCTTGACTGGGAAGGATGTTGGAGCAATTGGGGCTGAAAAGTGTCTGTGAGTGAGTTGGGTCAATGCAGCTCAGGAGGCTTCTGGCAGCTGAGTTGCTTCCCATGGCAGGGCTGGAGGTGTCCTCAGCCTACCTGTGCTGCTGACCTTGGGTGGGATTCTTGTCTTCCAGGCCTCTCCCATGAAGTTGAAGGAGCGTTGAGCCTGATTGGCAGGAGGTTCAAACACTTGTGTCTGGACAACATCTACCCTCTGCATCCCCCTGCACCGGTGACACGTCCTTCTGTCCCTAGGACTGCAAAGTCCCAGACGCCTCAAGCACTTGCAGCAGGGAAAAAGAAGAGGAAGTAGTAGGAAATGGTAGTAAATAGTAGTAATCGTAGAAAATACCTTACAAAATAAAGTCTAATATTGCCAAAGAAAATCACGGGAAACAAAGGAAACTTGACAGAAAGTGAAGTACAGAAACTTGAGGGAAAGCCAGAGCCCCAGGCAGCTGCTGCCACCTGGACACAGGCTCTGCTGCCCAGGGCGGCCCCTAGTGCAGGGCTGGGCAGATGGCCAGGGAGCGACCGTAGCACATGATGGTGAGAAGATAACACTCTCCTGAAATGAAAAGGAGACTCCTCAATGTGTGGGCAGCATGTCCCAAGTAGGAGATGTCCCAATGGTCCCAGCAGGAGTTGGCCATGGTTTTGGGGACCGTGGTGGAGATGGAGCCCAGGTCCGAGAGGGAGAGGCTGAGGAGGAAGAAGTCCATGGGGGTGTGGAGGGGGTGGTCACAGGCTACGGCGCTGATGCCGAGGCCGTTGGCCAGGAGGGCAGCCAGGGAGATGCCCAGGCACAGCCCAAAGTGCAGCAGCTGCAGCTCCCCCGTGTCTGCCAAGGGCAGGAGCAGGAACTGGCTGCTGCAGCTGCTGTTGGGCATTTGCTGTTCCTTTGAAGGAGAGCCTTTTAAAAACAGCAAAGTGCAGAGAAAAAAGAAGACAGACTCCTCTGAGCAAAGCCACTCCATTCTTCAGGTAATTACCTTCCCAATGAAATGCATTTCTCTGCTGTGCTGTGTGTTGGCTGTGAGGGGCAGGAGCTCTGCTCCCATGCTGCTGAGGAGTCAGCTTTTCTGTGTCAGGGGTGCTCTTTTTTGGGATAGAACTCACTTTTATCACTGAAAATTGGAGGAATCTTGGCACACGACGTGGAAAGGGCTCCTCTCTCTGTGCCTTAGTGCAGTCAGGAGAGCTGCAGTGCCCATTAGTCTTTTTCCTCTCTGCCCTGTGTTTTCCCTTGTGCTGCCTTGAAGATGACTTCACACACAAGTAACTCCTCAACAAGCATCTGGGCCGTAAGTCAAGCAGGACAGTCCTGTTGCAAAGGGCACTTCTGCAGGCTCTGCTCTGTCCCACCCTGGAGATGGAGCTGTCCTGGACAAAGCAGGACACAACTCCTGCTCCAGAGAAGCAAAGGGAACAGGATCACAACAATCAGAATATCAGACCAATCCTAATGGGGCCTGACTCTGTCTGCAAGCCAAAGTGTGCTGAGTCCTGACACTCCCTGCTTTACCCTCCTCTAAGTGGTACAAATGAGGGATTTGTCTGCTCTTCAAATGAGAGACGACTTTCTATGTCCCATTGCCCAGCCAGACAACCCAGAGGTGAAGACTGTTAGAACAGGATCCTTCCCTTTCAGATGGCTCCTGCTTGAATATGTGCACTGGGAAATGTCCCGGGGCTGGTCTGGAGCTCTGAATGGCTTTCAGTGCTTTCTTAACAAAGACAGAATTGCCAGGTGTAGGAGGGGAATTGCTGTGTTTCCTGAGAAATCACTGAAAAGATGAATGAAAAAGAGTTCCAACAGGTCTGTGGGAAAGATTCACCGAGGAGGGCAAGGGGAGAGCTTCCCAGCATGGCCGTGGCAACTCAGGATGGCTGCTGCTGCCTCGCGGATCTTGCCATGGGATGTGTAGGAAAGGACCAAACCAAGGCAAAGGGTGAGATCAGGTGGTTTCTGGAGGAACAGAGGTGGGAAAACAGAGAGAAAAGGGGTTGAAAGGAGCAGGTCACACGTAAACAGGGGGCTGATCAGTCCACTTCTGTGGCCTTGCCTTGCAGCTGATCACCACAGCCTGTCCTGCTTTCCCAATACCTGCACATCCAAGTGCTTTCTAGGGCAAGGGAGCTCTCTGCTCTAGGTACAGATGGAGGTCCGAATGCCAGAGCATCTGAGTGGGAACTACAAGTCGTCAGGTGTAGTGTTCTCTGCTGGGGGGAACTGGTGAGAGCAGTGGGTGTGTGTGTAACACTGGTGTGTGTGTGTGTGGTGGTTTGGCCCAAGCAGCCCAGCAGCAGCACGACAGTCTCTTGCTCGCTGCCCACATCCACCCCCACCCTCGTTAGGATGGCAGAGGCCCCAGCGAAATGGCAGTAAAAAGATCACCAAGGTTGTTGTGGATGGAGACAAGGGCAGGGAGGGCTCGCTGCCAGTGACAGTCCTGAGCAAAACAGACTCCAGTGCTTGAGCGAGAGAGGAGAGTAGGAAAGCTTGTTCTACAAGAAATACGAAGGTGGGAGCTCTCCTCATTCGTGTGCAGTCAGTCTGCTCAGCCCAGACTCAAATAAAGGCTGCCCTGGGACCCCTCTACAGGAGTAGGATGGACACCTTGTGACTGGGTTTGTGATGCCAGCTTTGACGTGAACAAACCATTCTTCAAAGCTGGCCATGGTCAGGGAATCACGGAATCACAGAGTGGTGGGGTTGGAAGGGAGCTTTAGAGATCATCTAGTCCAACCCCCCCTGCTAAAGCAGGTCCATCTCTGTCAGGTCCCACAGGAACGTGTCCATGTAGGTTCAGAGAGCTCCAAGGAAGGAGCCTCCACACCCTCTCTGGGCAGCCTGGGCCAGGGCTCCCTCACCTTATATTTCAATGGAACTTTTGTTGTTCCAGCTTCTTCCCATGACCTCTTCTCCTGTCACTGCCTACAACAGGAAAAAAAGGGAAACCCCAGCCTCCTGACACCCACCATGTAGACGTTTGTAACTGTCAGTGAGATCCCCCCTCAGTCCCCTCCAGACTAAACAGCCCCAGATCAGAAGAAAGCCCCCAGCCACAGCTCTCCTACTCCTCTAGAGAGGTCCCAGGGGAGCCTGTCAGCCAGCAAAGTGCTCCTTTCCTGGCTCCTCTGCTCTGGGAGCTCTCCTCAGTCACGTGCAGTGAGTCTGCTCAGCCCAGACTGCAAAAAGCCAGGGTGTAGCAGAGAGAGATTCAGCCAACGCCGGACACGGAGAAAAACAAGAAAGCCCACAGCCTCCGGTTTCCTGCCACTTGAGAGTGGGGCCCCATGGACCCTGCCAGCCAGCAAAGTTCTGCCATCCTCCATCTTTTGGTGTGGGAGTTCCTTGACATTTTTGCAGGCAGCCTTCCCAGCCAACAGGCTGCAGCCCCAAGAGATGCAGGGAACAGTGAGCACTGAGGGACAGAAGAAAGCCCCAGCTCCAAGTTTCCTACCCTTTAGAGAGGTCCCAGGGGAGCCTGTCAGCCAGCAAAGTTCTACCTTCCCAGCTCTTGTGATGTGGGAGCTATGACAGAATCACAGAGTGGTAGGGGTTGGAAGGGACCTCTAGAGATCATCTGGGCAACCCAAAGTAGTTGCCAAAGCACCCAAGTAGATCAGGTCACACAGGAACGTGTCCAGGCCGGGCCTGAAAACCTGCAGAGCAGGAGCCTCCAGAGCCTCCTGGGGCAGCCTGTGCCAGGGCTCCCTCAGCCTTCCATTTGTTCTTTGCTATTTCCAATATTTAATAACGGGTCACATGTGAATGATGAAATGACCAGGAGTTCCTAAGCATTTCTTAATTATTGATTCCTTGTCTTGGGAATCTTTCTTGAGTTAGCAATTACAACAGATCTGATTAAGCATTGGAGTATGAATGAGAATTGATATGAGTTCAGAGGGTGATGAAGAGATCATTGATGAGGATCTCTCACACACTCCCCTGCCTGACAGCACCAGGAAACAAACTGCCAGGTGTCACCCAGCAGAAACCAGAGCAGGGCCGTCAGGTCTACCCAGTAGAAACAGTGAAGGGCAGACAGGTCTCTCCCAGCTGAGACAGGGGCAGGGCAGACAGCTCACTCTTTGGACATGGCAGGGCTGATAGGTCTACACCAGCAAAAACGAGCAAGGCCGCCAGGTCTACCCACACCACAGTGATTCCAAACTAGAGGAGGAGCTACTGAGAGTTTCACGAGTAGAAATTGAAGCAAAAAATGCAACAGGAAGAATGGGAAATGGCAAAATAAAAACGGGGTTTGAGAGCCAGACCCCTCTGTCAGGTGATGAGGGGCCACTTGCTCCCAGCTGTGCCCCAGTCGGTGGCCAAGTGCTTCTGGGAGGGGCTCAGGAGGCCCCAGCTCACCCAAAGGAATGTGCCTGGCAGCGCAGGAACGAGAGGGAAGCCGGGGGATGCGCCCGCAGCTGTGTCACGATCCCCTGTTGGGTTTAATTTGGCAGAATTAAACCCCAGTGCTTTAATACTGACCTCAGACAATTCTGGGCGGCTGGGGGCGGCTGGGCTTCACCCCTGAGGGATGTCCAATCAAACGGTGTCGCGGTCAGGTTTCATGTATTCTCGGGAACAGAACTAAGAGTCAAACGGGGTCAAGAGCTAAACTATTTTATTTTACCCACAACAATCCACAGTGAAAGGAGAAAGGGAAGAAGGAAAAAGAAAGGAGAGAGAGAAAGAGAGAGAGAAGGGCACAACAGTCCTCACGGCGAGTCCCTGTGGAGCCCCCAGCAGTCCCCTTGTCCGAGAGCTCTGTGGTTCCGCCCAGTCCAGTGCGGGGAAGATGAAGAAAGAGAGCGCGCCCCCCCTCGTCCCGTGCTTATAGACACTGCTCTTGCTGGCACATGCCCAGTACCGTCTCTGGAGCGTCCTGAAAAGCTCTTGAGGGTTCTGGAGGATCTTGGAAAGTCTCTAAAAGTCCGTGAGGGTAGCAGCCCCCTGACCCTGGGCTTGGGCCCATGCACAGAGGCGCTGTGTCCTGAGACAGCGGGACATGCAGTGCAAGGCAACAGCGCCTTCAACAGGCCGAATCCTTGGTGGCTGCAGCAATGTGGTTTTGGTGTTTAACTGTGCTGCCAGCAATTGATGGTGGATGCAGAGATCAGGAGAGAGAAAGGATAGAAGGGAAAAGAGAGAAAAAGGACAGAAAAAAGTTCACTCCCACAAACATTCCAGTTTACCAAACTTTGTATAATTTAACATGAAAGCAGTAACAATTCAACTTTTAACTACAATATGTTTAAAGGAAGGATGGAATAGTCAACAAGGATAAGCAGTCCAAAGAGGAAAATGAAAAGGAAACGCCTTTTACCCTCTTACAGCTCCGGAGCCGTCGTTGCGTGGACTCCTGGTCGGCGTCAAGGTTGCCCTGGGCCGTTAACGGGAAAGCGGATTTCCAAGCTCCGGTTCCGAGAGCAGGCCTTCTTGAAGAGGAATCTGCCCGTCCCGTGAGGAAGACAGGGCCTGGCAGGAAGTCTCACCCAAGAAGAAAAGCCCAGCAGTCTGGGCTGGGAAGGGTGTTGGAGGAATTGTGGCTGAAAAGTGTCTGCCAGCGAGATGGGTTCACGCTGGAGGCCAAAGCTGTTGAAGCTGGGGCCTGGGGGTGTGAGCTGCTCACATTGGTTCCATATCGGCTTCTGTGGCCAGTCTGTTCCAAATGAACTTGTTGATGCAGCTCAGGAGGCTTCTGGCAGCTGGGTTGCTTCCCATGGCAGGGCTGGAGGTGTCCTCAGCCTCCCTGTGCTGCTGACTTTGAGTGTGGTTTTTGTCTTCCAGGCCTCCCACATCAAGTTGACAGAGCGCTGAGCCTGATTGGCAGGAGGCTCCAGCACCTGTGTCTGGACAACATCTACTGACCTGCTCTGGGCTGGGACGGGCTTCACTTCCAACAGAGTTCTAGAACTGTTTCTCCTTCACTTGTCTCTTGTTGTTGTTTATTCCTTTTGTCTATCCTCTCGTTTATGGTTATACCTGTTGTCATCTTCACTTCTTTTGTTCCATTAAACTGTTCTGATTGCAACCTCTGGGAGCTTTTGGGTGTTTGCCCTTGTATCTGGTTCCAGCAGTGAGCCAGCACCCTCCTGGCTCTTTGTCCCTGGCTGAGCAAAACCAGGACATCTACTCTGTCCCTCCCCCTGCACCAGTGACACGTCCTTCTGTCCTTCGGGCTGCAAAGTCCCAGCTGCCTCGATCACTCTCTGCAGAGAAAAGCAAGAGGAGAAAGTCTTGCCAAGCCCAACTGTAGTTTCTCTTGGCCGTATCCTACAACTCTGTCCATGTGCTGCAAACTAAAGCCCAACATTGGACAAGTCAAACTCTGGAAACAAGGGAAACTTTACAGAAGCTTTTGGCTCCCAATTGCAACTGCTTTGAGCACCTGCACTCGTCTTTCTTGAGTTTCCTTTCTTTTTGTTGTATTCTTTTGTTATATTCTTTTCCATTACAATATGAATTTAGTCTGGTTACAGATTAGTCTAGAAAAGAGGAGACTGAGGGCAATCTTATAAATATTTACAAATATCTCAGGGGTGGGTGTCAGGAGGCTGGGACATCCCTTTTTTCTATAGTAGCCAGCAGCAGGACAAGGGGTGATGGGATGAAGCTGGAACACAAAAAGTTCCACTTAAACATACGAAAAAGCTATTTCCCTGTTCAGGTGAGGGAGCCCTGGCACAGGCTGCCCAGAGGGGTTGTGGAGGCTCCTTCCTTGGAGGTCTTCAAGACCCTCCTGGACATGTTCCTGTGTGACCTGATCTAGGTGGATCTGCTTCTGCAGGGGGGTTGGACTGGATGATCTCTAAAGGTCCCTTCCAACCTCCATCATTCTACGATTCTACGAGTATGCTCTGCTGTACTGACTGGTGCGATGCACCTAGTGGTAAGCATTGAAAAAAGACAAAGATCACAATACAAGTTAACACAGTTTGAATTTGGGCTACCATATTTTTACCATAAACTCTGCTACCTGCATCTAATACGAGTTTAACATCTTCTAGAGTTGGTATTTTTCTTTCTGTGACGGTCACAGGAATGCAGACAGATTACAAACACTATTTTCAAACGTGTTCAAACGTGTTCAAACGAAACACACAGTCAGTAATATCAATCATGAAAACATCTCCTTAATTGTAGCATTCTTTTTTCATAAAGTGTATGCTCGAAAAAACCTTGTAAACTCTTACAAGGGCTCCAAGTTTGCTGCAGGATCCAATATGTTCCTGTGGCTGCACAGCTTCTGAAGTTGTGTTCTATGTTCTGCATTGTCAGTTCCCAGACCTGTAGGCAAAACCTCAGATTGAACGTCGTATTCGTTAACTGACATCTTCAAGTCTGGAAGCCTGGTAACCCGGACCTTGGATGACAAAACACACCAAGTTGAAACCACAACTCATCAGTAGTCTCTCTCTAACTCTAAGCTACTCTAAGTGAAGCTTTAAACATGTACCCGTTTATTGATACCTGTAAGTAATTGGTTTTCTCCCAATGTCCCAACAGGCACGTTCCCATGTTTAATTCTTCTCCAGATATTGTCATCTCTTTCATCATAATAGTGTCGTAAGGAACTCGTAGTCAACTCCATGGAACACAATCAAGAGAGCAACCAAGTAAACAATCCGAGCCCTGATTACACAAGTTACATCTGAAATACACACCACACAGAATAACTTCCTAGACCAAAACATAGAAGAAAACTGCTGGGGGGACACAGTTAGAAAAACTCTAAACAAGAACAAAAGCAGAGCAATCAGAAAAAGGCTGAGATGTGCCATATAGAAAAGGAAGATGCTAAAGATAATTACTTCCAGTAATTCCCCGTTTCCACTTTATTTTTCATCTGAAATTGACTGAATGGTCAGATGGAAAACAGCATCACACATTCCAAAACACTAACTTACTGCACTCTTGGACAGGACCAAGCAGCCACAAGAGGCACGTCACGATCCTGAGATGGAGGGGTGGCCTTTCTGATGAACTTGTCCAGACAATTAAAAAATAACCAACTCTTTAAGCAAAACTCACCTCTAAGTGAATCTCCTACCAACAAGGTTTTGGGAGAATAGGAGAATGCTCAGAGGAAACACTCATTGCATGGAGGGCTGTTACCTTCTAGTCAGTCTTACCCAGAAGAATATTTGCCAGTGCCTTTATTACAGGCCAGGGAACTGACAGAACAATACAAACATGGCACTCACTGTAATATTTTCATTTCAGCAAAACCTGAAGAGGTGACTCTGAGAAAACCAATAATTAAAACAATTTCATCCCATGCCTGAGATTATTGCCATGGGAAGTTATCTCAGTTTACCACAGAATGGCTGTGGCTGGAATGGCCCTCTGGAGATAATTTCATCCAAACTCCCTGCTCAAGCAGGGACACCTAGAATCATGTGCCCAGGACCACATCCTGGTTGCTTCTGCTTATTTCCAAGGACAGAGACTCTACAGTCTCTGAGAAACCTGTTCCAGGGGTCAGACACCACCACAGTAAATTATCCAACAGTATTACCTGAATACCGTGTGGAATCAAACTGAACTTGGAACGGACAGAAGCAAAGAAAAGAACAGGTGCTCTTGGTAAAGGAGTTTAGATACAAATATTTTGTAATGCTGTAATTCTATACCTCCCATTGGGTCAGTCCCAGTTGTGTTTCCCAAGGTCAGTACTACTTTTGCTTTGTGTAGTTCTCCTTTAACTTTTTGATGAATAGAATTAGTTACCTAAGGAAAAAAAGTCACTGCACTTGAGGTGAATTCCAACTTAACTTTACAATAACTGCAATGAAACAAATCTTCCAAGCTTAAACATGACACGAGTATTAAACAAATAAAACCAGATTTTGTTACTCATTAAGGAAGGAGCTTCCTGAATGGGACAGTACTCAAACACAGTTTCATTTACAGAGGCTACCCTTCCCCTGTTCAATCCCCACAGATGCAAAAGCAGCAATAACGTTTTCTGGAAGAAGATACTGAATTCAGAAGAACTGAGGAAAAAAAATCGTATAAATCTCACTTGATTTTGCAGGAAAACAAACCAAGAAAGCTGACTTCTCAGAATCTGGCCAATAGTAGATATTTCTTGTCAATACTAATGAGGAGTTAAATCTGAAAACTAAGTTTGCAGTTCATTACTGCTTTCTTACAGAAAATAACACACAAAGAGAAATAAAAGAACATACCATTGAAAATCTGATAAATACTACCTTTGGGTTCCACTCCAGTTCATTACCAATGGGTGTCACTCTACAAATTCCCCAGCCTGAGGTGGCAGACACTGAAACTTGGCAGGTGAGTGAAGCAGCTGGTAACTTTGGACTTGACATGTTCTGTCTTCATCTATATAGTTAATTTTGACACTACAGAACATATTTTCCTTCTCTTTTGGGGAAAATATCTAGCACCTGAGCCCTTCAGAGTTGGAGAGGAAACAAAGAATTATTATAGTTGTAAAGTTTCTTCACCTACTTGTGTCTAAAAAAGATTAAACTTTCACAGCACAATGTTCAGTGGTGTGTATGTGGAGCCATTCTGGCTTCCCTTCAGCACAGGCAGCATGGGAGAGCTTTTTAAAAACAATTTGTACAGCAGAGATTTTTTTGCTAGTTTTCATGGTGGGTTAACTTTAACTTAGCAGTAAAAGTTCTAAACTACTTTGTATTAAAAAGTGCACATGAATAATTTAAACCAAAACAAATCCACATTTTTACCTGTGAACAACTGTTTTCTGACATAAACCATGAAATGCCAGCTTCTCCACATTTTTAACAGCAATCTTATTACCAGGTTCCTTAAAATACCCATTAATTCCTTCAGCAAGAATTGTATATTGGTTCTTCTGCTGATCTACTCTTCGACCAAAGTAGTTTGTTGCATTTACAACGTGGAGAGGCAGAATCTGAAAGCATAAAATACGTTATAAAAAAGATAACTGATGGTTTCTTAAGTTAATGAGACATTTTCATGTTGAAGGTGACCTACCTCTTTCCAGCCTAAAGAGATGACAAATACTGCTGTACACATGCATTTCAGAAGATGATGACCTCTTATTACTCCAAAGATTAGGAATAATCCTGAATGAATGAATCCTTATGAATGGTAACTGTCCATAGCCCAGTCCAGACTGGACACAAGTTTATAGAGCAAGATCAATAGGTCTTGGTGGTATTCCACTTAAAGGAACACTAGTGAATTACAGTATTACCTGTCAAGCTACTAACCACTAAGGCATTTCACATCATCCAAGCTTAATTTTAAGTGTTCTCCAACCTTACAATGAGATTTAGAAGAACTGACTGGGGAAGCGTGACGCCTTCCCTCTTTTTGCACGGAAAATGCTTGACATAAGCTATCAAGAACACCAATTCACAAAATGCTGGGTGCATTTCATCCAAAGGCTCATGCTAGGCACAAGTACTGAGATACAGCTGAGTGTATGAGGCCAGACAGAAAAGAAGACCAGAAAGGTAATTGCCACTTACTAAAACCCTAAAACTCTCACAGTGCAACTAGAGATTCTTAAAGGAAAGCAACATGATACTGAGTTCTAAACAAAAGGGACAGTGAACACTTATCCAATTGACAACTGATTTGTAAGACATATATCCAGGCTCTGCAGTCAGCAGAAGCAGAACTAGATGAGGAAAGAGGCCACAACTGCTGTCTTGAGTGCACAAAAGGGAAGTACAAGTTTATAACAGGAGTATTACGAAATCTGTCCAGGTTTCAAGCACTCAAACTGTATCTATAGGTTATCAACGAGTTTCAACTACCAGCTGCCAACAAAAGCTTATTTATTAGGCAGAAATGGAGTGACACCAAGGAATCCACCCATTTTTTATTGTCTATTCTCACAACCTATGATTTTTGGGAATGGGGAACACCCATTGATTGCATGACTTGAGCGCACCTGAATTCTAGCAAAAAGACAGGACAGGAAGAAAGTGTAAGCAGCTCATCCAAAAAGGAAAGCACCCAGCAGTTCTCAGATCCAAGTACTAACCTTGAAAGGAAGCACCAGTGACATTTACAGGACCTTTAATCTTTGCCTATTTTGGTTTATGTTCTAAATAGATAGAGGAAAGGAATAAACAGAACAAATGCCCTCTTCCCATAGAACACGAGCCTCCAATGCAGGAGAAATCTAAGGTAAACTCAGAACCACCTACAAAACAATTTTAGGTCAAGCTAAAGATTAAGGGAAAATCTGACACACACTTAAGCAACAGAGAAACTAAAAAAGCTAAAAATCTCCCAAATACCCAAGAGATGTGGGATATGTACTACATTAACATGAAGGTAATATGCTAAGGAGGTATTTAAGATGTGTTCTTGGTGCACCAAAGCAAGGGAAAAAGCAATAACTGTAACTTACCATCATATATCCAGGTGTTTGTGTCACTGTATCTGGGATATGCTGGGGCACGTCTATTTGTAAATTAACTTGATGACGATCCAGACACACTGTTCTGTTTCTACATATTTAAAAACTGGTTTTAGAACAAAGCCCTTTTACTTGTAAACTATTTTTGATGTGGCTTACAACATCTTTTCACACTAACATTTCATCAGCCCTCAGTATTCAATTTCTGTTTCAAGTAGCACCAATGACTGGAGATTAGACAGAAGTGGCCAAAAAGCTCTTGTTGGAAAAGTTTATACAATAAAACCAAAATCCACCAGGAAACTAGTTTCAGAATAAAACAAAGACTAACACTGAATTTTGTGTTACTTGCAACAAGGGTCATCCACACTAGAAGGAATATCTGAGGGCTTCATCCAAGGCCCTGTTAGAATCCAGTTAGACACAGCTCAGAGAAGTCATCTACTTACCTAATCTGGAGGGACAGAAGACAACAGAGGAGAGAGCAAAGCATAAGCCTTGGGCAATTATGGGCTAGAATACTAATCAAAAAAGAGCCTGAAGTTCCCTCAAGAACACTGGGCAGGAATGATAATGAATTATGATATCCTGTCAGGCTATATGAGATTGGTCTCCAGAAAATGTTGGTATTTTGATTTTCGTAGCAGTATCTAAGAAGAGTGAAACTGATGCAAAAGTAACCACAAGAAAAAGAGTCATGAGCAAAAAATGGTTTCATGAAAGTATCCAACAGGAAAATTGAGCAAGAAAACAGAAGCAGCATCATTGAGGCATATACCACCTTCCTACACCAGTATGGGTGGTAAGAAAGCTTGGCAATTCCTTACCTGCAAGCCCCAAATGTTTTAAGATGGGTACACAGTGGCCTTGACAATTTCTGGTATTCTTCATCTTTTAGCACCTTGGCAGTCAAACCAGGCAGTTCTGGGGAACTTCAGCTTCTGCCTGCTGCAAATAGCGGAGGATCCCAAGTGCATCACAATCGTTGTTTTCTCTTAACAGAACGACTGACTTTGCCTTTGTGATCTCTTGGTCTACAGAAGAATCCTAAAACAAAATGCACACGTATTTTTAACAGCTTCTGTGTATCCACTACTTTGTGATCAAATGCACTATTAACCTGGTAACGGTTTGTCAAACCTTTATCGCATTACAGAAGTTGTCAGGCATGCTGTGTACACGATGAGCAAAGATTCTTGGAGAGGAAAACTGAAATGTGTCACACAAGTGGCATCTGTAGCTTCCAAAGACTGCATGCATTCATCTGTAAAGCTAAGCACAGGGTTTATACACACTTGTAAGTGTACTACTCGAAGCATGTGAAGTGTGACATCACTTTAACAGTGGCTGTTTCCATCCCTCCATCCAC
Source organism: Colius striatus (assembly GCF_028858725.1). Taxonomy (NCBI): domain Eukaryota; kingdom Metazoa; phylum Chordata; class Aves; order Coliiformes; family Coliidae; genus Colius; species Colius striatus. Next base: position 321,608 of record NW_026908524.1, on the reverse strand, counting down.
TGATTTAAGCATTAAGAAAAAAGGTCCTTCCCAAACCACTTTGTCATGGTTTGCCATGACAGCCTTTTCTGGTGAGGGGGAAGGGGCTGTAAAGATGACTCCTGGAAGAAGCTGCTTGCAGCTCTCCCCAGCTCTGAGCCAGACCTACTGCTGAGGCTGAGCCAATGAGCCTCCATCATCACTTTTTAAGAGAAGCCTGAAGAGGAGGTTTCTTCCTCCATTCTTCTTTCTTCTGCCCTTTCTTCTTCTAGCTGCTGGTGGTGGTGCAAGGAGTAGGAACAGTGAGAGAAACAACCATGCAGACTCCAAGGTCGGTGATGAAAGAGAGGAGGAGGTGTGCTGGAACAGAGACCCCCCTGCATTCTATGGAGAGAACTGGGGAAGCTGAGGTCTGTTTGCATTTCTTTAAAGACCCTACAGCAGCAGTAGAGACTCATTTTGCTAAAGCTGGCCCCAGTCCAGGGGCAGCGATTCACTTCATTAATGGCCCCGAGCCAGGGGAAGTGATTTCCTTCTTTATCACTATGGCCAGAGCAGGCCGTGTCCCGAAGGAGGGACCCAACATCCACAGCTGTAACTGTGGGGAGGAACCATATTGGGATTTATCAAAATGAGACAGAACATAGTTAAAAATGTCATCATGAATGCATTCTGTGTCAGACATTCCTGTCAGCCTTTCTTCTAGCTGGCAGAAGGGCAGGGTTTGGGCTGTTTTTAGCAGAAGTAGTTAAATTACAAATTCACAAACCTCCTTTATTCTTAGAAGTCAAGATATTTTAGTTTGTTATATCTTAATAATTAAAAGCCCCACTTACCTGTGTAAAATGATGCTCACCCGATGAACCATTTCTGCCTCATCTCCTGAATTAGTGAGTGTCAGCACCTTCTGAAGATTACTGTGGGTAAAAGCCAGTATTTTGAGTAACACAGCGGTTCTTTCACTGACCATACAAGACTGTACAACCTAATGGTGGATACAAACCAGAAGGCTGGTAATTCATGGAATCTAGACATGCTTTACTGTGTATTTCTTCTTTTAAGAAGCACAAAGCATTGTTATATGCCAAAGAACATTGGTAAATCCTAAATCTTCTGTTAAACTTGTACAATATACAATGTACAATATACAACTCTCACAAAGGGTGTGAATTTCTGACAGCTTCCAGAAGCAAAATTAAAACCCATCGCAATCAAAATCTCACATCGGTATTTTCTTATACGTCTGATTTTTGATGATTTGTCAGTGTTGAAGTTTCTCACTGAAGTACCACTGAAGAAGTTTCACACTCCATAAGCACAGTGCACTACCTCAGATAGTCTTAAAAAAAGCCCCAAAACATGGACATTTGCAGTGCTGCCAAATCACTAGACTTTTCACAAAAAGTGATGTTTTTCCAGTTTCATGTCATGCTCAGAATGTCTGGTCTTAGGGACTTCCCAACATTTTCAATCCCCAAATGATTATGTTTTGAGTCATTGAAGAATTCAGATCATACTTGTAACATTTGATACAATTCTTGAGGTCTATACCACACTGACTGGAAGTTCCATGAGAAGACACCTCAGGATATACAGTAGCTTTCTCAAAATATTAGGTCAAATTAATTTCTGCACTGTGTGGCACAGAGCAGTCAAACAAGCATTTTAC